>NW_028327177.1:12599827-12903253 GCF_987537825.1 Furipterus horrens | reverse complement strand
GAGTTCTTTCTGGAGACCAAGGTAAAGGGAATCATATTAGTTATACCCAGGCATGGCTATTTAGTAGGTTAGGGTTTAGAATCTGTACCAGTAAAGATCAATTAAGGATGATTTTGTATTGATCGGTGCAAGCTGGGTATGAAAGTATGTTGATTTTTAGAGTTATTTAAACTTGGTCGCTTTTAGCAAGCTAAAGCCATTAAGGCAATAATTGCAGGTAACAGTTATGGTCCCTCCTACAAATCAGACATCATACACTTTGCATGGCTTATCTCATTCTGCCTCATGTAATGCTTGCAACAGCCCTCAAAGGTGGATATTGTTATTATCTTCATTTTAAGATGAGAATGCTGAGGTACAGAGAGATTAAGTAACTTTTTCAAAGTCACATAGTAAGTGACAGGGATGGGATTTGAACCCAGAGATGTGGCCAAGTTACCATCTAACTAACTAAACAAACTGTTAAATTTCCTTGTCCACCCACAAGACTCCACCAATTCTCTTGAATTCTAACCCAGGCCAGTGGAGAAAGTCACCCCAGAGATTTAGACCTGCAGGCATCCCTACTCCCACTGCCTGGCAGAAAGAGGTTCATGAGGAGTGTTCTTTGCAGTCCCTTGAACTCTGTTTCTGATTGGAGCATCATATCTGTATCGAAGTTCCTTGGAACCACGGTTTCAGAGTAAAGACCTAGCTGCATATTTATGGCCAACTGGAGCATGTGAGAGTGTCCTATTAGCATGAAACCCTGATGCATCCTAGGTGCATGAATTAAGACTGATGGTTGCCCCCCAGGCTAAGACCTCCCCGCCCCCCCCCCCCCCCCAACTAGGGAAATCAGGCAGCATGATCCATGTGGAAGGCATATCCCTGAGAAGTAAACATATTTGGAAGTGCAGAAGCTTGGGACACCTGTCATTCAAGTTGTTTTCAGCTTCAGTACTTTTGGGACTTGGTATCAGGTCCCTAAAGGGAGTATTGATGAATCATATAGCAAAACAGAGGTGGGCTACTATACACCCTTAGAAAAGGGAGGGAGCAAACCTGTCTTGCTTATGGCTTAAAGGAGTTTTGTCCACATGGCAGGACATTTCAATATCTTCAGCCTTTAACAGGCTTCTGTTGTTGTAATTTATAGTTTGCTCTCTCTCTCTCTCTCTCTCTCTCTCTCTCTCTCTCTCTCTCTCTCTCTCTCTCTCTCTCTCTCTCTCTCTCTCTCCCCACCCCCTCTCTCTGGCTAGGGCCTGAGTTCTCTTTTCTTTTCAGCTGTCTCACTTTCACATTGGCCTTTTCTGTCCCTGCCAATCACCCAACTTTCTGCCGCGCTTCTGCCTAGCCCTCTGGTCCTGCCCATCCCCCAAGGCTCTGCATCTGAGCATCCTCATCCTTTGCCTCGGTGGGTGGGGGCAGGTCTGCAGGCTTTCCATTCAACTCCCAGAGCTTCAGGAACTCCTGGACCCTTCGACACAGAACTGCCTGAAGAAGCTCAAAGTCAAGCCCTCCCTCTGTTAACCACAGTGGACCACCAGGTTGCCAAGAAGTGGCTCAGTGTGCAGAGCCTTAACTGAGAAGGAGGATAGAAATCTCTCTTCCTATTGGCTTTCTTCTCCAGGTTTTAGGTGTTAAGCTGGAGAGGGGAAATCAACACATGGACTGAGCACCCTATCCTTTTTTTCGCCTTCTGTTCACCAGCTTCCCACAACCCCTTCTGTTACAAGAGGTGAGCTTTTGTCTTATTTCCCTGACGTTAAGCAGTGAGCCTCCTGTCCTGGCTTTCATGGGCAGAAAGGGAGGCTTTTTTATATTACAGGAACTCTGTGAATTAGTCCACAAGGCCTGGCCTTAATATAACGAGGGGATTGATAGCTAATAGCTACACCAAACCTTCCTTACCTTTCCCCACAAAGCCTGATTTTATGGTTCTTTAACAGGGCAAGTACAAGACATCTACCACCTGGAGGTTTCAGAATAGCTCCTCAGAGGTGAGAACATGATTCAAGGGCGAAATTAAAATGAACAGCTTTCGCATTTGCAAACCATTATTTTTTAAACTGTCTCAACCCCAGGCCTTCTTTCTGTTGGAGATTAGCACATAATTAAATTGGGAGCATATTCCTGCTCTGGAAGGTGATTCATGATTTACTCAAATGGAATTAATTGTCTTCAGTAACAGCTGTCTGGCACCTAATTAGCTGGCCTAATCCGTGTCCACAATAAATGGAAACTTGATCCATGGGTCTTTTGGTAAGAAGTCAATCCTTTTTAGCAAAAAGTGAGTGTTTTTAATCCAGGAAGACCACTAGAGAGGATACGGGGTTAAAAACCCCACTCAGTCCACAGCTGGGAAGCATTAACTGTGGTCCTAGTTTTGCCACTTTTGACCTCTGTGATTCAAGGAAACTTAAAGGAACTCAGTAACCTCTTTGGACTTTAGTTTTCTCATTCAATAAAATGCCCTCTTTTAAGATCCACTCTGTATTTTTAAAATGCTCGCTCAGCATTCTTCGTTTATAATGTTATGAAATGCTGCCCCCTTGTGGTTTCTCAAAATTCATCTAGTTCATATAACTTTTTAATGCTTAATTTTAAATTGATTAAAATTAATTAAAAATTCTTAATTTAAAAATTGACCGAATATGCTTAGCTCATCTTAGACCAAATATTCCTGATACTTTGTATATAAAAAATCAAGTCCCCTT
Source organism: Furipterus horrens (assembly GCF_987537825.1). NCBI lineage: Eukaryota > Metazoa > Chordata > Mammalia > Chiroptera > Furipteridae > Furipterus > Furipterus horrens. Next base: position 12,900,554 of record NW_028327177.1, on the reverse strand, counting down.
CTGAATGCCAACACCATTCCATTAAATTGGTCATGCTTTCATTTGGAATGCCGAAGCCACTCAGATGAACTCTCCTGTCATAGCCCATGTGTCACCTGGGGACCCCTTGTCCTTGGGAAATTGTGCAAAACATGGTCCAAACATGAATTCCTAGACATACATAAGGATTTTAAAATGATCCCTCCCATTGTTTAGTTCCCTCAGTGAGACTCAGTATGGATCAGTTTCTATATTAATGTTGTAACAGAAGTATAACACACATACAGAAAAATACACCAATCATAAGTGCACAGCTCAATAACTTATCAAAAAAATGAACCCAATTGTATAATCAAGACCCAATCAGACAAAGGGGCATTGTCAGGACCCCAGAAGTCTCTCTAACTCCCCTTCCTAATCTCTCCTCCTTTCTTCCTGCCCACATCTAACCATTCTCTTGACTTCTGATACCATTGATTGATGAGTTAAAGGTAAGGGAAGGATTCTACATCCTGATCTGTGCATGTTGCTGCATGCAAATTACACTTCAATAATTTATTTTAGCTTTTCTAGTTATTAATGGTAGAGCTGGTCCCAAATAACCTTCCTTTTGTGTTCACACCTCACATAACCACGGTAAAAGTACCAAAATGAAGAAATTAGAAGTGGTACTCTGTTATTAAGGAAAATGCAGACCTTACTCCAGTTTCATCGTTTTTTTTCCCAGGATCATCCTTTTCTTGTCTCAGGAGCCCACAATGAATGGTTCTTGCTCTTTCCCCTACTCCAGCCTGTAACAGTCCCGACTCCAAGCAGAACTTCCCACCCTTTTTCCTGTAGGTGCACAAATCCATCACACCTGGAACTTCATGGTGTTTCACAGTTTCTCTTTGATTTCTGTCATGTCACGAGGTGTTTTCTTCAAACTCCACTTCGGCCCAATACGATAACCCACCGTCACCAAGGAAAAGTGGCCCTGTCCCCGGGTTTCGGCACTTCTCTCAAGGGGGAGCTATGTCAAGTCAGGCTGCCTGTAACTCACCTGGAATTCTTGTAAATGATGTCGTTTCCATCTTGTGAGCTTAGAAATGGGAGAGGCATCTTCACTGTCACTTCAAGTCTGGCTGGACAGTGGGTGGGTGTACCACTGGCTGCGTCACAGTTTACTTTCATCCATGTCTTTAATGTGTGGCTGGCGTGGTGAGCTTCGATGTCATTACTGGAGCCAGAACCATCCAGTTGTGTATCGCCAAGTTCAATAGGGTGGTGGGAAGGCCGTCCAGATGTGTGACAGAGAGAATGGTGAATGCAGAGCTGGGAGAAGACTAGTAAGAGCTCAGGTGGGAGACTCACTGAGTCTCAGGCATCATGTTATGGGTCCTACCTCACTTAACCCCACCGTAACCCACCTAGACAGGTATTTCACTGGCCATTTTAGTCATGAGTAGCCTGAAAAAGAGAGAATATAAATACTTTGTTTATGTCAGACAGCGAATGAGCATCACAGCTGGGGATCGAATCAGTGTGCTGATTCCCCATTATATAATTGCTTTTTCTCTTGCACCCCTGAGCTTCCATGAATATAACGAGAGTTATAACCTGATGGGATATAATATAACAAGAAGAAGAGATAGCTGATCTTCCTATGAGCACATACTGTACATTACTCAAGTTGTGTTCCTGATCTTCCTCAGTTCCTATGACATTGACAGGACATGACCACTGATTGACCCATGGGCTGATTGGGCCGGTCCTTGGAATGTATGCTCTGCTGGCTGCTCCCTCAGTGGGAGCCATTGTCAAGGATGCAGGCTTGAGACTGCCATGTGTTATGGAGACCATCTGGGTGGCATACATGACTGAACCCAATTGAAGCCTCTTATACTCTTAAGATGTCTCAAAACGAACTTCTGTTGTGCCTTGCACAGAGGCCAGCCGTTTCGCTGGAGTGTTTTCTAGAATGTGTAACGATCGCGTCATCTTGCCCAACCATAATTTTTACAAGAACCTAAGTCTAGTCTACTTGTTCACTTGCTGCTCTTCAATGGGAAATCTTGTGAAAAAGGTTTAGAGAGTCTCCCGTATTTTCTTTTCATAAGGAAGCCTGTCTTCTTAATGATTATAGAACATCGCTGAAATGCATTTCTTGGAGACTGTGCTCCAAACATGCTTCTATGCATGATGGGTGGGATCCCGCAGACCATTGCATCTGGTTCTTTGTACCATCAATCACGGCATCTCGGCATCTCGGCATCTCTCGCCCTCTTTCCACACCTGGGAGAATCTTCAGATTGTTGAAGGACCTAGACTAATGCTTGAGTCAGAGTTTGACACATCTTTGGTACAGAAAACATTTATTCTCAGAATCATTTCTTTTCAGATGGGTCATACCAAGACTTGACTAAGCTCCCAAGCTTTAAAGACATTTTCGAGAAGACCAGGCAGCCATGGAGTCGTGGTGAAATGGAAAGCGAACTCAGAAGGAATCTGAACTCCCTTTTGGCAGGTACTGTTCCTTTTTCCAGGCTCGCTGCCCACACACAGATTCTGTCCGCCTCTTGCGGGGGTCTGCTTGGGAATCAGTTCATGGCATGAGTGTGGGCTGGTGAAGACCTGGCTTACTATCAGAGCGGAGAGTCTGGGGATGAGGCAGAGGCTCAGCTTCTCAAAGCTGCCCAGCCCTTCCTCTTGCCCCCAGATTCCTCAGCCCTGGTATTTTGACTGCTACTCCTGGGAAAGAGAATATTTTAAAGTGCTTTCAAAGTCAGAAAAGACCTACATACAAATTTTAAAAAGTAAAATTAACCTCAGTAAAAATGATAAAAGTAAGTCGTAATAATTACAGAGAACATCAGCAATGGAGAGAAACAAAAAGAAAAAATTTTATTATCTGATTGAGGCAAACCATGGTCCACACCTTGGTATGTATATATTCTTCCAGACCTTCTTCATCATATAAGACGCAACTCGTTTGTTTTGCTGTGAGGATTATCCCTGTCATTGAAACTTTACACAGAGCCATGATGATGCCTTAGGATAACTTCTTACAAGGGCAATTACTGCATTTCCTGAGTCAAACAATACACGCATTTTATTATTAAAAAAAAAAATTTAATTGTATTTTTTCCCATTAACATTTACACCCCTTATATCATCTTCGACCTCCCCCTACCACACAGGACATGCATTTGAAAGGCGCTTTCTTGAAAACCCAGTTTTCATACACATTCCTAGTTTCCCCTCTCTCCTCCAACCTTCATACATAACTTGGGCAGATGTCAAGACTCACAGCACTGTTGCTATTCTGCTATAATATATTGTACCTCCCATTTGCTGAGGAATTATTTGATCAAAGACAGTGTTTGGTCATTCCCCTGAAGGGTGGCAAAATATGCCGCCACAAAATATGCCACTTTGGTATCAGCATTATTTTGAGCTGAAAGCAACTGAGAAGAAGAAGCCCATTTAGAAAAACTCTCTGCCCTCCCCCTACTTATCTTTAAGTGGGACATAAATTTGTAACAGTGTTCCCACCTGTCCTCTCTTGCAGGAAGAACAGAAGTTAATCACCAGTGACAACTCTAGACTTTTATCAGCCTGGAGATGGCACCAGAGGTACCTACCCAACACACCTTGCTGACACCAGCCCTTACGTACTATTAGCTTCACCATAGACCTGCCTTCCCACAATTTGCTGGCCCTAGAGGCACAGGGTCCTGTTCTTTGGTCTTGTCACTTCTCTAAACATTTATTATTATTATTGACATTATTATTATTATTTTAAAATCTTTATTTTATTTATTTTCAGAGAGAGGGAGAGGAGACATAATGTGGTTGGCTCTTGCATGCCCCCCAACTGGGGACCTGGCCCACAACCCAGGCATGTGCCCTGACTGGGGATCAAACCAGTGATCTTTCAGTTCGCAGGCCAGCTCTCAATCCACTGAGCCACACCAGCCAGGGCGATTTATTATTTTCTGTCAAGATGCTATATAAATCCAAGTTCTGACCACCCTTTCAATTATTCATCACTGGGTATTCCCAAGTATATGCACAATACACCTGTTAATAAAGTTTTCTTCATTTTTCTTTGTTAATCTGTTTTTTGTTTGTCTGATTTATGGGGTCCTCGCTGGAAGAACTAAGATAGATAGAGGAAAATATTCCTTTCCTCCTCTAGGTCTCCAAATGCAAATATTTTTATCCATCTGGTATATAATTCACATGAGCTCAAGGGAAAATCCTGATAAATCTTTGATATAAATACTGTGAACCAAAGTTCATGAATACAAGTGCTTAAAAGTATAAGTACAACCAGTAAGCAAAGAAGAGTTAGCTTTTGTGGCATAACACATGACCAGGGGTGAAAGGGAGGCAGGGAACCTTGTCTTCTATGAGGTATGTACTTAAGGCAACATTGGAGAAAACAAATAAACAAACAAAAACGACTTGTGAGATAGGAGAGGTGATTGTTTTGTATATTCATACTTAGGAGATGTCACAGGAGAAGTTGAATTCATTAAACTTTGAGGTATAGCTTAAATTTTACTTCCGTACTGTATCAGTCAGGGGCCAGAGAAACAGAACCATTAGGATGTGTTCACAAAAGCAAAACAGTTTGTAACACTTTACTCTGAAAGGAGCGTGCACCATTTTGCACGCCCATCGTCAATGTATTACATTTAGCAGACGAGTCGCCCTACAGCTTTGCCAACAGAATGCATCATCATAATGATTAATTTTTGCCACTCTGATAAGTAAAACATGGTGTTTCTCATTTTAGTTAGAATGTAATTATGAGTGAGGCTGAAGATCTTTTTATAAGTGTAAGAAACATTTTGTATCCTTCTGGGGGGCGATTTTTCTTTTTTAAACAATATTTATTTATTTTTAGAGAGTGGAGAAGGGACGGAGAAAGAGAGAGAAACATTGATTGGTTGCCTCTCCTGCATGCTCTGACCCAGGACCGAACCTACACCAGGCATGTGCCCTGACAGAGAATCGAACCAGCAACCTTTTGCTTTGTGGGACGATGCCTGACCAACTGAGCCACACCAGTCAAAGCTCTGGGTGCTATTTTTCTGCTTCATGTGTTTTGTTCACTTATCTATTAGGCTTGGCTCTTTTTTTTATTTGATGGTTAAAATTCTTTACATATTAATGAATTAGTTCTTTATCTGCAACATATGCTACAGATATATTTTTTCTCCTTTGTAATTTGTCTTTTGACTCTGCTTGTAGAGTTTTGTGCCATGCAAAGCTTATTTAAAATTTTTTTAAATTTTTTTATCTAGTTGAATTGGTGAATCTTTTCTTTTTCTATATCTGAATCTTCAGCTGGATTTAGAAAACCTTTCTTTACAAGTTTCAAAGGAACCAACCTACATTTTTTTTCTAGTACTTTCATGCCTTCATTTTTACAATTAGGTTTCTTGTCCATTTGGTTATTTTTTTTTTCCCCCTTTGTATATAATGTGAGTTAGGATATAATTTTATCTCTTTCTAAGCAGTTTTCCAGTTGTTCCAACACAATTTTGGTCCCAGTGATTGGAGATGCCAACTATATCTTGCATTAAATTTCAATATGTATTTGTTCTTTCTGGTCCATTCCACTAGCCCTTGTGTGTATTCATGAATGAGTGCAACCCTTTTAACAGCTTTCTGATAAATTAGACGATCGAATAAAGATTTCTGCTTTCTCCAGCCTCTTAATGGCTTTTTCTCTTCAGTGTGTCCCTTGCTATTCTTTTTTTTTTTTTTTTAATAGAACCCTTGCTATTCTTACAGGTTTATTTTTTTCATGTGACTTTTAATATTTACTTATTTTAAGATAAAATCTTTTCGATTTTTTTTTCTGGAAGCTTTATGAAATATTTATTAAATTAACTTATGGAAAACTGATGTCTTTATGATATGAAGTCATTTTCGCCCCCAAGAATAAAGCATGCCTGTCCACTTATTTAAGTGCACGAGTCTTTCAGAAGTGTTTTTACATTTTTAAATGTATATTTTGCAAATTTTATGTTAATTTCACATCTTGCAATCTTTCTGATTTTGAAAACTGTATTGTTTTAAGATTGATTCTCTAGATCCATTGAGTTTTTAATTTGTTAAGTACTGGGTTTTTCTTTTTCAAAAGCTCCCTCTTTCTTCCACATATGCTTAGCCATTTTTATAATCTCTTGCTCTTTCTTATATTCTCAGTTCCATTTTATATTTCAAAAATATTTTAAATATACTTTGTGTGCCTATTAATTTCACTATCTAAAATATTTCCCAATCCCATTTTATTGTCTGTTTTATTTCTTCTGGATGTTGCTCACGGTTTCTTCTTTCCTTATGCGTTTTATGATTTATTTATTTTTACCACGTATTCATGTTCCTTGGAACTCTGTCCATGGAATTATTTGAGACCTATGCTTACTGTGCTTTCCTCCAGAAAGGATTGATTTGCTCCTGCTAGGTGTTATAGACAATATCAACATATGACCAATTCAAGATAATGCTTAGCATTGAGGCTTTTAAATTAACATGAGTAGTAGAATTCAGGCCTCAACCCTGGATGAGGGCTATATTAGGCCTACCATTCCTCAGGGCCCACATATTCACCAGTTCCAAGATTTAAAAAAAATTCTTTACTGTCTGCTTCTGAGGTGAGTTTATTTCTGGATCTCTCTTTCATTGATGGTTTAGCCATTTAGGTTCCCAGCTGTATGTGGGGGTCTCCTAGAATTCCCCCTTGGGGAACCCTAGCCTTGAGCTTAAGAGTGTCAAAATAGGCTATTAGACTACAGAGGTTGGCAGATGCCCCAGGACAAAAGGCTGCTTAATAATTTGCTCACCTCTGTATTACTGCTTTTTATTATTTTTTGGCTTTTAAGAAATTTTAAAAAACTTTCTTACTAGCTTAACTATGTATTTTTAAAGCTTTATTTAAATATGTAGCTTTTTTTCCCCCAATGGAGAAGTTGTTAAAGAGTACCCACAATGTCCTACCTCCACCAGAGATAGGGATCTAAGGTGACTTTTAAAACATCAAATACATTTTAATTTAATTAAAATTATGATGTAGATATCTATAAACATGGAAAGATGGTGATGTAATTGTTTGTGAGAAGCAAGAGTTTCAAAACTGTAAAAAGTATGAGTTCATCATAAAAATGTTCACAGAGATGCTTACATACAAAGGAAATAGCTCTAAACAGTGGCTATTAACAGTGAACAGTGGCTGTTTCAAGGAGGTTGAATTTTGGGGGATTCTTTTTTCTTTTATTCCTTCTCTTATAGTTTTCCATAATGAACATAAATTATTTGGTTAAAAATATTTTTAAAAACTGTTTAAAAAATCTATATGAATCTGATCAGCAGCATTTTAATACTAAAGGAACAGGTGTTAGTTTTTCTCAAAGCCATTTGAGCCTCTTTTATAATTTATCAGCTCCGACACACATGTCTGTGTTGCTTTTCTTCTTCTTTCTTTCTTGCAAAAGCACTGGGTATAGGCTTCCATCCTCTGTAGAGCTATTTGGCTTCTAGGAATGAGAGACTTTCCCCCAGATGTGGCTGTCGGTGGAAAGGGAGCAGATGAGGGTGGCTTTCCTCCAGTGACGTCTTCCAGAAGTTTGAGGGTAGTTGGACGAGTTGAAATGACTGAGCTGATGTCTTCCCTGGAAGAAGAAACTGGAAAAGATAACTAACCTGTCCCCCGAATCCTTTCCAGCGATGATTCCATTATTTTGTATGAGTGTTTTCTGGCTGGAAGGATTTCTCATTTTTTCCTCCAGTACCTCATGTAACTAACTCCAGATGAAGAATTGTACAGTTTTCAACTCTTTCAGAGTCTATCTTATTAATGGGTCTTTCTAGAGTTGGTTAGAAAAGTACATGGGCAGAAATTAAGTATGGAAATCAGAAGACCATGAGCTCTGAAGATATGGTAATGGACCCTTCTCTGGGCAAATGTGCAAGAAAATGTCACGCCAACAAGATCAACTGTGCCTAAAAGCAGCTGCTGTAAGATGATGAAAAAGTTTGGGAAAATGAAAACAATACATGTGAGACTCCAGGAGCATTCCATTTGCACGCATCATCAAATTAGAGAAAAAGGAAAGCCTGCCTAAGGCCATTCAAACCAACTTTTTTCTTTCAGATACCTCCAGAAGACTTGATGAAGACCAATGATCAGTTAAATTATGAAGTGCAAAGGTATAAACTCTAGTCATAATTTTTTCAGTTATTGTTATTTTTTATTTTTTTTTAAATTAAAGTGTACATTCCATATTACTTTGTATTAGTTTCAGGTGTACAGCATAGTGGTTAGACAATCATATACTTTACAAAGTGTTCCCCTGATATTTCCAGTATCCACCTGGCACTGTACACAGTTATTACAATATTATTGACTATATTTCTTATGCTCTACTTTACATCCAATGATTATTTTGTAACTACGGAGCTGTACTTTTCAATCTTTTTGCCCTTTTCACCTAGTCCTCCAATTTCCCTCCTCTCTGGCGACCATCAGTCTGTTCTGAGTCTATTTCTGTTTTTGTTTGTTCATTTATATGAAATTCATAACCTTTTAAAGATTTTATTTATTCATTTCTAGAGAGAGGGGAAGGGAGGGAGAAGGAGTGGGAGAAAAACATCAATGTGCAAGCGATACATCGATCGGTTGCCTCTTGCATGTCCCCAGTTGGGGACCTGGCCTGCAACCCAGGCATGTGCTCTGACTGGGAATCGAACTGGTGGCCCTTCGATTTACAGACCAGCACTCAGTCCACTGAGCCACACAAGCTTAAATTCATAATTTAAAAAACAAAAAACAACTACTTTCTGAGACATACTCCAAGTTTATCAGAATTTCACATCCTCACTGGCAGAATTTTTGCTGCCTCTAGATGTGGTTGGGTTTAAATACCAAATAAAATCACTAAAAGCTCTTACAGTGTTACAAAAGAATAGAAGTACATCCTGGTAGTAAATCAACAAGCCAACATCTGCTTACTTCAAAGATCGGAAGGATGCATTTATTTTGATCATGGATATGAAAGATCTTAGATGAAAACGCACTTTTGTGCTGTGTCTTAAGAAAAGATTTTGAAGTCTTGTTCAGTTCCATCATCACAGGTCATCATAATTTACTGCATTATCACAAGCGCTGACAGGTCAGACTTGGCTAATTCTCTTTCCAGGGGGTTTGGAATGAGCTGAGGTATGTCAGCCTTTCTCCCCCAGCTTAAGGCTGGGCCCCTGGCAGGACACTTCAAGGCAAGGAATGTCTGTAATCCTTTCTGTTCCCGGATCCTCCTCTGTGTTTCTAAAGGCGAGTGTTTTGTGGTGTTTGAGAAATCTAGCGAGTTAATTCTGCAGCAAGTGGAAGCCCTTCCTGAATAGTGCTTCCTGGTAGTCTGCCTACAGGAAGCCTTATTGAATTTCTTTATGCCTCCATTTATTTTTCTAAGTGGATGGTACTATGTGCTCTGCCTATAAGCATAGGTTTGGGGTGAGAATCACACATGATTGTTTATTTCAGGAAGCTTGGGAAACGAAATGGCTTTGCCAAAAAAATTCTTTTTCTTCTTATCACTCAAAAAACAAGATTTTCAGAGAAGAGAAGCCAATTAGAAAGACAGATCTGGATGCTTGCATCATCTTCCTGGTAGTGACCACATCACCCGAGCAGAGGGAAATCCAAAGTGTGGGCCTACAGGCTTCATTCTGACTGGGCCCACCACCTCTCTGAGCTCGTCCCTCAACTGCGCTCATCTTTTTTTTTTTTTTTTTTTTTTAATGTATCATTATTATTTTTGTATGTTTTATTGATTATGCTGTTACAGTTGTCCCAATTTCTTTTCCCTTTGCTTCCCTGTGCCCAGCACCCCTCCTCCGTCTTTCAGTTCCACCCCCTGATTCATGTTCATGGGCCATGCATGTGAGTTCTTTGACTTTACCATTTCCTGTACTGTTCTTAACACCCCCCCACCCCCCCCACCCCCCCCCGTCTATTCTGCACCCTTCTACTATGCTTCTTCATCCCTGCACCGTTTCCCTCCTTCTCCCCCTCCCCCCTCCCAGGTGACCTCCCTCCCCATGCTCCGCATACCTGTGATTCTGTTCCCACTCTGGCTGTCTGCTTAGTTTGTTTCTCTTTATTTTTTAGATTCTACAACTGTGCCCATCTTGCTCCCTTGTTTCTGCCTTACAGGCCTCCTTGAAGTTTTTTTTTTGGAGACTTTGCATTGTTGGTTCTCTCCATTTTTCTTCTAGTTATTTCCGTGGCTGGCTCCCTGTCGGCTGTCATTCAGTCTTTGCCCTAAGGCCCTTCCTGGGGACTGTACCCTGACCTCCCGAGCTCAAAGAGCAGCTTTTGTCCACTGTTGCCCCTTTTCATCTTTGTTTTCTTCCCGCACTTACCAATAACATCATGTTATAAATGTATTAGTCTTGTGTTCTCCATCTCCCCTACTCTGCCCGCGACGGCCACCATGAGTAGGTTCCAAGAGGCAGGAACTTCTTGTCTTTAATGTGTGTCCGCAGTACCCAGAATATCACCTGGAAGGGCTGAGGGGGTGAATAAGAATTTACTGTTTGAATCAATAGGTAAATACGTGGGCAGCTCCTGAGGCTTCTGTCCTCTGCCCTCTTTGTCAGACAGCCACATGTGGGTTTAGGTGGATGACTTGAAACTTATGATAGCCTGGGAAGAACTGAGGAGACATAACTGATTAATTTCATTCAGTTCAAAGCAGCAAACACTTACCAAGCCCCTGTTACGAACAGGGCCCTCTGTCGGGGTTCATATTAGCACATCTGCTTTTCTGAAGAAGATTGTAATTGACAGTTTCTGCACAGTGCGAGCTGAAGCAGAAAGACTTCCTCCCCAAGACCTCCTCTTCTGCTTCCTGCTGGAACCTATTTCAGTTAACCAACCTTTGTCAAATCCCTGCTACAAGCACGGCGCTAGGCTGCTGATCAACGCATTGACGTGCTTCACAGTGACGCCCAGCTTTCAAGTATAAACAATGGCAAGTGGAATACACTGAAAAAAAAGTGTTTGGTACAGCGATCCAGTCAGTATAAGATGATAGACTTTTGCAGAGCTCTATTAACCTGAATGCTTCTAGAAGTGTAAGTATTGAAGCTGTTAGACTTCTCCTGGAGTCGTGCACTCACTCTGCTCATTAATGTGGACTTTTGATTAAGACAGGAAAAAAGTACATGTTACAAATTGGACAAAGACATGTTTTTCCTCATTATTATCTGAACATCGAGGACTCCCTTTTGTGAAAATATTTATATAGTTCATTTCTGGTGTATTTTATCTACATAACTTCATAAGAGAAAATTTTAATGCATGTGTATATATTAGGACCTCCTTGTACAAAATGATGGAATTAAAAAGTGGAAGATACAAAGTAGGACCTGACACAGTTAATACCGGCTAACAGTGAGAGCTTACTAGGTGCCTGACTGTCTTCAAAGGGCTTTAATGGATTCATTAGTTTTGTGGGGTTAATTCATTTAATAGTCATGAAATGCCCATAAGTAGGCATTCCTACCATTCCCATGTTAAAAATCAGGAAACAGGAGCAAAGAGGTTCAGTAACTTACCCACAGCTAGATGTGGTGCCAGAACTCTGTGCAGAATCCATGCCCTTAACCACTATTTTATTGCCTCCCAGGAAGGACACATCCTACCTGGGCAGGTAAGAAAGAAATATCTCAAATATCAGAGTTGACAGCAATAGAAGAACTCTTTCAAAGTAATATGGTTTTTTTTTTTTTTTTTGCAAATATAGTCAATAATTACTCTAAGTGTTCAAAGGAGGGAAAGGCAAGTTCTGCCTGGATGGAGTTGACCAAAAGTCAGAATGGCTTCTTCGTCACAACTGTGCTGATGGAACTAAGCAACAGGTGGTAATGCCCTCAAAAGTTTGAAGCAAAATTATTTTACGCTAGAGTTTTATGCACAGCCAAAACAGCAGTGTAATTTGAGGGTAAAAGCGTGCAATATCTCAACGATGTCTCTTCCTCCCTGTGCACCTCTCTTAGGGTACCACTAGAGGATTCCCCCCAACAAAACAGGAGAGTTAAAACTGATCTAGGAAGAGGGACAAAACGGAAACACGGGCTATCGAGTGCAGGAGACAAATAGGGTGAGCCCCGAGAATACGCGCTGTGCTTCAGGGGCGGAGATCGGCCCCCCAGGTCGGAGCAGTGTGACTCGGGACAAGCTGTTGAGAGCCGTCCTCAGCAGGTCTGCTGCTGTCGAACAACCTAACTGGGGAAAGCTCCTGGAGGATGCACTGAACTGAAACAGGGGACTATAGTAAGACGGAGGAAGGCATGATCTCCAGGAAATAGGAAGTCAGTGCTGCAGAAAGGCAGAGGGAATTCCAGCCGTGGTACCGAGCAAGGCCGGGAAGACAGCCGAGCCGTGGCCTGAAGGGAACCTACCCAGAGAAGGAGGGATGCTTAAAGTGCTTTTACCCGATGTAAGTGACCTTATGAAACATGGTACTGAGATGTTATTGGAAGTAGAAGTTGAAAAAGAGATTAGAAAAAGGGGGGGGCAAGGTAATTCATAACATTGGAGAAAACTAAAAGTTAGAAAGGCAAAACTAATCATAACGCATTATGATGCTCTTCATATGAATATTTGCGTAGCATATGAATAGAAATGCTATGAATTTTACCAAAAATCATCATCTACTCATATTGGGATGATAGGAGAGGAGGTATCAGCCTAAAAAAGCTACATTCCTTTCTACAATACCAGAAAATATATAAACAGTGTTTAAAATTGATTAATGAGCAAATAGCAATACATGCATTTTATTTAGAAATATAGATTTTAAACGTTAGAAAAAAGCTGCTACAGGAGTCAAGTGTGGTTACTTCTGGCAAGCAAGACAATTTTTTAAACAAGCTCTTAGTAGTATTTGAATTTTAAAATTACATGTATAAATTACTTTAAAAAAATAATAGTTTAAAACATTGACAATTGTCCCTGTGAGCTTTTCCAAAATGTTTGGTAGGCAAAAGAGTCTCAAATAAAGGTTCCTCTTTTTCTTATGGTGTTACTATTATTGGAAAGAGTTTTGGCTTGTTGTCAGATGACACTGAATCTAGTAATATCTGCCACTGACCCTTTCTGGGGATTTGGACAGGGGATTTAATTCACTGGACCTCAGTTTCTTCATTTATGAAGTGAAAGGTTAGCACATGTATATAATCTCTTAGGCCTGCCCCAGCCCTGTTATGCTATGAATAGAACCTTTTATGCAACTTGTACACACTGACAGGGTGCTGTCACACATGAAAAACTGGGCTGCTTTTTAAGTCCCGACTTTGATCTTGGCCATGGTGCTGAGGAGATGAGGAATGTCTTTATCACCGAGTTGAGAGAACATGAAAGGTGACTGTGAAAAGGGGGGACTCCTGCAGCAACACAAAAGACAGAGGCAAACAATACAATGTTAACCTCTGGAGTGATTCTTACCTCGCAGGGCTGATGTGTTACAATAGGAGGACGTTCTTGAATGCACTCTGTAAAGTGGAAACCCTGAACAAGCATAGGTGGTATCAATGGTGGTGTTTGGGAAGGTGTCAGTGCACACTGGTGGGAGAAGCTCTGGCCTGGGAGTCAAGACATTTGCATTCTAGCGTTGACTGGGCTAGTAGTTCCCTGGGTAGCTTGGGCAAGCTCTCTCATGTCCTTCATCTTAGCTCCAGGGTTGGTAAAATGAAGAGCGACTCAGCTGGGATTCTTTGGCTAGCAGAGAAAGAAATCGGATTTGGCAAAAATGGGGTAGCTCACAGAACCGAGACAAATCTCCAGGAAGGACAAGAGCCAGAGATGTTCAGGAGCTCTGGGCAGGGCCAATAATGAAAAGATGGAGCAATAGATGGTATAAGCACAGACCAATTGGAAGGGATGCCAGGGGACACCTTTGAGCGGGGACCAAGAGGCCCTCCCTCCACTGAGGGGCAGTGTCTTAGTCTATTTGAGCTCCTACAACAAAATACCACTGGCTGGGCAGCTTATAAATGGCAGAAGCTTATTTCTCACATTTCTGAAGGTTGGAAGTCTGAGGCCAGGGTGTCAGCACTGCTGGGTTAGAGGTCTGGGTTCCAGACTTGTCCTTGCATCCTCACATGATGGATAGGGTTAGGGGGCTTCCCAGGGTGTCTTTCTTAAGCGCACCAATCCCATGTGTGAGGGCTCCACCCTCATGACTTAAGCACCTCTCAAAGGCTCCACCTTCATCACCTTTGGGGGTTAGGATTTCAACAGGTGAATTGTGGGGAGTCAACAACATTCAGGCCACTGTACAAGGATTAACCCTTTAATTGTTGGCTCAAAGGGAGATCTGGCGTCATTGTCTCAGAAATGGGATGGTAGAGGAGATACTTGGGGTTGTGGGGAGGCAGCTATTTACCAATATTTATCAATATATTAGCATCTGGTACATGTGTGTTTCTGCTGGATGTTAGAGCGGCGTCTGAATATAAGGAGCTATTTATTGTTCCTTCTGGCCTTGTTGCTAGGTGAACTGAGATAAAAAATCAGCAAACACTTTTCTCCAACTTCTCGTCCCACCACTTTATGGTCACATTTGAGGGACCGAGTGTGTGGCTGACCTGGGTTAGAGCGCATGCTCACAGAGCACTCCAAATGACAGCCCACCACAGCCCCATCCAGGGGCCTGGAGGCAATTTCCTAGAAGAACTCAGAGCTCAGCTACTTGCACGTGAGATACAAAATATTTAACAGCTGATGTGGCAGGGATGCCAATCAATTAGCAGGTACTTCAGGGCCCTGAAGATTCCCCGTGGTGCTGGGGGTTGACCTTTTTTACCAGCTGTTCTTTTGCAAGATCAGGGCCAATACTGTGAGATTCAAGAGTGGCAATGGGACAGTCAGCGCGGACAGGAACAGGCAAGTGGGGGTTTGGGCCATGGTGATCGCTCATGGATATGGTGTACTGTTACCAGCTGGTGCCTGTCTGTGGGCTGAGTATGAACCCTCTGTTACCAAAAGAAAGGTGAATGGATGCAGGGCCGAGGAAAAGTCATAGCTGGCGGTTACAGAGGGGTTGGAGCAGGACTGCCAATAACTTACAAAGCTGGGAACTAGGGATTGCTACAGAGTACATGGATAATTGCATAGTGGTATTCTGGTTTTCAAAATGGCTGGGAGATGGGGAACTTGATGATGGAGTCAGGAATAATAAATATTCTGCAATGTCTGGCGGGCAGTCATGCTGTTCTATCCAACATGCCAATAGTGCTTCTGCTGAGAAACATTGCAGGGAGAACATTCTGGAAGTGGCTGCTGAAGGGAGTATAGTCAGATGTCCTGGGAAGGGGGAGAGTCCCAGTTTGGGTGACAGAGATGCCATTTATTTATTTATTTTTATGGATTAGGTTCATAAACACATCTGTTACCTAATCGGCATGATACCCCCGAGATATAATTAATTACACAAGGCCTTAGGCTCAGAAAGGTAAAATGACTTCACCAAAGTGACACAGCAAGGGGCAGAGCCCCTTCATTCACGTTTGGGTTGAAAGTCTTCCAGCAAGGCCTCAGGGCGGTGAGAGGAGGTGGTCCACAGGGGTGTCTGTGGTCCCTCAAAAGAGATAAAATCGCAGGCACACCAAGAACTCAGGCTGAGACTCTAGGAAGAATTGTTGAGTCCAGGAATGAATGACTGTGGGAAGCTGGAATTTCTGGATATCTTTGAAAAGGCCCCAGATATTCATTCATGTGTTCATTCTGATGTAATTTTTCCTAGACTGAGAGGGGAGGCCATTTGTGAAATCTCCTGGTGTTGTTTTAGTGAGTCAGTTCTCAACACTGTACCGAAGGCTGACCCAAGATAAATGTTGATTAAACACTTGCTTGCAAGGGCTAGAAGTTCACACACAACTGCAACATAATAGAAACCTGACTAAAACCAGCTATTTGGATTTAACCTTAACTGACATTTATCAACATTGAAAGTGAGAGGCACCCTGGCTAGTATGGCTCAGTGGGTTGAGTGCCAGCCTGCAAACTGAAAGGTCGCTGGTTCAATTCCCAGTAAGGACACATGCCTGGGTTGTGGCTCAGGCCTCCAATTAGGGGTGTGCAAGAGGCAACCAATCGATGTATCGCTCACACGTGGGTGTTTCTCTTTCTCCCTCCCTTTTCCTCTCTCTAAAAATAAACAAAATCTTTTAAAAAAAGTGAAATGCAAGTAATCAAAAGCTAAAGAGAAGGAAGGATGAGTTAAGAGTTTTAAAAAATAACATGTTATGCCATTACAAAATCAATGTATATTATTGTGTAAGATTTTTACTGAACAAATATTATGCTTCTTTATTTACTGTACATTAATTTTTTACATTTATTTCTCACTTTACAATCACCTAATTCCTCATTTCCAGTTCTGTACAAATACCCTTCCTCCGTCTTTGCCTGAAACTGTGCTAACAGGTCATTACTTCCCTCAAGGGAATTACAAGAAAAGCTAAGCTTATACTACTTAGCTACATTTGGGCAAAAATGTCGTCGTCGGCAGCCGTCCGTCTCGAGAGACGATGGTGTAGCTTCTTAAGAGTCTATCTGCACCGCCGAGAATGGCTGTGCAGTCCGACTCGGGAGTGACATGGTATCTGTCTCCTCCCGTGTTGAATCGACATCTTGCGATGACGCTGAAGCTACAGAGCCTGGGCAGGGTAATATGGAGGGTCTGCTGTTGCCCATGCAGCAGACCCCCCCCCTCTCTTCGCAGCTGAAGGGCCCAAGGGAAAGACGGAGTCAATACAGCTTGGCTTCAGGTGCGCCGCAGGAGTTGCCGGTGTTGACTACAACGTCAAACCGCCTTAGGGACTCCGGCTCCGGATTTTCTGTCGGGGTTTACTCCCTTAGCCTTTCCCCTGAAGAGGTATGCCGCAAGGCAGCGGAGGTTTTTTTTTTTGGAGTCAGAGTTTTCCTTCTCTGATGTGCCCTGACTGGAAGATCGAACCAGCGACACTTAGCTCGCAGGCCGACGCTCAATCCACTGAGCTAAACCAGCCAGGGCAAAGGGCAAAAATGAAGGCATAAGAGATTTTATTAGAGAAAAGGGGAACCAGACTCTGAGGGTAATAGGACTTATATAAGGGACAGAAGAAAGGAGATTAATCAAAGTGGTAGTTGTGTCTAGGAGTAAATCCTGCATTTCAGAAATTCTGGTGCCTACGACTCCCCTTAGGGTGAATGGGGATCTTTCAGTTCCCGCCCTCTCCCAAACTCCCCACGTAGACACCAGGTGGCGCTCGAACCCTTGCCGTAACACCTCTGGAGCCCTTGGACTTGGAGTGTCTCCTGAAAAGCTGCGCTGGCGCCTGACCCCAGGGAACTGCGTTCAGTGAAGCGCAGAAGCAAAACGGCGCCTCGCTTGGACCCGTCCTGTGGCTGAGCTGAAGCCAAGTTGGAAAGGGACCAGTGGACGCAGGGCGACGGTGCGGCTGGAGAGACCCCATTCCATTTCAACCGCAGGCGCAGCGGGGAAATAAATTCAGAGCACGGGCAAGAGGATACAAACAAACACCACGCAAATTCTGGGAAGTAGTAGGGGTGGCTAACAACTGTTGGGAAGGTTAGACTGTCGGAGGGACCCCTCGAGAGGCTCCAAACCTCAGCTTCTCTGCGTTCTCAGCTGGGCAGGTTCGGCTTAAATACCACCACCTGCCCATTCCCCGCTCGCCATCATCACCTATCAGCAGTGGTGAAATACCCTCCTTCTCAGTTTTCCAAGGCGGGAAAACATTGTCTCACAATAATGGGTTCTTGTGAAATTCTCAGTGTCTACACCTCCCTCCACAACATTTGTGCACACATACAAGCTCTACTGGAAATAACGCTGAAGGGCGGTTTGTTTGCCAGGGTCAAAAAAAGGGTAAGGATGATGACTTTCTAAAGGGGCCCAGGGTGAGACTGCGGGACCAGTCCCTAGGGACGCGCGCGAGCTCTGGCGCGCCTTTTGTGCTTCTCGTCTCAGGGGTAGATGTGCTCCCAACTTCGAAGTGACCTGCATGGACCAGAACCACCAGGGTGTTTGATAAATGCAGAGCCCCTGGCCTCCGCCCGACCTGTCAATCAGGATCTCTGTGAGTCGGGGATCTGCAGGTTGGGAAGTCCAACCACAGGAAACTGCTGACATTTTCCCTTTTTAATCTATAAAAACGTCAATTGCAACACCCTGGATCATTCTTCTGCACACTGAAGTTTGGCCATCGCTGCCCTGGCATTTCAGCCCTTGTTAAATGTTCCGTAAAAGAACCAGGAAAAAAAAAGGGTACTCCTTTACGGTGGGTACGGGCCCGCAAGCGCAGGGTCCTTGACACGGGAAGGCAAGCACCCTTTGGGAATGTGGAAGTGGGCACACAGCGCTTGGGTACCGGAGGGCTCCTGATATTCCCAAGGGACCGCAGGGCCGGGTTTAGTGGCTCTACACGAGCCTCGGTAGGTGCGGAGGGACAAAAGCGGCTCTTTCCAGGCGCGCAACGCTCAGCGGCACACCTGGGACGGCCCCCAGGTTGGAGGGAGCGCGTGCGCGGCGCGGGGCGGGCTCCTCGAAGCATCTCTGTGGATCGGGGGGTGGGGAGAGGAGGAGGAAATAACGTGGGGGTGTCTGAGACTTAGGCCTGCCTCCCACCAACCCCACCTCCGCCCCCGCGGCCACCTTCGCTCTATAATTGGCCGCCGACTGGTCTTCCTTGCCTCTTATCTGATCTCCGGCGCCCAGCAAGAGGGAACGCTGGAGAGGAGGAGGCAGCTTCGGGCTGCAGGGAGTGGGAGCAGGGGAGGGTGAGGGTGAGGAAGGGAGAGAGAGAAGGAGAGAGGCTAATTAAAAAGAGCACTAGGCGGGAAGCACGCGAGAGCCGTGCGGTGCCGAGAACCAACTCGTGGCAGAACTTGGATCTTCCTAGGCACCGAGAGGTCCCCAACCTGAGCTGGAAGCTTGCCCTGCACAGGTTAGTTCCAGTCTCTCTCTGCCCCTCCTTGGGCTGGCTTTGAAAAGGCTGCTAGTGAGGAAGAAAAAGTGGAGAGGGCGAGCCACCTGCAGGTACAATGCGATTCCTTGGACATTCACTTCTCGCGCGCCCTGGATACCCCGGGACCTTTGGGGTGGGATGAGACCGTGTACCCCGATGCCTCCTCGCGGGGGTCACAGCGCAGAGAGATTGGACGTGCTGCGTGATGTGAATGCAAAGACAGTGACGAAGCCTTGTGTTGCTCCCGGGGGCTTTTCTCTATATTTGGGGGCTATGAGCGTGGGGTGGGAAGAAGCGAGTCTAACTTCGGGAAGGTGGCGACACCAGAACTTCCAAGTGGAAGGGTTTTAGTAAAGGCGGCAATCTGGTGAAAAGGGGCTTTAGGGACTTGCCTTGGAGAGCTGTGTATAAATAGAAAGCGTGCTGTTTTTATTTTGCTTGTATTGGGGATCGCTTGGGAGAGCAGTTGACGGAGATCGTGGGGGACAACTCACTCGGCCACTACTTGGCACTGCCACAGATTAGCGCTGGGGACCAGACGCAAAGAGGACCGCCAGGCAGAGCGCCTTGATGTAGGATGTTGGCGGTAGCCTGTTTTCGACGTCTCTGCGTCAGGAAACCCTGATGCTTCGCCCTTTCTACGTCCGGTACAGCTTTGAGATACATCACCAGACTGTGTTGTTGGAAGATCCTCTCTGCCCTGGCTTTTCCATCCCTCACCTCCCCGCATTTTATCCCTTGGAATCCCTCCCTGCCTCAAGTCTCCTAATACCCGGAGTCTGTCTGGGTGAAGATGCACCCGGAGCCACGAGCAGGGCTTTGGCGTGCGGTGTGCACGGGTGAGATAGGTTAGGGCCGGGCCGGGAGGAGCGCGCGCGTGGGGTCACTGGAGAAGCTCAGCCTTAGGTAAGACTGGACGTCCAGACCGCAGGCACTCGCTTTAGGAGCTGGGTTCTTGGATCCTCGGCGGCAAGCACGCCCTCTGGCGTGTGAGCTCAGGGTTGTGCTGGGATCGCTCCCTCTGCTTGAGTGCGGGCTTTGAACTTGCCCTTGGAGAAAGAGACCAAGATGGAGCTTGTGTGCGCAGCTCCTACAGGGGCCAGGGTTTCCCCCGAGGATTGCCTCTGACACTGCCAAGAGCCCTTTTCCCTTTGAAAGTTGTGGACTGTCTTCTGGAATTTTCTGAGAGTACGTTGCCTGCTGGCCGCAGCTCAAGAAGATGGGAGGGGTCAGGAACAAAGAAATTTGGGGATAAGACTTTGGTGGCTCTCTAAGGAGCAGAAATGGAAAGGGGTTTCCTGAAGCTTCCCTGTGAAAGGCTCTGGGGCTCCTCACCTCCAGAGAGCCGAGTTGCATGTAATAGAGGCCCTACTCAGATCCAGCGAACAGGCTTAAGCTGGGTACAGTGAGGTGAACCAGCGTTCCGTCTCTGACAAGGTGGTCCGGTTCGACACACAGAGAACTCACATGTAAATTTAGACGAGTGAATGAATAAATGAATGAATAGCATTTGGATTTTGGGTTGTTCCAAAGGAGGAACTTGGATGGATTTCCTCCGAACGTGGTTACTGTAAGACAAACTTTAGGAGAGTATTTTTAAGAATAGCTTTATTGAGATATAATTCATATACCATACAGGTATACCATGCTGTGATTTTTAATGGATTCACAGAGTTGTGCAACCATCACCACAATCAATTTTAGAACATTTTTATCACTCCAATAAGAAAATACGCACCTGTTAGTGGTACCTCCCCATTTCCTCTCAACCTGCTCTCCCCCACCCCTCCCAGCTCCTGGCAATGCTATTCTACTTTCTGCTCACATGTCCTATAAATGGAAGCATGCCATATGTCTGTGGTCCTTTGCGACTGGTTCCTTTCACCTAGCAATATGTTTTCAAGGTTTATTCATGATGTTCAGAACCTCATGAACCACTGGACAGCTACTCCTCCTGCCTGGGAGCCCCGAGCCAGGGTAGACCTGAACCTCCGTTGCAGCCCTGACCTCCCGGGGGTCCCTTTAAAAGGATAGCAGCCACACTAGCGAGGCTTCCTAGTAATTCCCTGGAGAGAACTAATTGGAACCCATTAGAATTCCTGGAGCAGTTTTGGGTGGCTCCCAAGCTTCAGGACCGATGGGAGGAGCCCTTTGGCCCTTATCCTGCTGCTAATGGTCCAGCTGAGGATATCAGAGAACTTTCTACACAAGGCTTGGTTTTCAGAATCAGCCAGGGCTGGCCTTAAGAATGGGCTGAGCAAACTGGTATGGTTTGAGGGGTGCCAGGGCAGCCCAGCACACCAAAAAGGCCCCTTGTACCTGTGCTCCCTTTGGGTTTTAAATACTTCCTAGTGTCACTTAGTGAAACACAAACCCTGTTTTCAGCTGACAGGTGACTCTGGAGACACATTTGCTGTCATCAAGCCATGATTGCTGTTTTCTGGCCCTTCGAGTGTAACCTAAGATTCCTTTCAAGGACACGGTCCTTCCTGTAGGCTGAGGTGTTGCTGTTTGAGCGCCCCTGAGCTAAATAATTATCTGGGGTCATGACAGTCTGTGTAGAACAAGGTTGTTGGTACATACACTGGATGGTTCCCGGGGAAACAGAGAGACCAGCCAGGTGAGAGGAGGGGGCAAGGGGAAAGCGACAAAAACAAACTTCCTCCTTTGGGGCTGGATGTCAGGAAAACAATCTTCTGTTGCTCTTTCTATAGCTAAATAAAAAGTGGCTTTGAATGAAGACCAGACCTCATCCTGTTTCAATGGGAGTGATGGTATGTGTGGTGGAATTGTTGGCTTTTTTTTTTTTAAGAATCTATTGAGTATCTGCCCTTTTCTTTTGAGAAACACAACTAAGTTGCCCAATTTAGAGATCAGTGAGCTTCAGGCACATCAGCTACCTTGCCTGGGATCACAAGACCAACAAGTGACAGCTACCTGATTAAGAAAAGTCTGCATGAGGTTTGAACTTAGATCCCATTGGGCAGGTCTCCATCAGTTTCTTGGTGGGTGGTGGGGGAGGGGGTATGACCGGAAATGAATGGTGTCCACTGAGGTTATACAATCTAGTAGCTGAACCAGGGGATGGAAGGCAGACAGATATGGGTGAAATCTAAACTGGCTCCTCCTGGGCCACTGTACACATTCCTTAAAGTTTCTAAGCTTCCATTTTTCTCATCTAGAAAACAGGGAGAACAGTAACTACCCTGTAAGGTTGTTGTGAGTTCTGAGATGATCTGGTGCAGAGCCTGGAAGACAAAAATGGTTACTCTTGTCTCCTGTTTCTTTTTCCTTCTTCCGACTTTTCCCCTTCTCTCTTTCTTTTCCCCTCCTCCCCCTCCTTCTCCCCTCCCCCTCCCCTTCCTTCGCCCCCTCCTTCTCTCCTCCTCCTTCTCCTCTGCAGGAATTGTGACTAGAAAATCAGTGGGAAGTTTTAGAACTCAGTGTCATTGTAAGTCAGAGCTTGGAGTCTAGACTCCCCATTTCTTCATGGCAATTCTTTATCAATGTTTTTGGCAAAATTTTCTGCCAATGGGCGTTGGTTGGTGGAGTTAGCCTGGCAGGAATCCCTTACTTGCAATTTTAGGGAACAGTGCGTTGTCTCTTTCCTCCCAGAAATTATCAGATTTGTTTATGAAAGCTGATCCAGAGGGAGGCTGGGCTTTGCTGTGTCCATCCAAATGTCTCAGGAAGTGTCTATAATTAGGGATACTCGATTGCTTTTGGATGGTTTTCTGTCTGATTTTGTAGAGAGGCTCGCTCAATTGGTATCTGAAAATGACATTCTACTGCAGGTCTGTTTTGCTTCCATTTTTCTTCTGCTTCCCAGTCCTGCCTCTTGCCATGTGCTGATGCAGTGCTAAGCACTGTGAATAGGACCAACGCAAATAGCCAATTACAAAACGTGTTAAGTGCTCCAGAGTGGAATATAAAGCTTACTGCTGAAGGAAACACAGGAGGAGCACTGGTTCAGACTTGGAAGGTCAGGGAAGCCCGTGGGAAGGAGGAAATGTCTTCGCTGAGCCCTGGCTGGTGTGGCTCAGTGGACTGAGCACTGGCCTGTGAACTGAAAGGTCGCCATTCTGATTTCCAGTTAGGGCACATGCCTGGGTTGCAGGCCAGGTCCCCAGTAGGGGGTGTGTGAGAGGCAACTGATCAATGTCCCCCCCCCTCTTTTCCCCTCCTTTCCCCTTGCTCTAAAAATAAATAAATAAAATCTTTAAAAAAAAGAAATGTCTTTGCTAAGATATGTGGCTACCCTTTATACTGCTTATAGGTGTAGAGTTTAGTATATGTAAAAAGCAGTTTCCCATGTCTTTGACCTAGGAGCTATGTCAGTACTTGTAAGGAGAGAGAGAGAGAGAGAGAAGAGAGAAGAGAGAGGAGAGAGAAAGGAGAGAGACAGAGAGAGAGAGAGTGAGAGAGAGAGAGCCAGGTAGCCAGGTGATGGAACATTCCTGAGTCAAGGAGCTGTCACTCCAATTTGCCATACTTTGGGGATGGTTCAGCCTTCTATCGTGTAGAACTTAGAGCACCTAGTTTAAGGCTGAGCAGCTGCATTTCTGAGGCTGATTTGCAGTCCAATCCCTTGCATCTGAAAAGTTCACAGGACTGCGCTTAACCTCCATAGGGTGTTTCTGTGAATTAGAGAAAGGTGGTTCCTCTGGGCAGGTGCATGCCATTGGGGGAAGAAAACAGCACCCCTTCCTCTGGATAAGACAGCTACACATACAACTTTAAGAACATGGTGTCTGCAAGTTTCAACCATCACTCACTCTAGGCCAAGAGCAAACTGTGCAGCGCATCAACTGTGAACTGTACACATCACCCCTGATCATTAAATTATTGTTTATTAAATCCATCAATATTTATTGATTGCTGGTTATGCACTTTGAACCTTTTGGATAATGGGGCAAACTGTCCATGCAGATGTTTTATGTTACCCAAGACCCAGAAGATAAAAATAGTTGCTGAGGCCATGAAGTTAGCTGGAGAGTTGCAAGGGGATGAGGGGCAGATGCAATCCTGGGGTGGTCTGGTCGGTGAGAGATCTTGGCCTTTGCTACTCAACTTGTCATCTGCTGGATGGTGCCACACCACAAACTGTTACTTCCCCTTAATGAGATAAAATTGCACCAGGATGTAAATCAAATATGTTACTAAGCACACTGTTAATTCAGCAGAGGTATTTTTCTCATAGCAAACCTTGTTTGGGGAAGGAAGCTGGACAATGTGTTGATTTACGTTTTTGCATAAGCTCCTTATCTCATTGTGGACGAGCAGCAGTTCATAGACTAGTTGTTCTGAGTAGCATCCATCAGGCCAGCCTTGCCCATATCTGGCCAGGAAGGTCATCTTGGAGTCTTTCTGTCTTTATTCTATTTTCTTTTCTCTCTTTCTCATTCCCTTGTTTTTCTTTTCTTTTTTTCTTCATCTTGATCTGCACATTTTTTTCTTTCCTCCACCTTTCCTATTACCATTTTACTATTTATTTCCCTTCTTTCTGCATGTGTGTATGCCAAAACCTGGGAATTTCCCTTCCTCTTTGATGTTGTGACTTTGATTCAGTTTTTTGTATTCTAAAAGCAGAATGAGATGAGCCCAAATACACAAGATAAGTAACGAGAATGGAAAACAATCACTGAACTTGAGGAAATTTAAATGATTACATAGTAATTAAAATAATAGTTGCCAAAAAATTAGAATTCTTATATAAAATGGATTATTTTTAAACAAAATACCAATTACTAAAACTGACCCTAAATTATACCGGTATTATAAATAAAACAATGGACATAAAAATTTGAAACTTTTGTTAAAAAGTAGTCTCCCCAAAATGCTAAACCTCCATGGTTTTGCAATTGAATGTTAACAAAATATTAAAAAATCAATAATATTGGTGGCATTATGTGTTCCATGGTAGCATATATAGAAAAATCCTTCAAGTTATTTTTATAAAATCAGGTTTTATAAAATGACATAAATGATATAAAAATGACAGCATAAAATAAGAGAGCAATAGACTAATCTCATATATTTATATCAGCCCCCTTAATATGAATAACATATTAGCAAATAGAACTCAGTAGCACATCAGAAGAATAATATGCCTTTTTATTGTCACTACAGTTCTTTTATATTGAGACTTGCTACCAGGAATTGTTAGTCATCTTACTTTGTTCTTTTTAAAGACTGCCTTGGCTCTTCTAAGCCCTTTGCATTTTTAATGCAATTTTTAGAATCAATTTGTTAACGCCTACAAAAAATGACTTGCTGAGATTTTGATTAAGGTTACTTTGAATTGCACATTAAATTGCAGACGTCCTAACAATGTTGAGTTTTTCAATCCATGAACATGGTACACTGCCCTATTTTTAAGGCCTTCTTTAGTTTATCTCAGGAATGAATTTTGTATTTTTGTAGTTTTTACTGCAAAGAGTATAGAGGACTTCCATATCTTACTAGTTTCTAAGCATTTCATTGGAGAGGGCAAAGGACTTGATCTTTAAGTATTTTGTGTTGTTTGATGTTACTATAAGTGGAACTTTAAAAATATTTTTATTTTTGTTTGCTGACCTAAGAATATGACTAATTTTTTGCCTATTGATTTAGGTCCTGCAGCCTTCCTAAATTTACTTATTAGTTCAAGTAGGTTTTGTTTCTTTGGTAGGTTTTTTAGGATTCTCTATGTAAAAAATCACATTGATTTTAAGTAAAGACAACTTTACTTGTTTCTCCCTTTTATTTCTTTTTCTTACATTATTGCACTGACCTCTAGTACAATGTTGAATGAAATAGTAAGATGTTACAATGTTGACATTTTTGTCCTATGCTTGATCTTAGGAGAGAAGCATTCAATATTTTATCATTAAATATGGAATTTACTATGAGATTTTCACATATGCCCTTTATCAGATTGGTAAAGTTCCCTTCTAGTCTTAGTTTGCTGAATTTGTTTTTAATCATGAATGGGTAGTAAATTTTCTCAAATGCTTTCTCTGCTTCTGTTCAGAAATCAATCAATAAATCTATCTATCTGTCATTTAGTCTATTAATGTGTTGGATGATATTACTTTTAAAATATTAAATCAATCTTACATTTCTAGAATAAATGCCACTAGGTAATGATGATGATTATTTTTATACATTGCTGAATGTTATTTGATGTTATTTTGTTAAGGATTATTGTATCTATGTTCATGAGGGATATTGTTCTATTATTTTTATTTTTGTAATGATATCTTGTTTTGGTAAACTATAATAGTAACTCACCTAGGTTTTCTGAAAGATTTGTGTGGGATTGATATTGTATCTTCTTTAAATATTTAAGTTTTTCTGACTAATTGACCCTCTATTCTGACTTATCCAGGATTTAAGGGGAGTTTTTATGCAGGTTTTATTTCCCCTCATTGTGGTTCACCTTTTTCTGACATGTCCTTTTTCAATTGCTGGTCTCTCTGGCATTTCTGAACTCTCCTACCCTTCCACACCTTATGCTAATAAGACTGTGGCTTTCCGTTTGATTTCTGGTCACAATGCCATGCACAGTGGGAGTTTGCTTAGCAGGAAGAAGGCTAATCTAGGTCTTAATTTCTAATTTAGATTTGTTTTCTGATATGTCATGATGCTAACAGATAAAGGTAGTAACCACTAACCTCTTCTAGGGCTTCCTTTTAAGTAGACCCCACTAGCTAATCCTGAAAACCCTTTTGATTATTCTGGATGTGAGGAGGGCGATACTTTCATTAGAGAGAAGGCATAAGGAATGCTAAACAATGTCAACACACTTGAACAGCTACACCAGACCTGTTTTTCATCTTTGCTTCCTTATCTAAAAATCTGTATGACATAGATCATCAATTGACTATAAAATTGTCCTTCTGTAAAGTGGGTATTGAAGTTTTAACAGTGTAGTGTTGGGGAAGACATCTTAAGGTCATTTTGTTCAGTTTCCCTGCCCACAAATTCAGGAATCCCTTGATAACCTATCATATATGGGTATGACTTATCCCACTGCTGCCTCAGAATTTCTAGGAAGAGAGAAGAACGTATTCTAAGTGTTAAAGAATTTTTGTATTCAAACCCACGTTTCTGTGGATTAGTCCATTGATCCAGGTTCTATTTACAGCAGCTGGACAAAATAATCTTGTGTTATCTTCCACATGAAAGCTTTTCAAATATTTGAAGACATTCATTATGTGCCTCCAATTCTTAGTTTTCCTAGGCTTAATGAATATGTGCTTAAACATTCTCATTCTTCTTTTCCAGTCTTCTTTGCATCAACTTGTCTACTAGAACTGCTAAGGTATTTTCCATGTCTATGAATTGCTTGTAAGTCAAGTCTTCCACATCTTCATATGGTTGATTATTTTGAACCTATATCAAGCCTTCATCTGGAAAATGACAAAAATGGATAGGAATGTATTTAGAAAAGTTAAAGTTGTACACTGATGCAAATACTGTGCCTCTGTCATCCGATCTCCAGTTTTTGCCTAAACCTTTATGCAGAATTAGTCCCACAACCTCAATATGATGGAAGAGATAAAGACTTATTGATTCCTTCTGCCTTTAGTATTTATTCAAGTAGCAAATTCATTAATTATTATTGTTCCCTTTTCCTTTGCATCCTCTCAAGTCATTGCTAACATGCTGCTAGCTGAACATTTGAGAGCTACCTGTGTTCTAAGTACATTATTAACAGATTCACAATCATTCTATAAGATAGATGTTAATTTACACATTTTATTGATAAAGAAACAAAGTCATAGAGTGGTTAAACCAGTTAGTCAAGGATCTCTAGCAAGTTATAGGCAAAACTGTCTTCCTAATTTCTGGTTTTCTATTTATATCACTACTTTGTGCTAAGTCTTTGTTCTATTTCATACTAATTTTATTTATCTTTGCAATATGTTTGCTTACATTCTTCCTTTTTAATAGAAGTGTAAGTGAGCTGAAGGCAAGGATCATATAGTATGAACTTTCGTATCTTCTTTAGTACCAAGTAGAGAGCCTAGGTTATATAGTAGGGCTCTTAATAAGTGATTGTTGGAATAAAAATTGTAATACTATAAATAACTTCTCTCAGGGCCTGTTATGCCAGATGGTTAGCTACAATTTTATTTACATTTATGGGGTCTTTTATTTACATTTATTCAACACTGATTGAATAGCATATTATCTAAGGTTTGGGTGTATATATGTGTGTAAGTCTGTGTGTGCATGTGAATGAATGGTTTACAAAAACTTTAAAATAAATATTTTGAGAAATTTTGATAAAATGAGCTGCACTCAGAGCTCCTTCTTAGATTTAACTGTACAAATGAGATTAAATAAAACAAACATATGAAGTAGAGGAAGGACAAATTTACCCTAATGACGATAGGTTTAAATTACTGATTACCGAATTGTGACAGTGTTTTGAGAAAACTTACACTACACATGACCAACTTTACCCAGATTGGTTTGTACCCTCTGAACTCAGAGCTAAGTAGCCATTTTTATGATGATATTTTAAACCACACACCCATGTGCATGCACACACACACACACACACACACACACACAAATGAAGGCAGTTATTTGTTTTGTGAAGGCTTTTGGGCAAAGTTTCAACAAGTTAGGCTTTGACATTTTGGCCAACGTTACACTATGTCATGGCACTTTAATAGGAATTGGGATATTTTGGACCTTTTTCACTGTCCAGAAATTTGGAGACTTGGCAGAAAACCTTGGGAAAACTAAATTTCTCCTTCTCCCAATATGGTATTACTCATCCTAATTTTAAATAAACAAGAAAAAATAAATAAAAGAAAGAATTTAAAGATAAGCTATGGCTACAATAAATAATATCTGGTTTTCAAAATATATATATATATATATATATATATATATATATTGTCAAGACTTGGAGAGCATGTATGTATGTATGTATTTATATTATGTGAAATGCAGATTAACTTCCACTGCAGCACCTTTAAAACACCTGGAAATAGCCCTGGCTGGTGTGGTTCAGTGGGTTGAGTGCCAGCCTGAAAACCTAAGGGTCACTGGTTCAATTCCCAGCCAGGGCAAATGCCTGGGTTGCAGCTGGGTCCCCCACTGAGAGCACACAAGAGGCAATCACACATTGATGTTTCTCTCCTTCTCTTTCTCCTTCCCTTCCCCTCTCTCTAAAAATAAATAAAATATTTAAAAAAAAAAAACAACACCTGGACACAGGAACTTCAGTGCTTTGAGGAGAACAGAGAAAGGCTATTGGATTGTGGCTGCTCAAAGGACTTTTTCTTCTATATTAACACACTGTCATGTGGTATGTGATAGAAGTCCTGAGCACTTAAAATGCACGACAAAAAGATAAATGCCTGTTTCCGTCCTTCTCCTTCTCTTTGCCTCGTCCTGATTGAAACCTATGGTTATAATGTTTCCGGAACAAAATGCAATGAAGGACATTTTGTTTGAATTGAGAAGGTGATTCTGCTGCTGTCATTTTCTTGGGGTGTCTGGGGCAGCTATCTGGTGATGGGCAGATTTTTGGCATCTTGGTTGTGATAGGGCTGCAGCCTGTCTCCATATCTATTCAAATCCCTTGCATTCATGCCTACTGTCTTCATAAAGATTGCTCACACCCCTTTGGATAATCTACCTAACTTGGTTCTACTTGCCTCTGTAGGGTCAGTGTTCTATAGATGGCCCAGGGCCTTTTCTCCTGTCTTTTATCAAAATTTAGCTCTGGCTGGTGTGGCTCTGTGGATTGAGCATCAACCTGCGAACCAAAGGGTCTCATGTTCGATTCCCAGTCAGGGCACATGCCTGGGTTGTGGACTGGGTTCCCTGGATAAGGGCACGTGAGAGGCAACAACACACTGATGTCTCTCTTTCTCTCTTTCTCTCTCCCTTGCCCTCGCTCTAAAAATAAATAAATAAAACCTTTAAAAAAGTTGACTCATCATTTGTCTCACTTCCTCTGTGCCCTGACAAAGAGTTGGTTTACTAATCTGTAAAAAATTAATCCAGGCTAAAATACCACATGTATATGTAAGTTATATATGTATAAATTATATGTATATATAACTTAATGTGTTTCTGATTCCATTGGGAATTTTAAGAAATATGTTTTTAAATTTTTATTGTAAGATCTTAACTTGATTACTTATATGACTGTCAAAGCAGTTTCATTTCCCTTTAATTGGAAACACAGAAATGTGATTGCGTAAAAGGAATAGAAATATTTATTCCTCTGAATATACTATATTACTCTAGAATAAAACCAGACTATCAGTGGTTTGAGGGCCTGAGTCATATTTCTTTGAAGCTTCATAGAATTATGCTTTGAAATAATTCTTGGACTAAAAAGAAAATTAATGCTGCCAAACCATATTCAGAGGAAAATTAATGGTCTCAAAGATAATGTTACATTAATTGAGGATTCAACTACAACAACAAAATCACAAATAACAACAAAAAAAATAGAGCAGAAAAGGAAAAGAAGGCAATTACTGATAATGAATACAAAAATAAATCAGAAAAAATAATATCGACACGGTAAAAATGATTCTCAAAAAATGCAATTTGGACAGATATATAACTTATCTATTCTGGAGGGAAAAAGAGAAGTCAGGAACACATCGATTTACTGATAATAGAGAGACAACCAGAAAAGATATGTTTTAAGTTGAGAAATTACACAACTCTGCTAGTAAATTTGAAAATTAAAATGGAAAAATATAACTTAATGGGAAAATATCCAGGCTAGAACCAAGTAGAAAAGGTTAAGTAGCTCTATAAACAAGAAAAAATTAAAATGTGTAGGATTAGCTTCAAAAAAGGGAAATATGTCATAAGTGTATACATATGTCAGAACTAAGCAAGTCATATACTTTATGTGCAGTTTATTATATGTCAATTACATCTCAATAAAGTTACAAAAGTTATTTATAAGCCTTTATAGAAAAGGTCTCTCATGCTACTTAAACAATTACAAAACAATGAAAATATGGAAAGATTTCTAACTTTAAAAAGCTAAAATAATCCTGACACCAAACCTTTAAAGAAAACTATCAGTCAATTTTGGTTACTAATATGGATTTAAAAATAATCTATAACCAGGCAACATTATTTAAAAACAGTGATATGTGGAGACAGCAAAGATAAGTGAGCCTGGGAAGAGGATCCCCTGAGGAATATTTAGACTCTGGGAAATGTCTGATTGGCAGATGTTAAAAAGATTCTATGGTAATCCAGCACATCAATGAGCTGCACAGATTCAGTCCAAGACTTGCACAAGCAGACCCAAGATGGATAGAACCTCAGAATCGCTGAGACACATCATTGCCCAAGTCTTGCCTCCCGGAGACCTGGCTCTCATCTCTACAGCCTTGAATGTTGTGTCAATGTTACAGAAAATTGGGGAAAGCAAGGCGCAGGGAGGGGTGGCTTTCCCAGTGATGAGGTGCTGGTCTATAAGCCAATGCCATTTTGTGGGACTCCCTCTGTGAGTTAGGTGACCCTCCAAGGGGACAGTGTTTTTGGCAATTTGCGGTGCTGCTTAAGGAGAGCTGAAACCTGATGGAATGCAACTACAATAGTTCTGGTCAATGCCCTCTCCGTGAGCTGTCCTTTCCCAGGATCACAAAGGAATTCATTATTGGAAGTGTTCACCAACCAGAGGCTTGTACCAGTGACAATCTATATGTGCTCATGTCCCCAGCACCAGCATCAGATCCCTTCATTCCAAACATGGAGAAGGTTATGTACAGGATTTTAGGAACTGATGACCATTTCCCAGCTATTGCCTCAGTGAAATGGTGTTCCCAACAGGAGACCATCTCTTATATTTCCAATACTCCCCAGATGAAAAGATGAGCAGCCACGTGGCCCTCGACTGAATCATGATGAGTAAGAATCACAAGACTCCTCTCAAGAGCGATGAATAGCCTGGGAAAAATTAGAGGAAGGCTGGGAAGGAGGTTAACTAGAGTTTTACAGAGAAAAGAAAGAAATGAGAACTTAGCCTTGACTCAGCGCTACAGGGGCCTTGACACTTCCTCACTCACCGGTGGTCACTGAGCCACATGGCCTGGTGTGGCTATCACTAGCGAGGCCAAGTCTCAGGAGTCCCCAGGAATGGCAGAGGCTGGACTTTAAAATTGGGAAGCTCATTAATGTAGGTCACCAGAGCTTTTAGCACCTGGAGTTGCTACCTGAAGGCTGTACTAATCCTCCAACCCATTCCATTTAAAGACTCTTAGAAGAATCAGACTCTTATGGGACTCAGCCTCCATTCAGTTACACTTTCCAGATGGAAACAGGACTCTGAAAAATATTTTCGTAAGATGGCTCCAACATAAAGCGTGGCTGGCATGTACCTCACTAGATTATATATGTTGTTTAAAAGAATGGGTCAGTATAGATTCCCTCCAAAGAACAGCAGCCATGACTGGGAGAAATGGCATGGTAGCAACTTAAAAAATACTTGGGATTAAATATGCAATGTGGATTGTTTTAAAAAACATGCAGGTTTCAGAGTCTTCCCAACCTTTGCAAGTTAGAGGTAACTCATACTCCACTAGGTATAATCCAAAGCTTCAGTAATGACAGGGATTTTATCTGGATCTATCAATGTTCTTCAAATGGTAGTAGTATATAAAAATAGAAAATGCTGGATAAATTTAATATGGCTTAAAACTACCACTGTAATAATAATTTTTAAAAACTCATGCTCATTAATTTGGGGCTAAATGTCACTAGAATAGTACTCTTGCTCTTGTTCCTTAAGAAGAATTAATATCCAATTTTTATGAGTCCAATATATCACATTTATTTTAAATTTAGAGATAGATAACTTGAATTGATTTATTTTTGCCACCACAGTTATATATTTATAATAAAGAAAATTCTAGGCTTTTTAAATTTAAAGCATCCTGAAAACTAATTAGCATGTAACAAAGAGTGCTTGAATGTGATTAGTTCCTTAGGAGTTAGAGAAAAGGAATATTTTACTGTTTTTGTTGTTCAAGAATATAAACAACCAATCACTGAAAAAAGGGTGTCATTACTGAGTTTAAGTTATTAAAATCTTCTTTAAAGAAGTAATATGACTTTGTCTTCTGTTTGAAAATGACTTCGCTGAAAGCTAAAACCATTATAATTACATTTAAAAAACTATTAATTATTATGAACAAATAGAACTTATTTCTGTATTGCACAGATTAATTAATATTAGGCATTATCAAAGTAATTCCACTAAGAAGTAAAGAAGAAAATACAGATATCTCGATAGATGAAAAGTCATAAAAGCAAGATTCAGCATTCATTCCTGAGTGAAAAAACAATACTTAGTAAAAAAGTCAAAAAGCATTTTTTATTTTGTTCTTTAGATTCCACATATAAGTGAAGTCACATGGTGTTGATCTTTCTCTGCCTGACTTATTTCACTGTGCATTATACATAACCTCTACGTCCATCCATGCTGTTGCAAATGGTGAGGTTTCGTTCTTTTTTTATGGCCGAGTAACATTCCATTGTATATGAGGCTGTCCAGAAAAAGCCCAGCCATTGTTAATATGATGAGAACCATTTGCCTTACATCAGTGTAAGGAGAGTGGACTGGAATGTGTGTGTGTGGACAATGACAACTTCTTCGTACCAGTCAGTGGGGGTGGCAGAGCCGTTGGGTGAGCATGTGTACTATGTGGCCGTCGCATTCAAAATGACTGAGTGAGTAGAGCAGTGAATCTGCATCAAATTTTGTGTCAAGCTTGAACATTTCCATGGAAACTATTTGGATGATTCCAAAGGCTTTTGGGGACGATGCAGTGAGTGCAGCGCAAATAAAAGTGTGGCACAAATGCTTCAAAGTTGGTCAAAAGTGTGTTGAAAGTCATCCATGTTCTGGAAGGCCTGTAACAAGCAGAGCACCTGAGAATGTGGGATGTGTACGGGCTGCAATCAACAGAGATCAGCACCTGGCAGTGTGAGAACTAGGTGCTGATCTGGGGATTCCAACGACTACGCGGTGTCCGAGATTTTGATGCAGGATCTTGGCATGGAACCTGTTGTGGCAAAATTCATTCTGCAGCTTCTGCCAGCAGAGCAGAAGGAGCATTATGCTGCAGTTGGGAGAACTGTGTGAGGTCCCCAGGTGCCTACTTTGAGGGGGACTGAGGTGTCATTGTCCTCTGTACAACGTTTCTTGTATCTTATTTAATAAATGCCTCTATTTTTCATATTACATGGATGGATACTTTCTAGACAGACAGACAGACACACACACACACACACACACACACACCACCGCCACTTAAAGTTTTTTTTTTTAATTGAATTTATTGGGGGTTACATTGGTTAATTACAATTGGGCAAGTTACGTCGGTCAAGCACAATCCTATAACACATCATCTTATCTATTGTGTCGTGTGCCTACCACCCAAAGTCTAGTCAGCCTCCTTCTATCACCATTTATCCTCCCTTTGCCCTCTTCTATTTGGAATAGATTCATAGACCCAGAGAACAGGTTGATGGTTGCCAGGAAAGAAGGGAGTTGGGGGACTGGGTGAAAAAGATGAAAGGATTGAAAAGTACAGACTGGTCGTTACAGAACCGTTCTGGGGACAGAAAGCACAGCATGGGGAATAGAGTCAGTAATGTCGTACTAACTGTGTGTGGTGCCGGGTGGGCACTGGGAGTATCAGGGCAGTGATCTGTAATGTATGTGATTGTATAACCACTGCTGTACTGAAACTAACACAAAATAGGATTGAATGTAAACTGTCATTGAAAAATAAATTAAAAATAAAATATCAAAAAAGTTTATTTAAAAACAGAACAAGAATCCAATATCAGAACCCAACTACTAGCCATGTATGTAAAGGTGAAATATTTGAGGCGTTCCTAGTAAAGTAATTGTTTTATAACTACTAGCCTGTAAAACACATTTATGGCAAATGGCGTGATTGTTAACCCAGAAAATTCAAGTGCTCAGGAAAAATATGGAGCCGGTAAGAGTTCAGAATAACGGCCCATCATGAAATAAATACATAAAAATCAGTATTTTCTCTATATTTAAAAATAACCCATGATCCCATTCACAACTGGAACTAAAAACTTAAGAAAACTGAAATATCTTTTGTAGTGGGAAGGACCATTTTACCCAGCAATGATCAAGTCAACTACCTTAAAATTATAAAATAATATCCTTTTTTTAAAAAAAAATAAAGATTTTATTTATTTATTTTCAGAGAGAAGGGAAAGGAGGAAGAAAAAGAGGGAGAGGAACATTGATCAGTTTCCTCTGGCATGCCCCCAGTTGGGGACCTGGCCTGCAACCCAGGCATGTGCCCTGACAGGGAATTGAACTGGTGACCTTTCAGTTCACAGGTTAGTGCTCAATCCACCGAGTCACACCAGCCAGGCCTAAAAATATTCCCAACCCAATAAATGAAATTGAAAGTCAAAAAACAAAACAAAAGACCCTGAAAAAATACTATAAAATATGAGTTAAACTTAATAGTATATAAAGAGTTCTTATAAGTCAGTGAGAAAATGGGTAAGCAATATGAACAGGTATTTTATAAAAAGTGTAAATAGCCAACAAAAAAAATGCTACATTTTACTCGTTATGAAAAAATCAAATTAGGATGATATTGTGATGATCACCTTTTACCTATCAAATTAGCATATCTTAAAAACAACTGCTGTGATGGTAGAGGTGATATGATTTGATGATACTTAATAAGATACTGGTGGAACTGGAAATCATTGTAATTTTCTGTAGGGCACTATGTGAATATGTCTCAAAAACCTTAAAACATATATCTTGTTTTTCCTAGCAGATCCACAATTGGGAATTTAGTCAGAGGAATTCAATAGTCATGTATTCAAGGAGATGTGAATAAGATGTTCATTGCAGTGTTCATGTATTGGGGAAATTTGGAAATCAACTAAATTTTCAAATAAAGATGGATAATAAATAGTTATACTGCCTATATGCTTTAACAGGACATTTACTGTTATCAGAAGATATTTGCACTTCAGTAAGGAAAAATAAAAATAAAAAAGTGCGTATTCTGTTTTGCTTGTATTTTTAAATTTTGCACAATTAAAACTCGTTATTTTTGTAATCAGAGCAAGAGAAGATGTTTTACAATGGAAAGAGAGTGGTATGAAGTGTGATACCACAGAAATGTCTTCCTAAGATGCTTCTACTAGGCCTGATTATCATGTCTGTGAGGGTAAAAATCTTGGATCCTGAACTCACAAGATATGTGACTTGGGGAACTTCTCTTTGCCTCCTTTTCCTCCTCTGTAAATTGCTATTAAAGTCATACCTACTTCAAACGATTGCTGTAACAATTAAAGGAATTTATACATGTGTAAATTACATACAGTAGTCTTCACACAGTAGTAAGGGCTCAATAAATGTTATAATGGATCAAGTAGTGACCTTTTCTGAATGAATGATGGGAAAAATTCTGCTCAGCTCTTGGTATCAGGAGAAGCTATGCATCTCCAGAAAAGTGTTTTAAAATTCAATCTAATAATATATTAAACCTTAAAGCTTAGCATGCTTTAAGGAATTAAAGAAGGAATTCTTTTTTGGACTTCTAGTTAATAATAAATTTTGTGCCAAATTCATGGTCATCTCTACTAACAGAACCAGATATATCTTCTCTGCTCATTTTACTTACCATTCTACTATTTTCCCACCAAGCTTCCCCTTATACTAGGATTCCAGGACACCTACTTAAATTTTATTTCAGATAAACAATGATTTTTTTTTTAGTATTAAGTATCTCAAACATTGCATGGGACATACTGCAAAAATTATTGCTACTTATCTGAAATTAAAGTTTACCTGCAATTTTATTTAAGTCTGGCAGCTCTACCTTATACATTATATTCATTTATTATTAAGTTGTCTTGGAACCTTTGTGGAACAATAGTGGGAATGCATGAATGAAAGAATATATGAATGAAAAACACCCTGATGTTTTACTCCCCAAGAAAGGGACTCTGTAATGGTTTGTAATAGAATTGTAGTCAACAGTTTGTAGACAGGCTTTTTAAGTTAATACCGAACAGTCACCCTTTCCCCCCCTTTTCTTTCCTCCCCTCCTCCTTCCTTTTTATTTCTCTCTCCTTTTTCTTGTAGCTCTCTTTTTATTGATATACTAATGGAAAAGAAAAACTGGGAAGACTTTTAGATTCACAGATATGAGGAAGAAAAAGAATTATAAGAAAAGATTAGGGGTCATTCAGTCCAGTGACATGAAAGCTGAGTACTGATTTACTATTAGCACAAAGCGGTTTTTTAAATTCTGTTTGCTTTGTAGGCAATATCACACAGCAGTGGGACTTTTAACTGTACGTAAAAAACACTGAAGGAGCTGCCTGGAATTTTCCCCATGGTTTGTGCAAAATTATTGGCAAGGAAATTGTGATTGATTACAATATGCATTTCAGGTAAACTTTTGGAATTTACCCATGTGGGAAATTCACCGTGCAATTAATACCATCCACGAGCATCACAAAATACCTTCTGAACTTCTCTCCCAAATATTTCAGGTCATTCTCTCTATTGAGAGCATCGTTTCAAACATATTCCTTTAATCAGTCTATACTTTGGAGTGAGATGAGTACATGATGCCCTCGCGAATGAATTATTTCCTGACAACACTAATCCACATGGGCTTGTTTGCCTGCCCTAGATGACTACTTATGCCTACTTTGTTTTCAGTCTTCTTAAAATATCCCTGTGCTCTCTGTTCTCAGGACTGCAGACATCCCATGTGAAAAGCAGGAAATAAAATGAAGATTTTTCAGTGCAAGATGCAGTATGGGCTGTTTCCAGCTTTCCTGGCAATTGCTTACTTTTGTACCATTGTCCAGGGTCAAGGTAATGGAAAAGTTTAAGCTATTTCATGAGGGTCTGAGACTTGAGTTGTCTTGGTTTTGATTATCTTTCTTTTTTTTCTTAATTCACCCTAATAGTGATTCTCTGGTTCAACTATGTGTATAGACAGAGTTATATATTGGTTTTTACTCAATATTATCAATGTTGACATTGTAGAAATGTGCCACAAATTTGATGAGGTTTACAACCTCACCAGTGACTGAACGTAGTAATTTTGGGGCAATGGCTTATACAGATTGTTCTTAACTTGCTTCTTTCCAGAAGCTTCTTTTCAGGCTGTGTGCATTTAAGGAGTAAAATCACTTCTATTAATAAGGAGCTGTAATGGGTACGTGTATCCCAATCATGCTTTGTTTCTTAGTGTCTACAAAGTATCCCTAACCACTTCATACCCGGTTCTGAATTGTGCTCATTAAAAAAATCAAAAAATATGAGCACATAGCTCTAAAGTTCACTAAGGGTCTGAAACAGACTGCTAATATGCCATTTTAAGCATTTCCAGCTTTGCATTAATTGAACTCAGTTTTTGAAATCTACTGTTTTGTGTTATTAGTATCTGCATTTTTACTTTTGATTTCCACTCGTTTTGATAAAGTATGTCAGGAGTTGGCAAACTATCACCTATGAGCCAAATCTGGCCCACTGCTTGCTTTTGTAATAGATAACGTTTTACTGGAACTCAGCTGTGTTCATTTGTTTATATATGTTATCTGGCCCTTTACAGAAAAAGTGTGCTAAACTCCAAAGCAAGTGCATAGTATGGATAAGTACTCTAAGTGACATTACTAGATAAACATGGTCATCTTGTAGGAACAGAAATGTTGGTGCTGAAGTAGTCATTCATCAGCTGAGCAAGGAAGTCTCCATGTGATCAAGGGGTTTTAGGAGCATTAATGTCTTATGTTTGGAATTTAAAATTGTAAAATAATTCAAATGCAAGAACCACACCCTGGTTTCTTAGCGCGAGGCACACGTGTTTGGAAAGGAGTGGAACTTGACTCTTTGCATGCTCAAATAATGTTAACGCCCTTGGAGTTAGGGATCACATTTCCAATCTCTTATGCAGCACAATTGGATCGGTTGGTTAGAAAGATTCTGCTTGCCTCCTTTACTTGGGGAAAGAATGCTTTCAGCAGTGGCAACTAGAGAAGTGACAATAGAAATCCTAGTGAACTTACCCTCCAAACTATGGCATATACCACACGGGTCCTTAGGAATACACAGTAGGCAAATCGCGAAGCCCTTCAGAATTGCCATCTCAGTCTGTCTTAATTCAGAAACAGATATACTTGAAATAACTGATGACGTAGAGAGCTCTCCTGGGGTACCTTCAGGGACACTGCCTACCAGATACAATACATTGTTCACCAAATTCTGTGTTAAAGGAACTCTTAGGGGGCACACACTGTGAGTCGGGCTCAGGATACAGAGCTGAATGAAACTTGACCCTCTGCCTTCCAGCAGCTTACTGTCCCCTAGGGAGACATAGGTATCATCAGCTGCATTCAATACAAGTTCTGTAGAGGGGGACGGGCAACAGACAAAGATGGAAAGACTGACTGAAGCCAGGTTGTGGAGGATTTTAAACAGCTCTGACTTTTAGAGAGATACTCTGATAGCAATAGCACTCATATTCATCTTTGTGTCTCATAGGGGTTTGAGGGAATAGAAATGACTGAAGCAAGAAAGACCATTAGAAGATTATATTAAGTTGTCTAGAAAATAGATGTTGAGGGCCTGAACTAGGTAGAGGAATAGAGAGAGGAGAATGAATCCAAAAAACATTTCAGAGGTAGAAGAGATGGGACTTGTTTACTGATTAGATATAGTGGAAGCTGACAAAGAGGAAAATACAGTAGTCCCCCTTATCCTTGGGGGTGTGTTCTAAGACCTGCCCACCCCCCACAGTGGATGCCTGAAACAGAACCTTATATATACTATGTTTTGTCCCATATATACATACCTATGATAACGTTTAATTTGTAAACTAGGCTCAGTATGAAAGAGGTTAACAACAACTAATAATAAAATAGAACAATTATAACAATATACTATAAAACAGTTACATGAATGTAGTCTCTCTCTTTTTCTGAGAGCCAACCTGATAGCCAGGATGGCTACTAAGTGACCAATGAATGGATGGGGGTGTGTATAGCCTGGAGACGCTGGACAAAAGGATGACTTACGTCTAGGGTGGGAGAAGCAGACGTTGAGAGGCTTCATCACAAAGTTGTTAAATGAAGTGGGTGGAACACAGAAAAAGTAAGGCAGTGTTGGCTGTAGGGGGAAAAATGTGTATAGCACTACAGAACGGTGGCACCAATCCTTTCTCAGAATCTCACAGTAAATCTGTACTTGGTTCTAGCAATATTTGTTTTGGGCGGTTACAGAAAAAAGCATGGAAGGTAAAGTAACTGTCACTTGGAAACCTCAAAGCATATAAAACTGGAGACTTTGCATGGGGCTAGATTTAACTTTATAAAGACCTCTATGTTAACATATTTACACATATCATTTGCTGTTATTAGTAGTCAAACATGTTTGGAAGTTGAGAATATTTTCCTTACTTCTGTTTTCAGCATCTTTATAATAGATCATGAAATTATAACATATTAGGTTCTCAGCAAGATAAAAAGGACCTTCTAGCATATCCCGTAGTAAATTTCTCTCAAATTTTAATTTCTTCTATTTATAGAACATTTGGGCAATGGATGTAATTGAAAAAATAACTGCAATTAAAAAAAGCCTAAGATTCTTTGTTGTTGTTTGTTTGAGGTAATTTTTTTTTATAGATCACTTGGAAGGGTTAGCCAAATACTTCTCTGCTGTTTAAAGATCTTTTACTTAATAAGTATAATGGGCCGTTCCCATGACATAGCACCCTAAGCTATGTGTTGAAGGAGAAAAC
Organism: Furipterus horrens; assembly: GCF_987537825.1. Lineage (NCBI taxonomy): Eukaryota > Metazoa > Chordata > Mammalia > Chiroptera > Furipteridae > Furipterus > Furipterus horrens. The sequence continues at coordinate 12,859,725 of NW_028327177.1, read as the reverse complement.
ACTCTCAGTGCATATAGTGCTCCATCTCTATCAGTCAGAAATTTTTGGTACCAAATAAAATAAACTTTCTCTGGTCAATTTAAGCAAAAAATATATATTTACTTTTGGTAATGAAGTAGCTCATAATATTAAAGTAACAATTAAATAATTAAGCTTTGGAAAGGATAGGAATCTGGGAACATCTTGGATCTAGATTCTAGAAGTAGTGACCTTCTGTTTTTTTTGTTTTTTTTTTTTGTGACCTTTTTTTTTTTTTAGGACACATCTTTGGAATGTAATGAGTGGACCTATTTTCCATCCTTCCATTGTTGGACAGACTCTTGAGAGAGTCAGCCTAACCTCCCACCCCGAGCCAGGGGAGGACGGCTGATTGATAGCGTAGCCAAGGCCCCATGCAGTGGGGAGGGAGCGTTGTTCTTTGGTAGAAAACCAAGGTGCTGTTACAAAAAGAAAAAGGGTGGATGCGGGGTGGAGGACAGAGGATCTTCATTTCTGTGTTCCTATGTAAAAAGAGGGGTCTCAAGAAATTAGTGAGAATATTCCATTAGAGGCAAAACTTTGCATAGGTTTTTACTTGTCAAGACAGCAAGATTTCAGTTGAGTTAAAGAAAGGAAGAAAGAAAGAAGGTAGGAGAAAAGGACTGTAGGAAGGAAAGAGGACTAAGGAAGGAAGGAAGAAACAAAATAATAAAAGGAAAGAAGGAGCCCTGGCTGCTGTGGCTCAGTGGATTAAGCATCAACCTGCGAGCCAAATGTCGCTGGTTCGATTCCCAGTCAGGACACACGACTAGGTTGCACGTCAGGTCCCCAGTTGGGGCGCACGAGTGAGGGGCAACCACACAGTGATTTTTCTCTCCCTCTCTTTCTCCTTTCCCCTCTCTCTAAAAATAAAAAAATAAAACAAACAAACAAATAAATAAATTAAAAAAAGAAAAAGAAAAGTAAGGAAGAAAGGGAGGGAGGGAAGGAAGAAAGGAAGGGAAGGAATGAGGGAGGAAAGAAAATTAGCCCTTTACTAAATAATTATTTTATGAAATAAAATTTCCAAAGTACCTGTTAACAGTGAATCTTCACTGAAATCACACAAACATTCTTCTCCTACCCATGAAAATTGATTTCTCTGAGGATGATTGCTGTGAAATTTTTGGGATTTAAAGAAAACCTTCCCTCTCGAAAAAATACAACATGACGAAACAAAAATACCCTCATATTTTCAGTAGTAAGCCTAATCCTGCACTAAAAGGAAAATATCAAATGGACCGTCCTTGGTCTTCCTCTTCAGCCCCTCTGTGGGATAAAGTGCACATATTCATAATGTTATATTTGGCCCAGTCCCACACAGGAAGCCTGACCACCCCATACAAAGAATGAGTTTGTCAATCTGTTCTTGGTTCTCGGTGTGGGCCAGACATCAAGCTTTATACCTGATTTTTGTCCTTTAAAAAAGCTTAGTGGGGAGAGGGGTGGATGGAGGTAGAAGAGGGTATAAGGGGGATAAATGGTAATGGAAAAATATAATAAAAATAACCTAATTTTTAAAAGCTTAGGATTTTAACTGACACGAATTAACTTTTGAGTCAAGTTCATGTAAGCATTTATAATTATTACTGGAAGTTAAGTATATGTATAGAAGCTTTGTGCTTGCAAAACGAGAAGTCATGAGTCTGGTATTAACTACACACAAGTTTTTGTTCCACGAGATAAGAACAGTTATTTCTCCAGTGCTCTTGCAGAGCTCCTGCCTAGCTTGCTGCCCTGGCTTTGACACAAGCCCTGGGGCCTCCCATACAGGGAAAGGGGAGCTAACTGTGAAGTTCATAACTGTGACCTCATGCCTCTTTCTTTCTTTCTTAACTAGCATTTCTCCTCTTCAGTGTTTTTACCCTAAAGGCAAAAACCTAAAGTCGATGGCAACTTTGTGTCTAAGATTTCCTTTTAATGATTGTGAGAGTGTCTATGCTTATAGAGACAATAGGTACGGGCAGTTGACAAAAGAAAGCCGTAATGGGACTGTAGTCATATGAATCGTTTGTACATTTTTTAAAGAGTGGACCGTTGATGGATTTGAGTATTGATGAAGCACTTTCTTCACAGTCCAATCCCTTGAGTAGTTCAGCAGAAGCCAAAGCCACTGTGGGTCCCGGAACCTGTCCGAGCTGTCTGAGCATGGTCTGTGGTATCAGGGCGGTGCTACCCTCACTACGTTCTCCTGTAGGTTCAGGTTAGCTGTGGACTATACACTGCAGGCTTTAAACTCAGATCACAGGTAAAGAACAGTAGCCTGGATGGAAAATGCTATAAAGATTTCTAATCCTTAACCTTGAAATCCTGAATGTCGTTCACATCTTTACCCTCCTTGAGAAGTCAGCACACCTGGGGTGCTGACAGAATGGGTCGGCCCCCCCTGGAACTGGCTAGACTGAAGCTTCCATTCTTCTTGTACTTTTCCACTCGATGGTTCCCAGGCACGCCAGCTTTCTTTCACCAGTTCATTCATGCAAAACTTTGCGATAAGCTTGGCCAATGATGTCTATCAGCCCACTGACTAGATTTGGCTCAGAAACTGAAATATATTGTTTAAAATTTTTTAAATTCTTACTTTTAATTTTTTCCATAAGTAATAAGAAGTTATCTATAAATAGATTTTCCTCCCTAAGTTCCAGACTAAGCAAAATACGAATAGTTTCCCTGTTCATCCAAACACTCCATCTTCCTCTTCTCTTTCCAACTCGTTGTTATTATAACGAATCCCTATTTTGCCATATTCCAGAGAAATGTAAACTCTTCTAGTCAGGTCAAATCGAGAATGGGAAGCTAATGTTTTTGTTGTGGGTGGCGAGCATTCTCTACTGAGAGGTCATAAAGGGTGATGACAAAGAGAATGCTTACAATGTGTCCTTCGGGGCTTCCTGATTTCAGATGGGTAGGTAGTGTGTAGCAGAGTGCATTACTCATTTGTCCAGCTCAATGAAGGTGCCTTAAGAGGTACCTCTTCTCAAAGAAATAGAGCATTTTTGGGGGGAGTCAGAGATTGTTGTTCATCAGTGTGTGAACTTTGGCAGGTTTCTTAGCTTCTCCTTGGTTTCCTTATGTATAAAATTGAGACAGCAGTGTATTTTTGTGAGGATTAAATGAACTTTAGAGATGATGTAAGGGGCAAGGAGAGCCAACATTTATTAACTACTTATTATGATGTTGTATCCATTATCCTGTTTAATGTCATCTATCATGGGCAGAAAGTATTGCTGTCACCTTTAAAAAATATGATTTTGAAAGGAACAGTCACTTGCTTGAGGTTATTTATCTAATAAGTGACAGAATTGGGAATCAAACCAATGTCCAAATTACATACCTATTAAGAAAAATGTTTGCTTCCCACCCCTGCCCCCAACCCCCCACTGTTTGTTATAATGAGACAGAGAGGCTGGGCATAGCAGTGGGTAATAAGTGCTGAATTTTTCTGTTAAGCATTACCTTTTTTTGACAAACTAATTTAGATACTATATAATTTCTTTTGGAAATTCTGTAACATTGATGTATAGTTCCAAAAATATGTTTTGAAGTTTGAATGACTTACACAAAGGGTAATATAGATCTACCTATTTTGTGAGCCATCAGAAAAGATTAAATATATTGGGCTGATTCACAACCATGTGCTGTGTAACATTCTGAAATGTATAAATCATCTATGCTAGAAGACTAAACCAAAATTTTTATGACATAATTATCTCTATTTGGTCTTTTTTTATTTGGTTCTTTACCATCTTTTTTTCAAATGTTTTTAAACGAAGATCTTATGACTATAATATGTCCATAATAGCCTTCTCAAATGATCTTACTATAACAAATATTGGATTACCAAAGTGAAAAACCAAAAGGCATAAAACAAGTCCCACTAGAGTTCATTATAAAAGCTCACATGTTCCAAGAAGAAAAATTAGTCCCTGTAACATAATGAAAGCATTTTACAAGATTGGCTTCAATTTTTAAACTAGATTAGAGTATTAAATTCTAACCCTAAATCAAAGTTCTTTGTCATAGGGTCAGTACTATTTGACAAATGCTTATCTCTTGAGTTAGAAACAAATACTCTTATGTTTATGTTATTTTACAAACTGGTTAATTCATTAATGGGGTTGTTGAAAGAACACGTTTCGAGTCTGAAGAAGTCTTGTGTATTTTGGTTACATTATGCTGACTTTTCAGTTTAGCAAATGGTAGCTAAATGTTTTAACATTTAATCATTTTTTGTCTTTCTAGTGGCTCCACCCACACGGTTAAGATATAATGTATTATCTCATGACAGTATACAGATTTCATGGAAGGCTCCAAGAGGGAAATTTGGGGGATACAAACTTCTTGTATCACCAGCTTCAGGTAAAAACCATCAACATTCACATATAGGTAACTGAAAACGTGTAGTGCTAAATATTGCTTTAAAATCACTTGAAAGTTTTTTTTTATTAATTTAATATTTGAGCTTGAAATCTTACCTTCTAATCCAGTAAATGATGTTCACTAAGTCAACAAATTGGCTATTGGACTCATCGTAATTCTCGTCAGGTGAAATTTCAAGGCTATCAAAAATTCTTACTTCTATCCCTGGTTGGTATAACTCAGTTGGTAGGAGCATTGTCCCATAAAACCAAAAGGTCATGGGTTTGATTCCTGGTCAGGACACAGGCCTCGGATGTGGGTTTGATCCTAGTCTAGGTACATATGAGAGGCAACCGATTGATGTTTTTCTCTCTTTCTCAACCTTCCTCTCTCTCTGAAATTGATAAATGTATTCTCAGGTGAAGATTAAAAGAAAATTCTTACTTCTGTTTCAACATAGGGTGAATACTTTTGTTATAATGACACTTGAAAAATATCATACACCTGGGTGGCCAACAGCTGTGACTGGCTGAGTACATTGTGATTAATTAACGTGATAGAATATGATTCAGCAATTAAACATTAAAATAATACAAGCTAAATATACACTGTAAAATAAGTGATAAGTTAAAGCAGGAAAAACAAAGTTAAATAAATTTATTGATCATGAAGGCAAAGTAGTTATGTAAAAAAAAAGACGCTCTTTAATATATTGGTTAGGTCGCATTTCTTCCTCTAGGATCCATTTCCACATAATGAATACTTAATAGTAGTATATTTATATAACCTATGTATATTTATATAAATATAATAATTTTTTTCTCTTTAATGGTGATCAAGATATTTATATGGAGGTGGACTCCTTTCAGCTGAAGACCTTTCCCCAACAAATTTAATCAGGTAGACAGATGCTCTGAAGTGTGGACCTCTCATCTGATAATAGATTTAAAAACCTCCAACAAAACAAGCAATAGAACACCTGACTCCTTGCTCTGTCACTGAGAAGGAACCTTCTTTTATTAACAGATGTTATCCATACGCTCCTTAGAATGATCTAGGTTAGTGCGACCAGGTGCCAGCCTTCCCCGTGCCTGCCTCCAGAAGTGACTCACTTGTAGAAAGCCATGTTTCATTCTCTGACTCTGTTTGGTTCAGAGTTTTCATTTTGGAATATGGCCCAATTTTGAAATAACTCTGACTTTTAAAATACAGTTTGTTGTCTAAAATAAGACATTCTGGGAAATTTTAATCGAAGATATTCTTGAACATTATTATGACTCTAAAGGTCAAAATATAAATTGCTACTATGTGGTACCTCTGAGAATACCCCATGTCCAACCTTGAAAGGTAAATTTTTCAAGGTATCAGTACTTTTTTACTTTTTCTGCATAATTGCTAACAATACCAAACTATGAAATACCCCAAGTAGGTGCCCTTGAAGAATCAGAAAATCTTAGCAGTAACTTGGGTGGCCTCTGAACCAAACCTCAGCCTGACCCCAGTCCCCTCTGCCACAGCACACCCCAAAAGTAGAACTCCGACTCTTGCTCACACACCTCCAGGGACAAAATAAAAACTGAGGATGAAAGCAAATGATTTCTTCATGAATATTGTGTTTATCTTCCCCAGTGGCCCAATGTCTTTCCTGCAGTGGTCCCGTTGAATAAGACAGTCTTGACACTCTGGTATCTACTTAATCAAACATCAGATAAATAGAGTAAATAAAAAAGTAGTAAGTATGTTTAGCCATAAAGTGTTTGTAGATGTTTGAGCACTCTAAGACATGTTCCAATGATTGTTTATACCAGTTTTTCTTAAAGAGTATTCCATGGTACTCTGGAGGATGCTAATTGCTCTTAGACAACTGAATAGTTTAATGGTCAAATAAATTTGAGAGTTTAAAGCTTCTTTTTATTGCAGAGTTTTCAAAATCTTTAAAATAGTACACTCTACTCCTCTCAGAGAGGGATTCAAATACACAGTTCTCTAAGAAAAAAACTTTATTTTTTGTCATAGATGAGTTTTAATTGATGGAAGTTTGTGAAACCAGATTTAACATCTTGGACACAAATGCATTTAAGGAAATGGGTTTTGGCAATAGAAAGGCTCAGTTCTGCCTTCTTGTAGCAAGAGGCATGGATAATAGTAGCATCAAATTTCAAACTTAATGTCATTATATTTTATTAGAATATGATTAAAATATGTTGTAATCTGTGTAATGGTTTATTAAACCAGCAAATTTCAGACCTTTTTGCTATGACTTCTAGAAGGGCAGATGATTTAAATTAATTTCCTTTTCCTCAGACATAGTGAACACTGCCAGAAACCAGAGAAGAAAAGTATATTTGAAACTTTGAATAAAAAATTGAGTATTTAATCAATAACAATTTTTAGGAAAGCCTTAGATGTCAGTCTAATTTGATGGAGAGATAATGGAGCTTTGAAATCTTTTCATGAACCAAACTAACTTTTAAGTAGCCAAGTAATGAGTGGTTCCTTCGACATCCTGAACCAGTGATGCTCAGATTTAAGATAGTTAAGTTACTAACGCTTCACGGATGCTTTGATTCACTTTAGAAACACCATAGGAAAAATTCCAGCATAGATAAGCACATTCGATCTCCCCATATCTTTCCATTAACTTTTAAGTGAAATTCTTTTCTCCAAGAGTATATCCGATGTTGACAGCTTCCTGTCTTCTAACCTTGTACTATGGTTTTCCCTAGTGTAAAAAGCAATAGGGTGTTATGATAACAGATTTTTGTGAATGTGTTTTTATCTAATTTAGACAACTGTGTTTAAGTTGTCTAATGCAGCAAGTACAACTGAAAATGAAAAGTATATTAAAATCAAGTGCTCTTCACATAGGTACCATGATAGATATTTTTAATTGTCCTCTTCTTTTAAAATCTTGATTGTTGATTAGTAAAATCTATTAATGTACCAAGTTAACCTACTTTTTAGAACTGATTTATCTTTCTGTTTTATTATAGGTGGAAAAACCAATCAATTGAATCTCCAGAACACAGCAACTAAAGCAATTATTCAAGGTCTTATGCCAGACCAGAATTATACAGTTCAAATTATTGCATACAATAAAGACAAAGAAAGCAAGCCAGCCCAAGGTCAATTCAGAAGTATGTATTTACAGTGCCACCATGGGACCTGTCCCAGCTCTGAGTTTGAATCTGTGGTACCGTAACAGGTTAAAATTCTAACTTGTTTAGATTGAAGTGATCTTGAAAGACACTTAATACAATCTTCCATGAGTTCCTTCTATCACTAATACTCTTCTGCTTTTTGTTTCACCCATTTCACTATCCTTTAAGTTTTAGTTTTCAGATACCATCCATGACACTCTCTGCTAAACCTTACCCAGACATCTTATCTACCAGGCGCATAATAGGTGCTCAATAAATACTTAACAAGTGACTGAATGGATGATGCCTGTACCTTTTGTATTGTATCCCCAGTAAGTGCTAGTTCAGCCTGGACAAAACCAACCTATACGACAAGGAATTTAACTCTTCCCAATAACTAATCAGTTGACATTTCTTGTTTCTTATGTCCCATGACAAACAGATTGGTGAACAAATGCAACATGGTAAGAATTAGAGAGATACATCAGGACTCTGTGAGGGAAGGTGCTCTCTCTGCTCCAATAAAGGGCTGGGAAAAGAGTGGATAAGGGATGGCTTCATGTTTGAATAATAAGTTGGGCAAACAGAGAAAGGGGCAGGCATGTGGAGACAGTCTAAGCAGGGTAGAAAGCTCTGAGGCAGCCCAATGTGTGTTTGCATCATTTCATTGTAGAACTTTTTCTTATATTGAGTTTAAAACTTGTTCACACAGTCCCTCATTCTTCTGCCTTTCAGGAGGTATTCATTCATTCATTCATTCATTTTTAAATTAAAAAATATCTGTGAGGTCTGTCCAGAAGGTATCTAGCCATGTAATATGAAAAATAGAGATATTTATTGAAGAAGATACAAGACACAAGAAATATTATACACAGGACAATGACACCTCAGTCACCTCCAAAGTAGGCACCTTGGGACCTCACACAGTTCTCTCAGTTGCCATCAGCTGCACCTTTGTATTTTCCTGAATCTCATCAACGGTCTGAAATCTCTTCCCTTTCAAAGGTGGTTTTGGTTTTGGGAGAAGGCAGAAGTCATGGGGTGCCAAATCTGGGCTGCAAGGGGCTGAGTCAAAAAACTCTTCACAGAACATGATGCACGAGTGGGCTCATTGTCATGCTGAAGCTGCCAATCACCAGTCGCCCATAGCTGCGGCCTTCTGAATCATCCAAATAGTTTCCATGGAGGAATGGTAAAGCTTAATACAAAATTGGATGCAGATTCATTGCTCTACTTGCTCAGTCATTTTGAATGGATCCAACGACCACACAGCACACATGCTCATTCAGTGGTGTCTACTGTCCCCACTGACTAGTACAGTGAAGTTGTCATTGTCCACGCATGCGCATTCCAGTCCACTGTCCTTGGCTGCCAGGTTACACCAATGTTGCCCAAACCATTCTCATTATATTAACAATGGTTGGACTTCCGGACAGACCTCATATTGCTTGTCTACTAAGTATCAAACCCTATTCTAGGCACTGGGACAAATCCCTGCCCTTGTGGACCTTATATACTAGTGACTAGACACTACACCAACTTCTTGGAAATGGCCTTTCAAATGTGAAGGGCACAACTTTTCGTGTCGTGAATGCAAATGAAAGAGGCCTGTCCTGGTTAATTTTCTGCGTTACTTCATTATTAAGGTAGACTCTTAAAAAAAAAAAACAACAACAAAAAAACAGACCCAGCTTATTATTAAGGGCAATTTTAAACGTAATAAAAAAATCAACAGAATAGTACAATAAGCCCCTAAGTATCCATCACTCACTTCAACAGTTAGTCATTCGTGGCCAGTCTTATTTCATCTAATATTGCACACCCCTAGTATTTTGCAGTCAATACTAGACATCATTTCAAGCAACAAGAGCTTTTTAAATCTTGACACTAGGATTAAATCGACAAATCGGGGAGACCATGGGTTCTAGAACTGTGTGTGCAACAATGCTCTATCTGGATCTTCTCTCTCTCCCTCTTCTTTTTTTCTTCCTGTTCTAGTTAAGCAATGTTTTATGAGACATATTTTGTGATTTTTTAAAGAATTAAAACCCCCCACAACTTTGTAAACCTGCTACCTCTTGAAACTGAACAAAGACGTCTGGTAAATCTGCCTCTCAGCAAGACACACAAATGTTTCAAATGTTACATTCTTTTGAGATTCACATTGTCTGAAAGCCCAGAAAAAGGCTTTTTAATGTGATTTTCAATATAAAACAGCCTTCTGTCTCATTTTATTGGCACTGGGCTTCAGTTTCTGACCTCTGACATTCAGACATGAATAAGCAAAATAACTTTTCTTAAAGTTGGTGAGAAGCAGTCAACGGGACAAAGAGAAATGATTGCTTTACCATAGTCTGAAAGTATTGTGATTGCTGATTTCACATGTTCCGCTCACTGGGCAGCCTAGGAAACAGGTAGACTTTCAAAGGTTTCCTGATAACTATTCACTCTCAACACTTAAAAGGACACGCCTTTGTTTTTAGCTTGCTTAGCCCTGCCGAAATAATCTTAGTGAAACAGTGCAACTGGCTAGCTGGATGAATTATATGTAAGCTTATATTTTTCAGCGATGTTATTTTCATTGGCAGGATAGAGAGATTTGTTCTTCTCAAGTAACAGTTTGTAAGAATAAAACATTAAAATCACTTTGTTTGGATGGCTTCCTTTTCCATTTTGCATTTCAGTTACATTTTTGCTCCCTGTGAGGTGGAGCTCAAGCTGCCTGATCTCCTCTCCCTGGAAGACTTCCATGGTTGGCTCCAGGAAAATGATGATCCACACAAGTACTGTGAATATAGGCTTGCTTAGGAGGGAATTGAATTTTTTTCATAAGTCCGTCTTCTGACACAGGGAAGCCTGAGAAATAGTCTTTGGGTTTTGAAGACAGAAAGGCGTGTCTGATCTGCTGGGTACTACGATTCCACATCTGGAACTCAACCTTGGTGTCTTCACCTGGAAAGGGGGTGATGACATGTATCTATGATTGGGTGGGTTAGCTCATTTCAGCCACTTTGCTTGTGACAGTGTTTTCTACTGATTTCTGCCTTGTGTGAGGGAGATAGCAAGAAATTTCTTGTGACATATATGTTACATCTTATATGTGACCTAGGGGCCCGATTCAAGGGGACTATTATATTTTCTTGTTCATTTGTTGACTGGCTGACGGCTCTGTTTTGGCCAATTTTCTTTTCAGCCACCATTTTCCTCTTTGAAATGACATTTTGCTTATCTCTGCTTGCAAAATCTGGCTCATCTTTCCAAGTCTGGCTCAAGTGTCATTTTCCCAGTGAAGTGTCCCAAGTCTCCGGAATTATTCGTTCTCAGATCTATTTTTACTTTTAGCATTGCTCAGTACAATTTTCCTCATATTAAAGTTGCAGACTTTTTTTTTATTTTTATTACACAGGATGTAAGCAGTTTGAGGCCATGGCCTATGCATGGATGTGATTGAAGATGTAGATCTGGAAATTATCCATGGGAGGGTGAAAATTAAAATTGTGAGATGGGAAAATTATAGGCGGGCACACAGAGATGGAAGGCAAATTTTGTATATGATCATGCTTTAGGAATAGAAACAGAAAAAAGACCCAGAGAATGAGAATGTTAAGGAAGGGCCAAAGGAGTACAAGAGAACCCAGGACAATGCCTTTGTAGAACTTGAGAAAAGAAGAATCGAAAGAAGGGGGTGTTTCATAGGACCCACCAGTTCCACATCTGGGTATCTATCTGAAGAAAACAAAAACACCAATTCTAAAACATATATGCACCTTGTCTTCATTTTAGCATTATTTATTATAGACAAGATATGGAAGCAACCTAAGTGTCCTTTGATAGATAAATGGGTGAAGAACACACACAGACCTTTCCCTCTGACAATCACCATACCGTTGTCTGTGTCTATGATATTTTTTTTTCTTCTTAATCCCTTCACTTTTTTAGCCAACCCCCACCCCTCCCCTCTGACCACTGTCTGTTCTCTGTATCTATGAGTCTTTTTCTACTTTTTGTCTTAATTTATTTTGTTCATTAGATTCCATATATATGTGAAATCATATGGTACCCATCTTTCTCTGACTGGGTCATTTCACTTAGCATAATATTCTTCGGGGTCCATCTATCCTGTTGCAAAGGACAAGACTTTCTTCCTTGTTATGGCAGAGTAGTATTCCATTGTGTAAATGTACCACAGCTTTCTTGTCCACTGGTCTACTGATGAGTGCTTGGGCTGCTTCCAAATCTTGGCTATTGTAAATATTGCTGCACTGAACATAGGGATGCATATATATTTTTTGAATCAGTGTTTCGAATTTCTTCAGATATATTCCCTGGGTCATAGGACAGTTCCATTTTAAATTTTTGAAATAACTCCATACTGATTTCCATAGTATGGAAATGACTCCATAGTGGCTGCACCAGTCTGCATTCCCACCAACAGTGCACTAGGGTTCCCCTTTCTCCACATCCTCACCAGCACTTGTTGTTTGTTGGCTTATTGATGATAGACATTCTGACAGGAGGGAGGCGATAGCTAATTGTGGTTTTGATTTGCATATCTGATGATTAGTGATGTTTAGCATCTTTTCAGGTATCTATTGGCCATCTGTATGTCCTCTTTGGAGAAGGGTTTATTCATGTTCTTTGCCTGTTTTTTAATTGGATTGTTTTTGGTGTTGTTCTATAAGTTCCTTATAATTTTGAATATTAACCCCTTCTCAGATGTTCTCCCATTCAGTGGGTTGTCTTTTGATTTTGTTGAGGGTTTTCTTTGCTGTGCAAAAACCTTTTAGTTTGAGGCAGTCTCATTTATTTATTTTTTCTTTTATTCCTCTTGCCCAAGGAGATATATTAGAAAAAATATCTCTACATGAAATGTCTAATATTTTACTGCCTATGTTTTCTTCTAAGATTTTTATGGTTTTATGTCTAACATTTAAGTATTTAATCCATTTTCAGTTTATTCTGGTGTATGGTTTAAGAAGGTGGTCTTATTTTATTTTTTTTGCACTTATCTATCCAATTTTCCCAACACCATTTATTGAATAGACTATCTTGACTCCATTGTATGTTCTTGCCTCCTTTGTCAAATATTAATTGACCATAATGGTGTGGGTTTATTTCTGGGCTTTCTATTCTATTCCATTGATCTATATGTTTGTTTTTATGTCAGTACTATGCTGTTTTGATTACTATGTCTTTGCAGTATCAGGTAGCATGATTCCTCCAATTTTGTTCCTCATTCTCAAGATTACTGTGCCTATTTGGGGTCTTTTGTGGTTCTATATAAATTTTTGAAATATTTATTCTACTCCTGTGAGATACATCATTGGTATCTTGGTAGGAATTGCTTTGAATCTGTAAGTTTCTTGGTAGCATAGACATTTTAATGATGTTAATTCTTCCTGTCCATGAATATGGTATGTATTTCTTCTTATTTGTATCTTCTTCAGTTTCTTTCTTCAGAAGACATGGAAGGTTTTTAAGGAAAGGAATAATAGAACTATAGTGACATAACCTTGACAGATGTAAAATATCAAACCCTTTTATCAAAGGGATGGAAGCCACTAGAAAGAAGAGGAGGAGGAGATGAAAAAGACAGGATTAATGGAACAATATTTTAAAGATGGCAGGAAGGATGTTTCAGAGGAAATCACTGCTTCCCTGCATAGTACACCCTCCCATAAATTTGATTTCCATGAAGTGAATGCAGCAATATAATGGAATATATTGCCATAGAATCATTTCTGCCTTTTCACGGGGCATTTTATTTGTTCAGAAACCCTGCCGGTCAGTGGTAGTCAACTGACTCAAACAACTGAAGGAATCAGCAGCACTTAAGCAATAGAAAGTAAAGCTAATGGAGTCCATGATAAGAATGAGTTAAAGGTCTGAGGGGCATTCTGGGTCCCAGAATATTTTATAATACAAGTTAAAAAGAAATATTACTGTTTTTTTAATAGGAAAACTTTGTTTTTAAGTTTGAAAAAGAATATTATGGGGTTTTCTACTTTCTATTGCAGATAGACCAACTCCAGATGAGGACAGTCATGGCTAAGATCTCTCTAGAGCAGGGGCCAGCTCACGGGTCTTGTCCAAAGACCTGAAGATATGGCTTATATCCTGTGCCAACATTTTCTGGTTATATGAGATATTTTTTAGTTACTTAACTTCTTGGTCCTTCATCCCCTCATGTATGATAATCATGCTTATTTTATAACAGTTTCGAAGGATTAAATTTATTTGCTACATCTGCCCATAATGAATACTCAATCAAAGTAAATTCTTAAGTGGTTTCCACACCTTCCCATGACAACAGTGCCAAAAAAAAAAAAAAAAAAGAGAGAGAAAGAAAAAAGGAAAAAAAAAAAAAGCAATTTTAATCTTTGGGAATGGGATTCTACCATGGAACTGATTTCTACTTAGCAATACTCTCCTTACTTGCAAGGGTTTTGGCAAAACCCATTAAATATTTTCTTTTAGACTTTGACGTAACATGTTGCTATATGTTGACTTTTCTTCCAGTTAAAGATTTGGAAAAAAGAAAGGATACAAAACCCAGAGTCAAGGTGGACAAAGGAAATGGGAATAAACCATCTGCCCCAGAAGGTCAGTTCAAAAATATTTTTTTTGATTTGCTTATTTTGGGGGTTCAGTTGTTTTAATAACACCAGCAATGCACACATATGTGGCTGTTGGTCCCATCAGAAGATGGGATCTAATGTGAAAATCTTCCTCAGCTCTGTGTCACTTCTTCTTGCTTCCTCACACATAATAACTGTCAACACCTCCCTCTCCTTTCCTCTGCCATGTTCAATACATCACCAGGTTCTAGTGAGTTTATTTTCTGTTGAAACACTGACAGAATCTGTTTATTTCTTTCCGTGTCTACTGCCAATACTCAGCTAAGGTTCCATTTCTTCCCTGACATACAGTATGTTTTTAAAGCAAAATCTCAATGGGTTCTCTACCCAGAAATTAGAGCCATCTTTTCAAAATAAATCTGACCCTGTGCTCTGCCTACACACACCTTAAAACACCTTCAATAGCTTCCTACTGCTCTTAGAATAGAGGCCAGAATCTTTAGCAAGACCTCTGAGGCCCCTGTGTCTCATGTCAAAGCTGCTTTCCTCCCGCTCCTCATCTAACAACTCACCGTTTTCTACCCACTGGCCTTCTTTCAAATTCTTTAAAGATCGTGGTCTCCCATACAAAGTCATAGCACCTGCCGTACCCTCTGCATGGAACAGATATTCTCCCACATCACCACTCTGCTTAAGTATCTTTATTATTTTTCCTTTTACAGCTCAGTTCAGTCATTATTTTTCTCCTAAGCATTTCCTAACTTTCTCGTTTGTTACCACCCTCATGCAACAGGTAACTTTCCTTCACGGCATTTGTCACAGTTGTAATTTTACATATGCTTGTAATTTGAATGTCTGCCTTCCCTACTAGACTGGGAGTTTCAAGAGATCAAGGATTGTATCTGTTTTTGCTCCTCATTGACTCCTCAGCATCTAGCAGTTTCTGATACATAATGAATGTTCAGTTAATATTCACTGAATAGAATGACAAATAAATGGCCTACTAAAAATGTTACCTACTAATTAATACCTAAAAAATAGTCACCCATCAATTTTTCCGTGTTTCTTTTCACCCTATGACATGAATTTTCAGTCACTGTTTCATAAATATACAAATGTACACACAGACTCCCATATTGTGTTTCTTGTCCTGTGCATCTCTTTGCCTCTTTAAGAAGTTTCCATGTGATTGTATACAGGAGGTACCATAGCCTAGTGCTAAATTGCATGAGTGTTGCTTTGTCTGCCTGAATTAAAAGCCTGCTTTTTGCCACTTTTAAGCTTGGATGATTTGTATTGGTTATCCTAATCTCTATGTCTCTGTTTCAGGTGCATTTTAGAAATAAACTCTTAGGGAGGTGGAGGAGGTTATGGGGGGGATAAACGATGATGGATGGAGGCTTCACTGGGGTAGTGAATACACACACACACACACACACAGGGCTCCCCGAGGAGTATGCCGGAGCAGTGAGCATTCACTGGTGGTATGGGCAACCTGTCTTAAGGAGGAAGTTGAAAACAATGGTGATGATCCAGGCCAGAGTTAGGGCTCCCGGGAGGTTGAGGGGGAGTATTAATGGGTTCCACTGGAGACAAATAGGCCTTCCCCACCCAAGCCTTCATGCACCACTTCCCGTAGCCTCTCTTTCAAGACCTGGCTGTCCCACCATTTGCATTCCACTGTGGTGTTCTTTGTTTTCCCTGCATTCTACAATTTTTCATACAAGAGCCTACATTGATAGTGGCTTAGATACAATCAGACATATTTCACATATTTGAGGATTTTCGTTGAAATGCAAAGAGCTAAGAACCTTAAGAGAAGTTGCTATGAAGTTAAATAGGTACTTGTTTTCAATCTGCTATGGGTTTCTTCAATAATCCCAAACACACTCCCCTGCAGAAGTGGTATTTGCCTTTGAGCATAACATTTGCATATTTGCATCAATGGCTATTTCTCTTTTGTTGTCCAAACAGATTTCTCCAGTTATTTTTAGTGTGTGCATAAGAAAGAAAGAACACAGAATTTGATTGGAAAGGATTGAGACAGACAGGAAAAGTAACATAGGGTTCCCCTTTTATTTTCCTCTTAATAATGTTTTCAATTAAGATCTCTGGTCCTTTTTTTTGTAATGGAATATGTATGTATGTATTTTTATTTTCTACAATGAGAAAACAAAGGGAGGGTGCCAATGTTCTCTTTTTTGGACGTTGGGGGAATGAGATGAGCGTAAGTTCTTTCAAGGACTTAGCAAACTATGGCTCTCCTTCTTCATTCTCCTCCTCCTCATCCTCTTCTGTATTCTCTTTATTGTTATAATTACTATTATCTAGACAGCTGATAAGGTGTTCCAGGAGCAACACTAGGGTGGACTAGAATATCTATGTTCATTAGCACAGGCAAAATTTGAGGAAGTCCCTCTTTCTATGCTTGTGAGCTGAGTGGGGAAAAAGTGAGAATTGGCTCCCAAGGGACTGTACCCCATTCAGATTAGACATTCAAATTTTCATACTCTTCAAATGCTCTGGGATCCTTCCGTGCAAGAAGTTAGTATAGAAGTTGCTCAGAGATGGTAAAAGTAGGGTGCCTGGCTGAAGCGAACTTGAAATCATATTTGAGGAATGTATGGTTAGCTCAAATGCTAGATCGCCACAGATAAAGGAATGTCAAGGAAGAGGTCATAATCCAAACCTTCGAAACACAGAAGTAAACCATGTGCCTTGAGTAAGAGAAGACACTAAAATGGCAGTCTCAGAATCCATGAATTTTATTTATGGATGATCACATACACACTGTGAAATAGTAATATTATTAAACTCATAGAAAATATTCAAGCCAAGAGATGGAATGAATGCGAACCTATGAACAAAAACAGGTGATCTGAGATGGCACCAAATAGAACATAGGAAATTCTAAAGAGCACGGATAAAAAGATAGTCACACCCAGAATAATGCTGGTGAAACTGTAGATCACCAAAGTCAAAGATAAGATTTTGAAAGACAAAAGGGGAATGAAGAGGAATAAAAAGGAATAGAAGCCGTTTCTAAATAATGGAGATCTAGCTATTGTTGTAGCTGTCTGTTCTTCAAATCATTGTTTTTCGAAAGTGATGTTAATTAATTCAATTTATTAATTAAAATAAAAAGGCTGAGCCCTGGCTGGTGTGGCTCAGTGGATTGAGAACTGGCCTGTGAACCAAAGGGCTGCTGGGCACGTGCCTGGGTTGCAGGCCAGGTCCCCAGGTGGGAGTGCGTGAGAAGCAACCACAAATCGATGTTTCTCTCGCTCTCTTTCTCCCTCCCTTCCCCTCTCTCTAAAAAAATTAATTAAATAAAATCTTTAAGAAAAATTTAAAAATAAGGAGGCCGAGAAGTTCAGCATGCTCAATGAACTGGGGACATGTGTTTAAAGAAGAAAAATATTAATTAAAAAAGGAAGGTTGAGAACCCCTGAACTGTCCCAATCTTGTGACAGAAAAGCTGTGATATAATTTTGGCCCTGTTTCTCCTCACTTCTGTCCCCCAAGCATTCCATAACATTTCATAGAAGCACAGAGCAACTGCAAAGATAGTCTATTGCGCTCAGGGTGTTAGACACGTTGTAGGTCTCTGGAATTGAGTAACTAGTCAGAGAAAAAACAGAACAGAACATGGTTATGAAACGCTTGCCAGCCCAAAGTTTAAGAGAATACAAACTAACATTTTCATCAGGTTATTTGATTTTTCCCATATTGGACTTTCCTTTTTCTTCAGATTTTCCTTGTTACTTATTGAGATCAGCGTGGTTTAGTATACAGCGCACAGGTTTTATGCTCCAACATCTCCTGGAATGAAATCTTCTTTTGCTCTCTCCCTAGCTATGCAACCTTAGGCATGTTTACTTCGCTAAGTCCCAGTTTCCTGCAAATTAGCATAATAGTCAAAACGAACATGCAGGGTTGTGAGGATTAAATGCTATCACACGTGTACATGACTCAGCTGGGACAGAGCAGACAGAGCTGTCAGTTCCCATCCTCTTTCCCATTTCCTTAAAAAAAAAAGTCTTGTTTTCAAAGAGAAAATATTAGCGTACAGAATGCAGCAGAGTGGAGTGTCTTACATTATCAGTAGCTCTTTGTAGAATATTTGGGTTGGTGTGCTTTAGACTCAAGGAGTAAGGTTCAGAGTCCCTTGGAGAAAATTAAGAACAAATGTTTTTATTATAAAAATGCAAAAGTAGATTTCTTGGTTTTTACCTTGGTGTGAAGAAAAAATTATGTTTTCAAGAATTTTAAAAAAGCCATGAGACAGAGTCAGTCATTTAGAAAATAATCATGCATTACATAGCAACATGCCTTACACCCGTGCACAAAATGGTAAGATTTTCCCGAGGACAGGGGATGGGATTCTCCTAGCAGCAGACCTCCAGTTTTCTCTTGCTGCCCACCCCCTCGCCTCTCTTGATAAGACAGTTTTAAAGGATTTTGACATCTTTTCTGTTGACCTCCAGCAAATGGTATTATTCTTAACCTGTGAATTCTCCAGTGGTAAGAAATTATAGCTCTGCCTTAAGCAAGTTTTCAAATGTCCTCATTTCTTAAAGAATTTGTGACATATCTTTTTTTTTTTTTCTTTTAAATCAGATACTTTTTGACTATGAGCACTGCTAGAGATTATGGCGGGGTCTGTCCCCTGTAGGTACGCTTGGGCTTGTCTGATTGATACCTTTCTTCTTGTCGAAGAATTTTCTGTTAAGCATCTTGCTTCCGTATCTTGACTGTTGGCGTCAAACTGAACAGGTGTTTCAGCCTTCAAAATTGCAAAACGTCAGACTCTGGTTGTTATTGACAAATTGGAGTAACAGGGATGATTTTGTTGCTCTTTTTCAGAACATCACCTTGAACAATCAAGGTAAACATATGGTCAAATCATGTAGTACTGTGTACAGAGTTAAAAATAATTGTGAATGTAATACACTGGCTCCTGAGATGAGTTTTAGTTTTAAATGGTGAGGGTTATTAGTACCCTCTATTGGGTTAATATTAACTTAGCATAATCAGGAAATCAGCAGAGAATTGTACAAATAAAAATTTAGAGCAAACTTGATATAAAAGTATGTAAATGGGACCATATATTTTCAAAAGAAGTAAAACTCATTTTAGGCATGCTACATTGTGGTGGGTAGAATTTGGAGAGGGTAGACAGAAAGAGATGGTAAGGGTGGGGGTGATAAAAATTGAGTCAACAGTCTCAAAAATTGAGCACAGTGAATTATTTAGATTTAATTTGGTAGGTGGGGGAGGAAAGAAATATTTTTAAAATTTAGAGTTGGAAGGTACGTCGAGAGCCATGTAGTTCAGCCAGTTGAGAAGGTGCTTGAGGCTCTTCAGCCTGCCATCATGGGTTGACCAGCATCTGCTTTTATTGACAAAGACCTCACTCTTTTCCAAGGCAGTGGTCTACGAAAATCTGGACTGTTAGAAAGTTCTTTCTTGAATTGGGTTGAAATCCATTTCCTTGTGGGCATAAAAACACTCTTAATCCCCCTTCTGTAGGACAGCTCTTTTAGTACTTGAAGACAGCTGTCATGTCCGTTCCAAGTTCCTTGCGGTTTATGAGCAAAGGAGAAAAATGATGTTTATAGGATTTTCAGTCACTCTTGAGATGCAGGGCTCTGAGTGACAGCTGAAAAGTTCTTTTGGCTGTGGTTCAGGGATTGGGCGTCTCATGCCTGCAAGTCGTCATGGTGTTATTTATTCCAGGTTGGATATAGTGCAGGCGAGTATGACTTTGACTTCAGGCTATCTTTAATTGCAAGGCTTGGCAATCTTTCCTCCCTCCCTGCCTCTCTGCTTCCCTCCCTCATTTCCTTCCTCATCTCTTCCTTCCCTTTCCCTTTCTCCCTTTCTCCTTTCTTTCCTTTCAAATGCTTCTCTTTGGCGGTAGGAGTTGAATAGCTCAATAGCGAAGTGGTTCAAGTTATGGAGTCAGTTCTGGATTTGAATCCCAGCTTTTCTGCCTGTCCAGTGTGTCATGATGGGCAAGTTATTTAACTTTTCTAGTTTCTTAACCTTTCTTTTTCAATGGAGTGAGAAGAACAGCTATCTTATAGAATTAATATCAGGCTTAAGTGGAAAAGATATATGCAAAATCTGATAAAAGTGTGATTAAATTGTAGGTCTTTTTATTATTGTGAAAATATAAAGCAGTGAAAAGTGTCTGCCATGGTCGATAAATAAGTATGTGTATTAGGGTTCTTCCTATGGATGTAGGATATATATATGGAAGGAGATTTATTGTAAGTAATTGCCTCACCTGATTACAGAGGCTAGAAATCCCAAGATTTGCAAGCCGCAGACCCCAGGACAGCTCGAGGTGTAAGTTCCTGTCTGAAAGCTGGCAGGCTTGATATCCAAGAAGAGCCAGTGTTTCAGCTCAAGTCCAATGTTCCAACTCAAGACAGTCTGGCAGGAGCAGTTCCCTTTTCCTCAGCCTTTTGTTCTCTTCAGGTCTTCAGTCAATCGGACGAGGGCCACCCACGTTAGGGAGGGCAATGTGCTTTACTCTCATCCCGAAACACAGACACTCACTCGAAATAATGTTTGATCAAATGTCTGGGCACCTTTTGGACTAGTCGAAACATGAAATTAACCATTGCTATACAGTATATTTCTAGGAAGTGAGAAGTTCTGCAAAGAAAAATAAAACAGAATAAAAGCAGAGAGTGATAGGAAGTGCTGTTTTAGATTGGGTAGTCCTCTGTCAGAGATGCTTTGAAAGGTAAGTCTCCAAGACTGGACTGAATGAGTAGTAAGTTCACTCTGATTAATGTGAACTCCAAATACAATTGAAATCAGCCACCTGCTCCCCATCTGCTAGATGGACAAATTGTAACATTAGTACGACAGATGACTAGTGCCCATCCATGTTGCATTATGTTAGGACACCTTCCATGGTAGCGGTATGAGAGAAAAGTCATATTGAACCCGACATCTGGAAGACCTGACATCAATTTCAGGCTCTGCCAGTAACCACGAAGCCATTCACTTGTCTCACTGAACCTCAATTTTATTTCCTGAAAAATGAGAACGATTAACAGCTCTCCACAAGAATGTTGCATTAGATGTGCCAAAGTATTGAAAAACTCTTGTAGAAGCACTGAACTCTTGGAAAATGTAAAATTATATTAACTTTTTAAAAAATCCAGTGATGTAACTGAACCCAATCTTGAAAGCGAGCTCTTAGGTTGAAAACTTGAGCTTAACTTCATGGGAGACGTAAGTGAAAAATTGTTCTGTGACCACAATTTTCCATCAGGTATCTTGGTTGATGAATGGTATACCTAGATATTTTGCTAGTGGCATAGAAAAAAATTATTTAAAGCCACTAAACGAGTCAGACTAATGCTGGTAAAAATCATTGTGAGATTTTTCTGATTGCATATTAAAATAATCAGAGTAAAAGTAGTACATGCTTTCCTTTCATTCAGCTTTGCCTCCAGCATTGGAAAAATATTAGGGAAGACAGGCAAACCTGATACAATCTTCCTGATCCCTAAATAACTGTAATCCACTTTCCCAGTGTGGTGGTGGAACTGGGCGGGAGGAGAGACTGCATTTCATTCAGCCACCACGCTTCATTTTTTAATGCCCTGATGGCTGGATAAATTATGTGAGAAGAGGAATTCTTTTCAACAGCACAAGTCAACGTAGTTCACATTCATTGGTGAACTATATGCCAAGCGCTGAGCCAGACAAAGGGAATAAAAAGATAAAACACAAATTTCTTACCTCTCAAGGAGTTCAGTCTAGTCAGGGAGATAGAAATGGAAATAAATGGTAATAGTCCAATGTTAGTACAACAAAGCAGGTACCAATGTAAAGACAGTGAGGAGGGACAGATAAGGTTTAATATAATGATGTGCATAGCTTCTGGATCTAGAATGTTGGCAAACTGTTAGCTTTCCCAAGCCTCCTCACCATGCACCTCCAGGTGTAGGTGTAGGATGGGAATAGTCCCTTCTGATGTTTTCTGTGACATCAGTGTCAGTTATGTTTGTGATCTGGCCTGACTATTGGGTGCTATTCTTGACTGCAGTCAGCTGCTTAGCTTTTTTTTTTTTTTTTAATTAAAAAAACACTACTTGGATTTTCAGAATTGTATGTTAAAGACCATATGAAGCTAAGCGCTGAATTAAAATCTGGTTCAAGAAATACTTTTCTCTGCTTCTTTGCTTTAACTTTAACTACAATACTGAGGTAAACAAAATTATTTTACTTAAAACGATTGGTTGTGAAGTATTGTCTTAACAATAAAAGCATATGTACTTAGCCCTTTAAATGCTGTTTTAAATTACATTTGGCGGCAGAGTTTTACACATCAGTCCCTTGGGCTCCCAGATGTGTCTGAATTTTCACCGCTGAATTCCCTGACTCATGTTAAGATGTTTAATGTCTTCTTTCTGATTCATCTGTCCCCATTTAAGAATGCTCAGATGGGTGACATATCTGCCAGTGGAAGGAGATATTTGTCATCAGTGCTGAACCTGAGCTCTTACTTTTTAAATAACATTTGAATGTACATGGTATGAATGTACCACAGTTTGTTTAACCATTAATCTGTTGACAAACATCTGGACGAATTTAATTTATTGACTATTAGGAATAAAACTGTTATGACTGTTTCTGTACATTTTTTGTGTGTGAGTGTAAGTTTTTATTTCTCTGGAATCAATGTCCCAGAGTGCAGAGGTTTGGTTTGTATGGTAATTTTATGAATGCTTTTAAAAGACACTGCCGGACTATTTTCAGCATGGTGTGAATGATCCAGTTTCTGTACATGCTTGCCAGCCTTTGTTATTACCATCATTATGCTTTATTTTAGCTATTTTGATTGGTGGGTAACAGTGAAAACTCATTGTGGTTTTAAGTTGCATTTCCCTGATGGTTAACAATGTTGAACATGTTTTTATGTGCTCAGTTGCCTTCTGTACATGCTCTGATGAAAGAGCTGTTCTAGTCCTTTACCCATTTTCTATTTGAATTGTCTGGTTATTTACTAGTGAGTTTGAGAATTCTTTATGTGTTCTATGTACAAATCCCTTGTTGAATGTGTGGTTTGCAAATCTTGTCCCCAGTTTGTAGCTTGTCTTTCCATCTTCTTCATATGAACTTTTTCAGAGCAAAAGTATTTTATTTTGGTCAAGTCCAGTTTATCAACTTTTCTGTTTATGGATTTGTACTTTGGTGTCAACTCTAAGAACTCTTTGTCTAGCTCTACATTCCAAAGATTTTCTTCTACTTTTCTTAAAAGTTTCATAGTTTTACTTATTACATTTAAGTTAATGATCAAGTTTGAATTAATCTTGGTATAAGGTAGGAAGTTTAGGTCAAGTTTGTTTGTTTGCATGGATATTTAATTACTCCAGCACTGTCTGTAGAAGTATTTTTGCGCATTTGTCTAAAATTATTTTTAGATTTTAAATAATATAGTTGAACATATTTGTATGGATCTATTTTTGGCTTTTCTATTCTTTTCCATTGATGTGTGTGCCTACCCCTCTGAAATACCAGACTGTACTGATTACTATACCTGTACTGTTAGTAGGCTAAATATCTGGTAAAATAATTCCTTCCACTTTATTCTTCTTTTCATGATTGTTTTAGCTATTCTCGGGTCTGTGCCTTTCCATGTACATTTTAGAATAAGCTTGTCTATATCTAAAAAAAAAAAAGAAACGCTTCTCTCTAAGGTTTGGTAGGAATCACATTAAATCTATAGATAAATTGGAGATAATTGTCTTCTTCACTGTATTTAGTCTTCTAATCCAGGTATTCTTTGATTTCTTCTATCAATAGTGTAATTTTCAGCACATGGATCCTGCAGATGTTTTAAGTATATACCTAAATATTTCATTATCTTTGGAGCACTTAGAAATAGTATAGAATTTATTATTTTTTCCAGTTGAAGGATCACAAATTGTGTATCATTGTGAGCTTGATTTGTTTTTTGTTTGTTTGTTAATGTGATCATCAATGTAGTTAAAATTCTCCTTCATTCATTTATTGGGTATATATGTTTTCTCTTCTCTGAAGTTCCTACTTATAGTTTTTACATTCTCCTGATACTGATTCTTTTAAATTTTTTTATATCATACATGTATGCTCCCAGTTGGAACTTTTCTTTAAAAATTTTCTTAAGGTTTTTGTCAATCTTCTAATTTATAGTCAATTAATTTTACATCTTACTTCGGAGTTAAATAGAATTTACTTTTTTCCTTTTTATTTAATTTATCGAGGTGACACTGGTTAATAGATTATATAGAATTTTATCTCCAAGTCAAAATGACTTGGAAGAGCTAAGTAGACAGAACATCTTTATTGGAATTTTTTAAAAATAGAAAATACCTCTTTTTTTTTTTTTTTAAAGAAAATACCTATTTTAATAGTCCTTTTCTGTGTAAGCAGAGATTGTTCCCTTAGACCTTATCTTCAATGTACCGAAACAAAATAGTAAAATAATATTCTCTATAGTTTTGGAAGAGAAAGAAAAGTACTCTGCATTTGAGGCATGTTTCCCCATTAAAATTGAGAGAAATTGATTCTTAGGCTTCATAAGACTTCAATTTTAAATTTCTGTCCCATGATTTCTTGCAGTATTCTGTTTTAGAATATTTCAATCTGCCACAGTAGGATTGCATCCCAAGTTGGTGGTGGCTTTGTATTTGGTTATTAAAGAAGGAAAACTTAGTGTCCCTAAATATAATATATCAACTTTGAATTGAGCTGTACTATATAGCTTTCATATTGGTATCTGAGTATTTCACCAGCAAATACATTTTCTCCATCTGGTAAAAGGATCTAGGTATCCTATACATACTTTTGTCTGGGGAAAAACACCAAGATTCTTTTAGCAAACTGTGGTTTTCTAGGTGCAGAAATATATATTAAATTTTCTAGCCAACAATAATAATTCATCTATTTTCCCCCAGGAAAAAATATATTTACTTTATTTATGAATGTTTCTATATTTTGGGTTATTTTAATTACATAAATTATATTTCAAATATTGTTTCATTGTCATTTTAATGTTAGAATACAAACTAGGGACTTGTTGAGCAATTTCAAGAAGCTGACAAGATATAATATAAAGAAACACACACACACATTATTCATGATCTCCAGTCCTACTGTGAAAATTCAGCAAAGTTAAGTAGTTTTTTGGGAAACACAAACTATACTACAAAGAAATGCTAACAATACCATGAAATGTTGAAGGGTTCTTAAATACATTAAGAATATTTTAGCTCTGGCTGATGTGGCTCAGTGGACTGAGAGGTCGCTGGCTCAATTCCCAGACAGAGCACATGCCTGGGTTGCGGATCAGGTCCCCAGTTGGGTGTGTGCAAGAGGCAACTGAATCTCTCACACACTGATATTATTCTCCCTCTCTTTCTCCCTCCCTTTCCCTCTCTCTAAAAGTAAATAAATAAAATAAAGTAATTCTTTTAAAAAGAATATTTCAGCTCTGTGTGAATGTAAGTGGTAGTTTTTACCTCGTCAAGCACAGACCTACCCTATATATCAGACAACCTCCTCCTTTGGTGCCAAGACAGCTAGCTGCTTGCCCTTGGCACCTTGCCCACAATCACTGGAGGCTGGGACTTTCCAGGCCCCTGGCATCCTGTTCTAAGTCCTTATTCTGAAGCCTACTTGAGCCATTAAAAAAAAAAAAGATCAATTCCTTAAATGATTGTAAGGGACACGATCTTATTGCCACACAGACACAATACAATAGTCCCTCTTATTGACTATTTCACTTTCCATGGTTTCAGTTACCTGTGGTCAACTGTGGCTCAAAAAGCATCAAATGGAACATTCCAGAAATAAACAATTCATGAGTTTTAAATTGGGTACCGTTTTGAGTAATGTGATGAAATCTCCCACCATCCTGCTCCATCTCGATCCACCCACTCAGGCCACTAATCATGTCTTTGTCGTTGCATCCGCTCTGTATATGCATCACATCTGCTAGTGACTTAGGAGCCACCAAGGTTATCAGATCCACTGTCATGGTATCTCAGAGCTTGTGTACGAGTCACCCTTAATTTGACTTAATAATGGCTCCAAAGCACAAGAGTAGTGATGCCTGCAATTAGGAAACCAGGTTATGACAAAGAGAAATTATAAACTTTATCATGCATATGTATGTATAGGAAAAAAGATTATAGTATATACAGGTACTATTTGTGATTTCAGACATCCACTGGGGGTCTCAGAATGTATCCCCAGCAGATAAGGGGGGTAACTGCTGTGAGCACAAGAATTTGAATTTGAAGAAACTCTTTCTTTGGCCCTTTCCAATTTTCTTCTTCCAAAAATCCTTTCTACTTTAGCAAACGTCGGTGTGTCTTTCTTAGACAAAATGCATGGCCTTGACATTTCCCTTGAACTTAGGAAGCCCTGATTTTTCTTCTCCCGTTGCTTTCTCTAGCTTACTTAGCGCTACAGGAGAGCTGCCTCCGCTTCCTGGCCACCCTTCCCATCTCTGCTTTCCCTCTCACACTGGTGTTGCTAAGACCTTTCCAGGAAAGAATCTATAGGCCAACACCCAAAGCTGCATGATTTTTGCACAGATATTACTTTCTAAAATATGCAGAAGGCCAGAGTTGCCAGGATGGTGGAAACCTGCCAGTGCTTTGCTAACTATTTCCAGAACACTGGCTCTGCTGCCAGTTGTTACGATGATTTTTACCTAGTGAAAATGAATTTAAGGGAAGAGTTGTAAAAATGTGGTTGCCTTAATGGGAACTTTATTGTATTCTTAGCACTAAGTTATTTGAAAGACATTAAAACAGTCTGACTCTTTTCAAAGTTCCAACAATAACAGGAGTGCTTTTCTGGTTTGTCCTTTGCAGAAGTGAAATTTTTCTGTGAAACTCCAGCTATTGCTGATATTGTAATCCTGGTTGATGGTTCATGGAGTATTGGAAGATTCAACTTCAGACTGGTTCGGCTTTTCTTGGAAAACCTGGTTACAGCGTTCGATGTGGGCTCAGAGAAGACTCGAATTGGTACACCTTCTATTATTAATAGTAGTCAGCTGTCAATGTAAAACTTTTGGGAAACTTCTTAAGACATTTCAGCCCTGGCTGCTGTGGCTCAGTGGACTGAGTGTTGGCCTGCAAACAGAAAGGTCGCTGGTTTAATTCCTGGTCAGGGCACGTGCCTGGCTTGTGGACCAGGTCCCCAGTTGGCGGCATGCGAGAGGCAACTGATCGATGTACCTCTCACACATCGATGTTTCTCTTCTTCTCTCCTTCCTTCCCCTCTCTCTAAAAAACAAATAAATAAAATCTTTAAAAAAAAATAAATTTCAGAAATATTCTACAAAGTGGCTTTCAGAATTACAAGGTCAATTATAGTGCTGTTCTCTAAAGTGCAACTTTGGATCAATAAATACTTATTCCTAGTAACGTTACTATGACACTGTTATTCAATTAATTATTGAACATATTTTAATTTTTTGGAAGTCAAAATCTAATTATAATAATTACAGTTGGCTTAAGAATTTTTTGGGTAAAAGTTTTATTTTTAAAGGAAACAGCTCAATCTAGTGAAACAGTAAACTAAAAAATAAGTGGAAATTGGAAATGGTTTTATAGTAGAAGACAATCTTTGCCAAATTAACTCTAGCTGAGATAAAAAGCAAATAAACTTTTACACCTTTGAGCAACATGTTCACTTTATTACAAAAAATCTCCTAGTTTTACTTTTAAATAGTCATTAAGGAAACTGCTTCCTTTGAAAGTAAAAACCAACATATACATCTAGAACTTTTATTTATAAACATAATCAGACTTTTTAAAAACATGCTAAGTACCTCATTAGGTGGTCACTTCTAAATGGCTAGAGAATAGATGCATTTTCTCTGCCTCCAGATAATTAATTCTCCCAATTAATTCCTTAAATTAATGCCCCCTCCCCCTCATTTGCCCTTCAGGAATCCTTCTTGAAAGTACATAGTGAGGCAGAGAAAAAAGTGTTGCAAGAATTAAGTGGGACTTCTGTTCAAGATGGCTGTGTAGGCAGACATGGCTCACCTCTTCACACAACCACAGCAAAATTACAACTGAAATAAGAACAACCATCACTCAGAACCATCAGAAATCGAGTTGAATGGAGTCTGACAACTACAGAACCCAAGAAATCACATCTATCCAGACTGGTAGGAGGGGCGCAGATGTGTAATGGGCTGGTCCCTCGCCTATGTGTGGTGAATAAAAATTTGGGAGGGCTATCTCCAGAGTGAAGAGTCCTAGCCCCACACCAGGCCTCCCAGCCCAGGGTTCCAGTGCCAGGAAGATAAGTCCCCACAACTTCTGGCTGCAAAAACCAGTGGGGATTGAGTCGGTAAAAGAAACTGATGGAGCCCCCAGCAGTTCCTCTTAAAGAACCCAAACATGGCCTCACCTACTCAGACTCACTCTCTCTGAGCTCCAATACTGGGGAAGCAACTTGAAAGACACCAGTGATGTCCAGAGAGAAACTGAGGTGTCTGGCATCAAGGAGCAGAGACTATTGTCCCTTTTCTAAACCCTCCCCCAACAGAGCCAGCAAGCTGGTGCCAAATTTGAGACTCCATCAACCTGGCTAACACTCTTTGACCTGCCTTTGGGATCCCCAGAGACTCCACCCCACCCAACTTATGGGCCCACTCACACTGCTTTTCCAGATGAATGGCTGGTCTTGGCTCATGCTTCACAACTTCCTAAATCCTATGAAACAAGCAACAGCTGGCCTTGATGAGCCCCAGGCCTGGCACTAGCAGCAGCCAGCTTAATTTCACAGCTTGGCTTCACCTGGGAATCTCCAAGCCCAGAACAAGTAGCAGGCATCTCAGATTGCTTTATAGCTCAAGAAGGGAAACCTGGGCAAAACACAGGTGGGGCCCGACCTTGACCTGCATTATTCAGGGAAACCCCAGAGCCAGCACACTCAGTGGACAGCTACAGACCATGTCAGAGCACCACCACCCTGTCCCTGCACAGCTGATCTAGCACGGAGGACAGAGGTTGGTAGTTAAGTGGTCACAGCCAGTCCTTGCAGCTGACTGGCCTGGGTAAATCCTTCTCATTGACCTGCCAACAGCAACCAAGGCTAAACTACAAGAGGAGGGTGTACGCAGCCCACACAAAGGGTGCACCTCGAATACCCAGCTTGGGTGATAGAGGAGGCTGTGCTACTGGACCCTACAGGACACCTACCAAGACAAGGAGTCAAAGCAGTTCTACCTAATACATAGAAACAAACACAGGGAGGCTGCCAAAACAAAGCAACAAAGCAACATGGCTCAAATGCCAGAACAGATTAAAACTCCAGGAAGAGAGCTAAACAAAATGGAGATAAGCAATCAATCAGATGCAGAATTCAAAACACTAGTTATAAGGATGCTCAAGGAACTTAGCGAAGACATCAACAACATAAAAAAGGTCCAGTCAGAAATGAAAGATACTCTAATTAAAATAAAGAACAATTTACAGGGAAACAACAGTAGAATGGATGAAGCTGAGAATCAAATCAGTGATATAGAACATAAGGAAGCAAAAAACAACTGATCAGAACAACAAGCAATAAAAACAGAATTTAGGAAAATGAGGATTATATATGCAGCCTCTGGGATAACTTAAAGAGGTCCAACATTCACATCACAGGGGTACCAGAAGGAGAAGAGAAAAACAAGAAATTGAAAATCTATTTGAAAAAATAATGAAAGAGAACTACCCTGATTTGATGAAGGAAATGAACATGGAAGTCTGAGAAGCACAGGCAGTCACAAGCAAGAGGAATGCAAAGAGGCTTATACCAAGACACATCATAATTACAATGCCAAAGGTTAAAGATAAAGAGAATCTTGAAAGCATCAAAAAGAAAGAAGTTACCAACAAGGGAGTTCACATAAGAGTGTCAGCTGATTTCTCAAGAGAAACTTTGCAGGCTAAAAGGGATTGGCCAGAAATATTCAAAGTGATGAAAAGTAGGGACCTACAGCCAAGATTGCTCTACCCAGCAAAGATATCATTTAGAAGCAAAGGGCAGATAAAGAGCTTCCCAGACAAGAAAAAGCTAAAGTAGTTTATCATCATCAAACTATTATTATATGAAATGTTAAAAGGACTTGTCTACGAAAAAGATAAAAAACTATGAACAATAAAATGGCAATAAATACAAATCTATCAACAACTGAATGTAAAAAAACAAACTAAGAAAACAAGGATAGAGACAGCATCATGGGTACAGAGAGCATTTTGATGATTGCCAGATGGGAGGGGCATGTGGGAGAATGGTTGAAGAGGGGAAGGGATTAAGAAGTGCAAATAGGTAGGTCAGAATAGCCGTGGGGATGTAAAGTACAGTGTAGGAAATGGAGTAGCCAAAGAACTTGTATGTATGACTCATGGACATGAACAATTGTGAGGATTGCCTGAGGGAGTGGGGGCTGCTGGGTGGAGGGGGAACAAAGAGGGGGGAAATCAGGATACCTGTAATAGCATAATCAATAAAATATGATTTTAAAAAAAGAAAAAAAGAATTAAGCAGCTCATCATTCTAGTTTCTCGAATTGTGCACTAGACCTTGGAGTAACCCATCATTTCTGGGTGGGTTTTCTTTCTTTTCCAGGTCTTGCACAGTATAGCGGTGACCCCAGGATAGAATGGCACTTGAATGCCTTTAGCACAAAGGATGAGGTGATCGAAGCTGTCCGAAATCTACCGTACAAGGGAGGAAATACGCTAACAGGTATGTTTTTTTCAGTCCATATTTTTAGCCATGTATTTTGCTGAAAAATAGTTTTGTTTTTCTATTCTGCCTGTTTGTAAGACTTAGCATAATATTTTTTAAACCAAACTAAAGTTCTTAGGTGCCTCTTTTCTCCAACTCAGCTTTTAGAGTTAAAGCCCAGACATCTCATTCCATTGAATGTCATGTCTCAGGAAGGGCTTGGTTGATCTGCAAGAAAATGGAGCCGTCTCTGAGGCTGACAATGTTCAGTAGCTGTCTTAACCTTTGTGAGTCCTTTTTCCTCCCTCTCTCTTTAGCTGTTTTTCCTTCCAGTCACCCTGTCAATGAAATATAAACAAATTCCCTACCTTATTTTCAAGAAAGGTATTTTCTTGATCCTTATTCTGCCATCAGTAGTTACCAAGAAAATATTTGTGGATCCCTGGCTCACTGATACTTGTGATAAATGAAGAATGTAAGAATACTCAGGTGATAATTATACCAGCCACAAGGGGTTATCACAGGTTTTAACAGTACTACATGCTATTTCCTTCCACAGGCATACAATGTACATGCTAAATTAAAACATATAGGTGATGTCATTGAGTTACAAGGAACCCAACAAAATCTGGACAATTGCTTTGCCAATTTGAGGCATAACCCAATGGGTTTTTTGTTAAGACAACCAAAAAATTATTTAACACAAATCCTGAACAATATTACAACTTTTCTGTTTTTTTTTTTTTTCTTGGTGAAAAGTACCATCCTCAAAAGGCAGGAGTTTAGTTATTCTTTTAGATCTGCCCCCACTACCTCTAAGAAAGAGAGAGAGAAAGAATTCTTGGTTCTTTAGGCCACCATTAGCAAAACTGAAGATGTAGTGATGATGTTTGGAAGAGTCACTATTGTGTGGGTATTCTTGCTTTATCCTAAATCATAAAGGTTGAGATTTTCTTGTACACAGATCTGTCATTATCCTTTGGCCATGAATGCAATGTTCTTTAGAAATGCTAATTTCTGAAATGATGGAGTATTCAGTTATTTTTATTACCTCTCTTCTGGTGGATTTGAGTTTTTCATTTGATCTGTCAAGGAAAAGGTTGTTAGAAAAATGAAGATGAAAGTTTGCATCTAATAAAAGTCCCTTTAGTTCACTAAGTTACTCATCTTGTGGTTATATTTTGCAGAATTGGAAGGGTTTTTATTAGAAGCGGTTAGTTTGTGTTTATTTTTCCTTGTTTTCTCCCAGGTCTTGCTTTGAACTACATTTTTGAAAATAGCTTTAAGCCAGAAGCAGGAGCAAGGACTGGAGTATCCAAAATTGGCATTTTAATCACAGACGGAAAGTCCCAGGATGATATTATTCCACCATCCAGAAACCTTCGAGAATCTGGTGTAGAACTGTTTGCCATAGGTATGTTATTTATGGTCCTTTCTCAACAATGGGGACAGACATACAAGCTCTTAAAATAATACGTGATGCAAAGTGCACTTCACTGAAAGCCAGGAGACCTGAACATTTTCTAGTGTTGGCTCTCATCATGACTAGTCATGTGATCTGAGCCCAGCTTCCTTACATTTAGGAAATGGAAGTGATGGTAACTGTCATGTAACCTATAGTGTGAGAATCTCTAGGTGAGATTCCATACATAAAATGTTGTGAAAGCATTAAGTTCAATGGCTAGGCTTATACTTGTTACCTTTTATTAGTCAGGACTTTTCTCTTTAGTATCTCTTTGTAGGCGATCTCTTTTCTGGTAGTATATGGTGAAACTAATTTATTGTTTTCAAACAGTTAAGGTCCTGAAGCTATTTAAAAAAATCACAAAGTTCCAGATACGTGGTATTATTTCTCTGAAACTCTTTTTAAGGTATCATTATTATGGAAAAGGATATATATGTATGGCACACATGCAAAATAACTGCAAAATATTTAGATGATGCAACTTTTCTCTCGATTAAAATGTTTACATTTTCTTTGGCAGTAGGAAGGTCTTCTACTTAGTAGAGACCCACAAAACAAAAACAAACCCTAAAACAAGACACAGTTCTTCTGGCCCATTCCTAGATTTGCTATCAAAATGTGGTTTATAGAATGTTGCATTCAAGAAGTATTTACTTATTTTCTGTGCCAGACATTGTGGTAGGTGCTGGGGCACAGAGGTGATGAGGGCCAAATCTATACAGAACAAGTCTCTTCTGAGTCATGAGGGTCGTTTTCTTTCTTCCCATGCTGTTTACAACGAATCATTTTGCTATTTTTGGAGTGATTTCTCTCTCTCTCTCTCTCTCTCTATGTATATATATATATATAGAGAGAGAGAGAGAGAGACATAGATAATTTGGGACTAAATGTCATGAAATGCATTGCTGATTATTAAGCTCATTGCTTCAGCATGTACTAATGTTATTTTGTTTGTGGACCCAGATCCAGCTGTGCCTTTTAGAAGCTATTGTAGAAGCCCTTCAGGCAAGAGACATCAAAGAAATGGATTTAATTTTTATTTTTTAATTTTACTATCCTTTTGCCCAACAAAGGAAATCCCATCAAAAGACGTTAACTAATGGGGGATTAATTCATGTGTTTACGCTCCATTTTATGCTCTTGTTAATAATGAATGGATGAGTTTTTAAACAAAATGTTAAGTGAAGTCAGATGTGATTTGGACCTTTTTTCAATTTTTTGGAAATTACCTGAAAACCAGTAGTATTTATTATTGTGTGACCCCCCTAAAGCAAATAGTTAAGAAAGAAACAAGGCTTTGTTACTCGGTGTGTTGAGGTTGGAAGATAAATTAAGTGGCAAAGCCAGGCATCTAAGGAGCAATTCATGCTTTGCCTCAGGTAATCTCTCTCCCTTGCTTCAGCAGTACCTCTTTTATACCCTCCGATGATTACAATGTCGGGGATTTATAAAGAGATGCTTCTTGTTTGTTGAAGCCCGGGGAAGAGAAATCTACCTTCACACCCATAAAACCCAACCCTGTACCTCCCTTTTCTATTTTTACTTTCATTGGTAAATATTTTCTCATTTAACGTTCAGTCTTCGGACAGGTAGCATGATCTAGTGGTGAAGAGCATACGGCAGAATCCCAGGCATACATTTTCTGGTTGTATTTCCTTGAGCAAGTTAATTAACCTCTTGGTCCATCAGTTTACTCATATTTAAAATGAGAGAGACAGTTTTGCCCAACTCAGAGGGTCTGTTGCCAGGATTGAATGTATTAGTATACAGAACACAATGAAGTACTTGGGGACATAGAAGCGCACTAAGCGTTAGCATTCACTGCTAAGATAGGTACTGGGGAAGCTACATGAGGTTTCCTGTCTCACTCTACTAGTCCAAACACCCAGCATCGCTTGACCTGTATTAAGGGAATTCAATAACTGTTGTGGAAGAACCAGAGCTTCTCTTTGGTGATGGATACTAGCCAGCCACTTGTATTTGAGTATGTTAAAATTTTCCCAAGCTGTCTCTTAATACTATATTATAATAATATGAGTGATAATATTAATTGTATATTTATTTTTATTCTAGCAGTAGCTCTTAATTTAAGTAAACTTGTTTTTGTAGAAATTTACACCAGAAGTTTTGATAGTTTATAATACTTGTTTAATTACTACTGCTTCTGCGGTAGCCATGCAAGGCAAATGTTAGTTTCATTAAAATATCTTCTGGCTAAGACATATTGAAAAACTTAAGATAAACCATTAAAAAATGATTCTGAAGGTGACTTTTATAAAGCATGGGATGGGAGAGATGTGCCTCGTTAAAGGAGCGAATGCACTGATTGCAGTGGGGACTGAGGGACTCGGGCTGGGAGCACTGCTGTTGCTTTGTCACATGGGGCATGAATGTCACAGCCCTCCCTGTTGTCCTCAATGCAAGGCGTGAAGAACGCGGACGAGAACGAGCTTCAGGAGATCGCCTCTGAACCAGACAGCACTCACGTGTACAACGTCGCCGAATTTGACCTGATGCACACGGTGGTGGAGAGCCTGACGCGGACCGTCTGCCTCCGTGTGGAAGAACAGGACCGGGAGATCAAAGGTACACAAGTCTCAGAGAGCAGCCGTTCTGTGCACAGGGTATTGCTCTGAGCCAAAGGCTGTTGTGGACTGTGAAAATTCTTACCATCCTGGTTTTCTAACTAGAGTCCTTTATTCTCTTGAAAAGTGAGTGAATCATAAGAGTAGAAACGGGGGTATATTGGCAGCTTTATGGGGGTGAGGGAAGAGTACTTAAACCGCTAGATACTGGTCTCCATGGTTGTGCATTTAGCCCATCATGTTGGTTTCTTTTACTTGAACATTGCACTTTCAGATAATTGTCCATTTACATAGTAGAGAGAGAAAATGTGTGCACAGTTTTCCAGGTTCCCTCAATGGTAACGTACTGCAAAACTAGTCCACTATCATGGGCTGGGTGTTTGGCACTGATGCAGTCACGGTACAGAATATTTCTGTCACCATAAGGATCGTTCCTATTGTCCTTTCATAGCCACGTTCACTTCAGTCCCTCCCCCAACCTCCCCCTAACCCCTGGCAACCACTAATCGGTTCTCCATCTCTAAATATTTTTTATTTTGAAAATCTTATATAAATGGAATTATGTAGTATGTAACCTTTGGGGACTGGCTTTCTTTACTCTGCGTAAATCCCTGGAGCTTCATTCAAGTTGTTGCATGTATGGATACGTCCTTCCTTTTAATTGCTGTGTCCTATTCTACGGGTGTGGATGTACCACAGTCTGTTTAACCATTCCCACATTGACAGACATCTGAGTTGCTTCCATTCTTTGGCTGTTACAAATAAAGCTGCGATGAACAGTGTGAACATATGTTTTCATTTCTCTGGGATAAAGTCCAAGAGTGCAATTGCTGTATATATTGTAGCTTTATGTTCAGTTTAGTTTAGTTTTAGTTCAGAAACTGCCAAGCTATTTTCCAGAGTGACTAGCATTTGACACTCCCACCAGCCATATGTGAGTGGTCCAAGGTCTATGCGTTGTCACCAACACTTATTATTGCTACTGTTTTTTATTTTAGCCATTCTGATAGGTGTGTAGTGATAGCCCATTGTGGTTTTAATTTCTATTTCCCAGATGACCAATGAGGTTGAACATCTTTACACATGGTCATTTCACATCTGGAATATGCTTTTTGGTGAAATGTCAGTTTGTGTCTTTCCCTCACTTTTCATCCAGTTGGACTTCTTTTGGTTTTGTTTTTTATGTTTAGCTTTTAACAGTTGAGTTTTGAGAATTCT
Source organism: Furipterus horrens (assembly GCF_987537825.1). Lineage (NCBI taxonomy): Eukaryota > Metazoa > Chordata > Mammalia > Chiroptera > Furipteridae > Furipterus > Furipterus horrens. The sequence continues at coordinate 12,823,604 of NW_028327177.1, read as the reverse complement.
TTATTTATATTCTAGGTACTAATCTTCTCTTGGATATGTGGTTTGTTAATATTTTCTCCCAATTTGTAGCTTGTCTTTTCATCCTTTTAACAAGGCCTTTTGTAGAGCAAAAAATATTTTTTTTGTATATTTTATTGGTTATGCTATTACAGTTGTCCCAATTTCATTTCCCTTTGCTCCCCTCCATCCATTACCCCCCTTACTTCCACCTACCACACCCCTTAGTTCATGCCCATGGTTTATACATATAAGTTCCTTAGATTCACCCTTTCCTATATTATTCTTAACTTCCCCCTGTTTATTTTGTGCCTACCAATTAGGCTTCTTAATCCCCCTCCCATCTGATAACCCTCCAAATGATCCCCATATCTATATTCTGTTCTCATTCTGATTGTTTGCTTAGTTTGTTTTTGTTTTTATTTTATTTTTTTAGGTTCTGTTGTTGATAGTTGTGAATTTGTGGTCATTTTAATGTTCATGGTTTTGATCCTCTTTTTCTTACATAAGTCCCTTTAACATTTCATAGAATAAGGGTTTGGTGATGATGAACTCCTTTAGCTTTACCTTGTTTGGGAAGCACTTTATCTGCCCTTCCATTCTAAATGATAGCTTTGCTGGATAGAGTAGTAGTCTTGGTTGCTTTTAATCGCTTTGAATACTTCTTGCCAGTCTCTTCTTGCCTGCAAAGTTTATTTTGAGAAATCAGCTGACTGTCTTTTGGGTATCCCTTTGTAAGTAACTCTCTTCTTTTGTCTTGCTGCTTTTAAGATTTTCTCTTTATCTTTAACCTTTGGCATTTTAATTATGATGTGTCTTGGAGTGGTCCTCTTTGGATTTATCTTGTTTGGGTCTCTCTGTGCTTCCTGGACTTTTGTGTCTATCTCCTTCACCAAATTAAGGAAATGTTTCTTCATTATTTTTTCACATTAGTTTTCAATTCTTGCTCTTGCTCTTCTCCTTCTGGCACCCCTATGATTTGGATGTGGTACATTTAAAATTCTCCCAGATGTTCTTAAACCTCTCCTCATTTTTTTTTTTTTAATTCTTGTCTCTTCATTCTGTACCAGTTGACTGTTTATTTCTTCCTTATGTTCCAAATCATTGATTTGAACCCCAGTTTCATTTCCTTCACCATTGGTTTCATGTGGATTTTCCTTCATTCCACTTAGCCTAGCCTTCATTTCTTTCCTTATGCATTTGCTGTGCTCAAGCATATCTGTCAAGTCTGTGAGCATCTTTATCACCAATGTCTTGAACTCTGTGTCTCTTAGATTGCCTGTCTCTCCATTGCTTAGTTCTCCCACTGGAACCTTGATCCATCCCCTCTTTTGGGCCATACTTCTCTGACTCCTCATTTTGACAGGCTCCCTTATCTGTTTGCCTCTGTGTCTTAGGTAGAACTGTTATGTTGTAAGGGGCAGAACCTTAGGTATTTTTCAGTAAAGGGGAACCCGTTTCACCACGTTGTGGCACTGTATGTAAGGGAGGGGTCTGAGAGGGAATGATGCCGTTTGCTCAGCATTTGCTTCTTTTCCAGGCACTTCTCCTGCTTTCCGCATGGGACTGGCACCCCTCTAGCTGTTGCCCTGGCCATGGTTCCCAGAGTGGGTAGTTCTGTGAACATTCTAGGACCTTGGGGGCCCTCTGAACAAGTGAACTCTGCTGAGAAACCAGCAGTTTCTTCCTCCATCCCAACCCCACTGGTTTTCACAGTCAGAAGCAATGAGGCTTTATTTTCCCTAGTTCTGGGACTGTGAGCTGCGTGATCTGGTCTGGTGTTGGGAGTGCTCCCCAAGTGTCTCTCTCTACTTTTTTTAATGTGTGACTGCGCTTTCTGCTGGCTGACCATAGCAGCTGTCACCACTGTCACGGCCACACTTCGTCCTCTGCAACCCGGCTCCACCCCTCCTACCTGTCTGGATGAGTATTTCTTCTTTATATCTTTGTTTGTTGGATTTCCATGCAGCTCAGTTTTCTGGAACTTCTGGTTGTCTCCAGTTTTGAGGTAGTTTTATTCCTTCTTAATTGTGGAGGGAGATGCATCATTTCTACCTATGCACCCATCTTGGCCGGAAGTCCCTGAGCTCCTTAATGAGAGTACTTTAGAACCCAACTTTTCCCACAGAAAAATCTCTACATGTGGTTGCTGATAAAGCATGTTATACAGTTCCTGGTCATAATTAGTGTTCCATAACTATGTTTTCCCTCCAGTATTATAGTTACTAAAAGTTCCTTGTCCCTATAGGATAAGAAAAGCTAAAGTTTAAGGACCCTTAACATAACATGTTCTAAATATTTTGAGGAATCATTTACTTTAACATGTATATAACACTGTGTCTAGTTCATAGTGGGTATTCAATATGTTAGTTGCTTTTTCTTCCCATTTTACTTTTAGATATTGGCCATTTGTTGAACTGAAGTCTTCACATAGCTACTCTACCTTCTGATGCTTAAAAACACAGAATCTTGCATCAAGAAGCTCAAGTATTAATCTCAGCTCTGATACTTACTAATTGTGAGACCTGGCAAGTTACTTAATTTTACTGTGCATTGGTTTTCTCACCTACAAAATGGGAAGAATAATAGCAACTACTGAGAATTAAATAAAATAATACTTCTAAAGAGCTTAGAAGAGTACCTGTAGATATACACCTGCTCGATTAATGCTGTTTTTTTTTTTTTAAACTATTCTATAGCAATTTCTTTAAGCAAGTTCTTTAATGTCAAGGACTATGTCTTATTTAAATTTGTATCCTTGGAACCTAGCATAGGGATGGTGCTTATTAGACATTTAAATATTTTACTGAACAGACAGAGGAATGAATAACTGAATCAACTTATCTAGAGATAAAAATCTCAGAAGTGGCATAAAATTAATAGTCATTTACGGCTAATTGGGTTTCCTTGGCTCATAAGAAATAACTTTGGGGAAAAGTTTTATCTTATGTGTTTCTTTAATTTAGCCTTAGCTCTTGCCACCATCGGGCCGCCTACAGAGTTGATTACCTCTGAAGTCACTGCCAGAAGCTTTATGGTTAACTGGACCCATGCCCCAGGGAAGGTGGAAAAATACAGAATCGTGTATTATCCTACGAGGGGTGGAAAACCAGATGAGGTAATAAGGAGATAATATTTTCAAACCATTTTTTTGTTGTTGTTTTCTTGAGTCTTCTACATTAGTGAGGACAAGACAAAAATGGATATATAAGAAAGTTATTCTCTCACAAACACTTAAAAATTATTTGACTTAAATACATTTCCATGTGTCCATGTAGTTTATTTACATCTTTCCCTCTTACCTCAATCAAATAGTCCTCAGAACTGGTCATGTATCCACTTCTAACACAACTTATTTTTACCTTTTTTTTTAAAAAAAATTAAGGAGTTCTAAAGCAAAAGAAATCAGTAGTTAATTATCTGGCCAGAACCCCATTTGCTATTCATGTATTCTTCCTGCTTTGGGAGTGGTCTGAACTTTCTATCTTAATGGAGTCTGTGTGTTTCAAATTATGTGGTAATATAGTCCTCCAGGGTCTGGGATTTTCTGGATGTTTGTGGAGATGAGTGCAATGAAGAAGCCATAAAAAAGCATCTGGTGCTGGCCTTTTGCATGGCTTGGCCATCACAGGAGAATACATACTGCCAGATGATTGAATTCTGCCCAGTTCCTACCTTTGATACAGCAATTCACAGGGAATATGTTAATGTGTGGTAAAATCTCTCTTTTTTAAACTGCTAATTGTTTATTGTTCTAACCCTGACTAACCTCAGCATGTTATACAATTTTTTTTCAGTATTATGGCAGGGGTTTTATATATATATATAAATGCTTCCCAAATCTCCATGGAAAAATATTACATGCCAACTGTTATTAAGTAGATGTGATTAGGATGACGTAATTTTCGTTAGGAATTAATAAGGGACTTTTGGCCATGTTCCGTAAAAGATGTGTCACTTCATGTAGGAATTGAAGAAGAATTGACCACCACAATGGGAAGAGGATGTGGCACAAATAAGAACATATTTAATGAAATGATCTTGCTTTTTTTATTTTAATGCTGCATGTGTGATATTTCATACTCTTATTCCTGAACTGTTTTTTTAAACAGGTGGTGGTAGATGGAAGTGTAAATTCCACAGTGTTGAAAAACTTGATGTCTTTCACTGAGTATCAGGTAGCAGTCTTTGCGGTATATTCTCACACCGCTAGCGAAGGCCTCCGGGGAACCGAAACCACACGTATGTATTGAACTAAGCACTAAGCTTGAATTTGTCACTGGAAATAGAGAAGGAGTTCTGTAGCTCTCCTGCCTACTAGAAGTACAAGGAAACTACATTGTATCTATTTTCATTTTTTATATCATTGCAATTAAAACAAGCTTCTGAATACTAGTAATTCTTCAACCGAGCATGATTGTGATAACACGCGCGCGCGCGCGCGCACACACACACACACACACACACACTGACAATCCTGGGAAAATGTGACCTTAGAAAACACTATTACGCACTCATTTAATTATTTCAAACATGAATTGAGGTCCTATTACATGCTAGGCAGTATGCAAAGTTGGTTTAAAATCTCTGCCTCTGATAAAACAATAGCAATATAAACACCAATAACAATGTGGTGTTATGATGCTCACACTCCTGTTCATTACATTTTGGATTTATCCGTGACAATGATATGTGAGACAGCTATGAATACTCTTGCTTTTCAGAAATATTTTCGTAACAATTCTTGCCCTGCAGGAAGTTTTTGGCTAGTAAGGGAGGGAACGCAAACCGAGGCCATGCAAACAAATTAGTGCGATGAAGTGCTGCAGGCCCTTTTATCAAAGTGTGACAGGGAGCTGCATGGTAAACAAAGTCTTGAACTTGACATTGTGGTTGGAAAAGCAGGCAGGACCAGAGTATAGAGGGCCTAGATTTATATTTGAAAACATTTCATAGTTTTTATTGGCATCGTTAAAGCTGGGACCTTGTAATTTATCCTCTCTTTCTTCCCATCTCACAAATATGGCCAGTCTTAATTATTCTATTTTTCTTAAACGTGTTGCTACTTAGTCATGTCTCATCACCATCCCTGACTGAATGTGTCAACGAATACTTATTCATTCATGTATTTGTTCATCCAGCCACCCACTCTGTCATTTTGTTAAGTGGCCCAACAACTGTTTTTAATGGCTGCTGCATGTTAGACACTGTTAGGTGATAGACATAAAACAATGGTGAGAATGGTCTTGCTGTTGACTGGCTCCCAGAGAAAGATGCTCATCACTGTAGTGGGATATAAGAAACTAGAAGGTGTCATTCTTGCTTTAAACATTCACTATTTAACCTCACAGAAGACAATGCGAACAGATTTAAGGATGAAAATCATCTGAGAAATAGGCTATGTATACTTAAGTAGCACATGATACTTGGAAATAAGCAAGCACACCAGTAATGGATGAGTAATTAAAAAAAAGTAATCTCCTCTTGCAGTTGCTTTACCCATGGCTTCCAACCTTGAACTGTATGATGTGACGGAGAACAGCCTGAGGGCCAAGTGGAACGGAGTGGCTGGAGCATCGGGCTACCTGATCCTCTACGCTCCCCTCACAGAGGGTCTGGCTGGGGATGAGAAAGAGGTAACCACCCACAGCCCACTCAAGTCCTAGAATCTTTGACTTTCTTAAAATAGACTTTTGGCTATAAAAAAATGTAATGCGTAAAATTTTTTAAAGGGAAAAATCATTTGTAATCCCACCACCTAGAGGTAGTAAGTTGTTCACATTTAGTTAGTCTTTTTCAATGCATTTTGAACAAAACAAATGGGACTGTTTTTGTATCCTTTGGTTTTCATTCTGGTTATTGTGAATATCTTTCCACACCACTAAATAATATTTTATTAATATATAGTACTTTAAACATCCACTGTTGTTTTTGTACCAGGTCATGTTTGATTAAACTGTTGTTATTGGACATTAAGATAATTTTCTGTACAAGTATGCATTTGTGACCATTTTAAAAATATAACTTCGTATCGTTGTCTGATTATTTCCTTACGATAAAGTCCTAAAAATGGAATTTCTTTTTTCAAATGTTACACCAATTATTACAGTAGGTATTACCAAATGACTTTAGAGAAATTTTACATAATTTATATTTCTATATGCAGTTCACAAATGACTGTTTTCCCCATGTACACTGACTCAGAAGTATTTATTTATTTATTTATTTACCAAATTGCAAGATAAACAGATGTATCTCAATCAGATGGATTTTTTGCATTTTTCATTTTTTAACTATGAATATTTGACTTTGGAATGATTTATGTTAGTCCTCATTTTTAATTCAGGAAACAATTACTATAATACAGATGTTCAAGAAATAAAGAGGGAGTGCCTGTGACACTTGGGAGCATCCTGACCAGCCAGGTGGACAAGAGAGGGATTTCAGAACTTGATTCTTTGCCTAAAATCTACCTCTGGTGACAGAAATTTTTAGGGCCAACAGTATTGTGAATCTGAGTGTGAAGAACAGAGCATTGGTGACATGTGTTTTTATTTGCAAGGTTTAGGCAGCTTTTGCCTGTTTGGATTTAACATTGATTTGAATCATTTTGGCAGAAGGGAGAATTAAAAGGGCTGTTGGAAAGATGCGCAGCTTCACTAGGAAAGAGACAAATAAGAAGAGGTGCCAGTTCATACACAATCAATTCGTAAACAATGTTTAAAGTCTGATAACACTGCTTGTTAGTGAGCATGTGGGGGACAGAATCAACTCACATAAACTGGTACAATTGGCTTGGAAAATAACTTGAAGTATTTCATCAAGTTGAAGATATATACAGTTTTTGAGGTATTTATCATAGGGAAGCATCTCACAAGGATTTTTCAAAGCAGGGACCTGGTTAGAACAAAATATTGAAAACAATGGACATGTTCATCAATAAAGGAATGGAAAATTGCTTCATATTTATATAAAAGAATGCCATAAAGGAATTAAGTAATGTCAACTCTGTCCCTGTGTATGAACATGGATAAATCTTGAAACATAATATTGTCAGAGAAAAAAATTATAAAAATATTATTGTGTTATAGTTCAATTTATATATATGTTGTTAAACACTCAGAACCATATGTTATTTACAGATATATATATATGTATGACTCTCTCAGACTGACTCAGACTCTCTGAGAGTCTCTCAAGCTCTCGTTCCGGCTCTGGCTCTCACTGGCACTCTGGCTCTGGCTCTGGCGCTCTGACTCTCGCTTGTGCTCTCACTCTGGGACTCTCTCAAGCTCTCGTTCGGGCTCTGGCTCTCACTGGCACTCTGGCTCTCACTCTGGCGCTCTGACTCGGGCTCTCACTCGCGCTCGCGCTCTCGGGCTCTCGCTCTCTCGCTCTCCCGTGTGCTCCCTCCACGTGGCTTGGTGAAGGGGCCTTCTCCATGTGGCTTGGAGAAGGGGTCTCCGGGCTGCTTTAAGAGGCTCTCGCCATGCGGTTTTGAGGAGGAGAGGAGATCCGTGCAGTTTGCAGGAAGAAGACAGTTTGCAAGGAGGCTGAGAATCCAGGTGGTTCTGCATTGAGAGCTGGAGGGCACCACAGCACAGAAAGGACCTCCCCAATCAGATTGAATGATTGGCAGCTGCTGGCCTCACTTAAGAAGTCCATCTGCATTGCCGCCTCCTAAGACTCAACGGTTTGGCTGAACTAAATGGAATACGACAAGGATGCCAACTTGTCCAACAGTGCCAGCCCTTGGAAACCGAGCATGCCACTGCCCGGGGACAGCCAACTGACCTGGACTCTGCAGAATCCTTCCCCACGAGGGAGGGCCACACTCCCCTCCACACCCACTCTTATTAGAAATTCCTAGACCCAATGATAGGTAGGACAACGACCATGTTCAGCTTGAAGCAGCTAGAAGAGCACGAGACCTTCGCCCATTATCCTCTTATAAAATAAAAAGTCTTAAGTCTAAGGAGGGGAATTATACAGGGGCTTCAGCCATTCCTTATAAGAAAAGAAAAAAAAAAAAACTGGGAATTAGGCTAATTCCTCCCAAGTATACTGCATCACACTGAGAAAAGGGTAAGGCAAAAATAAGTAAAGTGCCATAAAATTTTCTATCATTTGAATGTAGCTCTTTCTTAGTTGGGCATTTTCTTAATTGCTATTGATCTTTGACTAGTTTTCAAAGCTATAAAACTTATTTTAGTCAGTTCCTAGTAGTTAATTTAATGTTTCCATAAGGGTCTGGAAATTCGTTTTCCACCATCTTGCTGACATTCCATTTGCTCTTCTTATTAATCATTGAATCTACAATGCATGGCACATAGCAAGTGCTGAACAAATGCCTGCTAAATTGAATTTTAAGTATTTGTTTTAGGTCTGTAAAATACGTTGCTGGGAGGCGGTGGAAAAAAAATACGTTGCTGGTATTTTAATAGGAATTGCATTAAATCTATATATTGCTTTAGGCTGGTTTGGCTCAGTGGATTGAGCGTCGGCCTGCGAGCTAAGTGTCGCTGGTTCGATCTTCCAGTCAGGGCACATCAGAGAAGGAAAACTCTGACTCCAAAAAACCTCCGCTGCCTTGCGGCATACCTCTTCAGGGGAAAGGCTAAGGGAGTAAACCCCGACAGAAAATCCGGAGCCGGAGTCCCTAAGGCGGTTTGACGTTGTAGTCAACACCGGCAACTCCTGCAGCGCACCTGAAGCCAAGCTGTATTGACTCCGTCTTTCCCTTGAACCCTTCAGCTGCGAAGAGAGGGGGGGTCTGCTGCATGGGCAACAGCAGACCCTCCATATCACCCTGCCCAGGCTCTGTAGCTTCAGCTTCACTGAAGAGGACACTCCAGCGTCATCGCAAGATGACAGATACTGTGTCACTCCCGAGTCGGACTGCACAACCATTCTCGGCGGTGCAGATAGACTCTTAAGAAGCTACACCATCGTCTCTCGAGACGGACGGCTGCCGAAGAAGTAAATATATGTATGTAGAAGTAAAAAATAATGGATTATTAAGATACATTTCAACATTAGGATAGAGGTAGTGAACAGGAAGAATGAAGATAATGTTTGTTATATCTGTATATATTCTTTTAAAAATCAGATCTGAAGTCAATATGACAAAATGCTGATATTTATTAAATTGGAGTGGTAGACATATCAGGATGTATTATAGTATTTCCTCCACATTTATATTACATATGTTGAGATGTCCCAAAATTAACATTTTTAATTTGACAATAGTAACATGGGAAGTTGTGTAACGGACACTGTCTATGGAGATGTTTTCTTCCTTTCGAAACAAAAATAAAACCAACCTCTTATGAAGCTGTCACTCAGCTGTTACATACAACAGAATGTTGGCTAGCTTACTCCAAGGATCATAAAAATTGTCCCAGAATCAAAGAGCACATTGCCAACCTGGGTATCAAGGTGGGATGGTCTCCTCTGAATCCTGGAAAAGACTTGCAATCCAGGTGGACAGGCCCCTTTGTTGAACTGGGCAACAAAACTGGTCCAGCTCAATTGGGTTTAAAGCAAAGACTGGGCTTCCAGCCAGGCGACTGGTTAGAATTAGCCAAGTGGTGAGAGATGCCCACTTGGCACTGCCCCCAGTATGCTGGCCTGGAGCTTACACTCTTTCTAGAGGACATTTCTGATTCAATTCCACCCACACTCTTCAGAGGACCAAACATTCAACACTTATTCCCACTGCATTTACCACTTGTCCAGATGTAAAGAGTTATCCTAAAACAGCACGCACGGGTGTGTTTAGTTTTATATGGTTCCACAGCATCTGTTCCTAATATCAAATGATGTGACAAGGAACAAATTATGAACAAAGCCTGTTTGATGAAGGGGTAGTGAGGAGACAGTCTTATTCTGTGAGGTTTCACCTTCATCCAGTTCCACTGTGATCAGTATGAATAAGACATGTTGGCACAGACAGAATCTGATAACGTGTGTTCTTTCCAGATGAAAATTGGAGAGACCCACACCGACATTGAGCTGAGTGGGCTGTTGCCCAATACGGAATACACAGTGACAGTTTATGCTATGTTTGGAGAAGAGGCCAGCGATCCTGTTTCAGGACAAGAAACAACATGTGAGCAGCTCCATCATGTAGATGAAATGCAGTAGTAAAAGCCCAGATCAACATTGGGATTCCGAATTGCAACTACTGGTTTAGGTTGAAACCTCTTGGGAGCTAATTGTAACTTAAGAAAATGTGTATTTTGGGATGTAAAGTACAGCATAGGGAAGATAGTCAATAATATAATAATAACTATGTATGGTGCCAGATGGGAACTAGAATTATCAAGAGGATCACTTCTGAAATTATATACATGTCTAACTACGATGCTGTACACCTGAGACTAACATAAAAATAATACTGAATTTCACCAGCAAGTGAAAAAACTTTTAAAAATTCAAAAGAAAATGTATATTTTATTCAGGGGAAATAAAGGTATTTCTTCTACTCTTTCTATTATTATGAGTCATATGGATGCTAGAACCGAACTTTAGCATTCTCTAGCCACCAATATCTTTGTCTAAATCCAAAGGCTAGACTATGGGCTTTGGAATGAGAGCAGCTGAGATGGGAACCCCAGCTCAAGTCATATTTTAACTGGGTGACAATGGGCAAGTAATGTAACATTTCTGAGTCTATAAAAGGAGAAATAATAGTAGTACAGGGGAAAGACAGCAGTACAGGTGAAAGTACTTAGCGCACATTTTCTCAATATTTCTTTTTTCCCCACTATTCAAAATCAGCATGTTCTTTCTCAGACCATCTTTGCAGTTCTTTTTCCCTCAGATTATTATTATAATTAGTTTTTAAAGTTGAGTGATAATTTTACTGGCAAGTCTAATGTTGGTTAAATATAAAGAGTTCATAATATTTTCAGAAAAGGTAAATATAAGGAAGTGCAGAGAGATTCGGGGTCTTGTTCATCCCTCTGAGCCTTGGGAGTAGGTGAATAGTACAATTTCTATAATGCTTTTGTCTTTAAGATTCTAATTGGGAAACATACATAGACATTTAATGATGAAGTTTTATCCCACATTCATTCTTTGTTAATCAAGGCCATGTTGTTCTTGCTCTTCAAAGAAAGACAAATGTAATTAAAAGAGCAAATAACCACCCTCCCCCTCAAAACAAAGTTAGGAGAGCCCAACACAGAAGAAATAAATCATGCCAGAGAGCATCTGATATATCACTTGACTTAAGTGAAATTTTCCCAACTGGCCAACTATTTTTCACTCAGAATATTCATTTCTTTATATTAAAAAATGTGCATGACTCTTTTCCACCATTAGTAGTTGATTTTTTGTTCATTTTTCATCCATTTTCTTTTTGATTAAATATGTTATTTTTGTTCTATTACAGTTGTCCCAATTTATCCCCCCTCTTCCTCCTTCACCCCTCCCACCCCCCTGCTTCCACAGTCAGTCTCCACACTGTTCCATGCCCTGTCCATGGGTCATTCATACATGTGCCTTGACTAGTCCCTTCCCCTTCTTCCCACCTTATTCACCCCCCCCCCTCTAGTCACTGTCTGCCTGCCCCTTGTTTCCATGCCTCTGGTTCTATTTTGCTCATTTGTTTATTTTGTTCATTAGGTTCCTCTTATAGGTGAGATCATATGGTATTTGTCTTTCGCTGCCTGGCTTATTTCACTTAGCATAATACTGTCCAGTTCTATCCATGCTATTGCGAAAGGTAGGAGTTCCTTCTTTCTTTCTGCTGCGTAGTATAGTATTCCACTGTGTAAATGTACCACAGATTTTTGATCCATTCATTTACTGATGGGCACTTAGGCTGTTTCCAGCACTTGGCTATTATAAGTAATGCTGCTATGAACATAGGGGTGCTTGGGTTCTTTTGAATTGGTGTTTTGGGATTCTCAGGGTATAATCCCAGCAGTGGAATCACTGGGTCAAAAGGCAATTCCATTTTTTAGCTTTTTTTTGATGAAATTCCAACTATTTTCCACAGTGGCTGCACCAGTCTGCATTCCCAACAACAGTACACTAGGGTTCCCTTTTCTCCACATCCTCGCCAGCACTTGTTGTTTGTTGATTTGCTAATGGTTGACATTCTGACCAGTGTGAGGTGGTATCTCACTGTGGTTTTAATTTGCACGATGGCTAGTGATTTTGAACATCCTTTCATATGTCTATGGGCCGTCTGTATGTCCTTCTTGGAGAAGTGTCTGTTCAGGCTCTTTGCCCGTTTTTAATTGGATTATTCATCTTCCTGATATTGAGTCATATGAGTTCTTTATTTATTTTGGAGATCAAACCCTACTCCGAAGTATCATTGGCAAATATGTCTTCCCATATGGTAGGATCCCTTTTCCTTTTAATGATGTTTTCTTTAGCCATGCAGAAGCTTTCTAATTTGATGTAGTCCTATTTGTTTATTCTTTCCTTTATTTGCCTTGCCCTAGGAGATGTATTGGCAAAAACATTGCTGCATCAGATATCTGAAATTTTACTGTCTATATTTTCCTCTAGGGCTTTTATGGTGTCATGACTTATATTTAAGTCTTTTATCCATCTTGAGTTTATTCTGGTGTATGGTATAAGTTGGTGGTCTAGTTTCATTTTTTTGCATGTACCAGTCCAGTTCTCCCAACACCATTTGTTGAAGAGCCTTTTTTTTTTTTACTACAATTTATGCTCCTTCCCCCTTTGTCAAATACTAATTGACCATACCCTGGCTGGTTTGGCTCAGTGGATTGAGCGTCGGCCTGCGAGCTAAGTGTCGCTGGTTCGATCTTCCAGTCAGGGCACATCAGAGAAGGAAAACTCTGACTCCAAAAAACCTCCACTGCCTTGCGGCATACCTCTTCAGGGGAAAGGCTAAGGGAGTAAACCCCGACAGAAAATCCGGAGCCGGAGTCCCTAAGGCAGTTTGACGTTGTAGTCAACACTGGCAACTCCTGCGGCGCACCTGAAGCCAAGCTGTATCGACTCCGTCTTTCCCTTGGATCCTTCAGCTGCGAAGAGAGGGGGTGTCTGCTGCATGGGCAATAGCAGACCCTCCATATTACCCTGCCCAGGCTCTGTAGCTTCCTCAGCTTCACTGGAGAGGACACTCCAGCGTCATCGCAAGATGTCGATTCAACACGGGAGGAGACAGATACCGTGTCACTCCCGAGTCGGACTGCACAACCATTCTCGGCGGTGCAGATAGACTCTTAAGAAGCTACACCATCGTCTCTCGAGACGGATGGCTGCCGACGACGATGAATTGACCATAGAGACCTGGGTTTATTTCTGGGTTATCTATTTTATTCCATCGATCTATGTGTCTGTTCTTATGCCAGTACCAGACTGTTTTGATTACCATGGCCTTGTAGTATAGTTTTATATCAGGTACTGTTCTATATCAGGGTACTGTTCAAAGGTTTTATATCAGGGTACTGTTCAAAGTACCCTTCTACTTTGTTCTTTTTTCTCAAGATTGCTTAGGCCATTCAAGGTTGTTTTGGTTCCATATAAATTTTTGAAGTATTTGTTCTATGTCTGTAAAATATGTCATTGGTATTTTAATAGGGATTGCATTGAATCTATAGATTGATTTGGGTAATATGGACATTTTAACAATGTTATTTCTTCTAATCCATGAACAGGTATATGCTCCCATTTATTTGTATCTTCCTTAATTTCTTTCTTCAGTGTTATGTAGTTTTCTGAGTACAGGTCTTTTGCCTCTTTGGTTAAGTCTATTCCTAGGTACTTTATTCTCCTTGTTGCTACGGTAAATGGGATTTTTCTTTTAGTTCCTACCTCTGATATTTTATTGTTGGTGTACAGAAATGCCTTCGATTTTGGAATATTGACTTTGTGTCCCACTATTTTGCCAAATTCACTCACTAGGTCAAGTAGTTTTTTGGTGGAGCCTGTAGGGTTTTCTATGTATACTATCATATCATCTGCAAATAATGATAGTTTTACTTCCTCCTTTCCAGTTTGGATGCCTTTAATTTCTATTTCTTGTCTGATTGCTGTGGCTAGAACTAAAAACTAATGTCCTGGGTACCTGTTCCTGAGAATGGCATTCTTTTGTTATTAGTCTATTTTTAATTTTATTTTTAAAAGTATTTTTACTAATGTTTTTGTTATATTGGTTAATAGAATTATAAGGTTTCAAGTGTACTATTCTATAATACAGAATCTCCTTCCATTACCATTTAGATGGACATTTTTGTGAACTAAGGAAACTAGACATTGTTTCATCATACTGCAAAATTTAACTGAACGCCAGAAAAATTTGGAGCAAAGTGTACACAATGCTTAAAATAATATGTTGCTTTTCTCTCTCCTTCAATTTCCCTCTTGATTCTTAAAGGTAGATTGATAGTCACTAAGTCTTATAGACTCTTTATTGCCAAATGACCAATATATATATATTGAATTAATGAAAGATTTGGCCTTAGGAGTGAAGAAACATTATGCTTTGTATATGGCTGAGAGTTGTCATTATTTATCTTCTATGTTTTTGCTCTGCTGGCTGTATCAGTACTATATCACAAGTTGATCAGTTAAATCAGTTGATCAGTTGCCTGGGTTAAACCCTAACTGCTCCTCTGCTCCTACTAACTGTGACTTTGGCCAAGCTACCTTAGGTTCATGATCTATATAGTGGGGATAATTGTAACTCTATACTTGCAGTCTAATTTAAGGATTTAATGAGGAAATGTGTATATCTCTCAGACTCATAGAAAGCATGAAATACATGGTAATGATTGTTTTCACTATAAGCCTGTAAAAGCCCACAAAATTCTCAAAGATTATTGACAGATTTTAATCTGTTGAATCAGAAGGGGACTCAAGAAGTGCAAAATATTGTGGGATTGATAGGAATCTGCAGAAATACCAACCACTTCTTCAAGTATTTATTAAAACACAACAAAGTGTTTATTTTTATCTAGTCTCACAAAGTCACTGGGTTTTAGTCAAGCAGAATCCTGCTCACTGAGTGAACAAATATTTATTGCTTGCTTGCTATATGCAGAGTAAAGCCCAGAACAAAATTAAACCAAATTCTTTAACCTTCTGAGATTATAATATCATGGGAGAGATGGACCAGTAGACCAATAAATGTGCAAAAAAAAAGAAAAAATCAGGGAAGTGAGATGGGTACCATGGGGTGGATTATTTTACATGAGGTGATCATGGGAAGCCTGGCTGAGAAGGCGACATAGGTTCAGAAACCTGAGTCTTGGCCAACCCCAAGGTTTTTGTTCTGAGCAATGGGAAGCATCGAGTTTCTGTCTGCTCAGAGGGAGAGACCAAGACAGAGGGTTGAGCGTGGCAGTAGGAGTCAGTGGCTCAGTTTTGGATCCATTTGGAAATGCCTAATACATCAAAGTAGAGATGGCAGATAGATAGGCTTCATCCTCATTTTGCACATGGGAAATTTTGGAGAGGACCCATCTAGTGACTTTTTCAGAATCATGTGATAGGTTAGTGGAATAGCTAAGATTTAATTTCAGATGTCCTGGTTCATCTCTTAAATTGCTTATTTATGCCAGGCTTTACTAGCATTGACTGGAGAAGAAAGGCACAGAAAACTTACCTAAATCTTATTAATTTCTAAGCATGTATAATTTATTACTACTATTCGTTCCTTACAAGGGAAAACTTTTTTGTTAATTATTTTGTTTTAAGTTATTATCTGGATGAAAATTTTCGCTTGTAAGAAGCTCAGAAGTCAAAGGTGCTGTTTGTTTGTTTTTTTTTTTTTTTTGTCTTTTTTACATGTATATTATTTAACATTTTAATTATTTCCTATTCCATGTACTGTAAAGTGCCCTTAAGTCCACCAAGAAACCTAAGAATCTCCAATGTTGGCTCTAACAGTGCTCGGTTAGCTTGGGACCCAACTTCAAGAAAGGTCACTGGTTATAGAATTGTATATAACAACGCAGATGGGACTGAAATCAATGAGGTAAGTTGGAACACCATGACTATTTTTCCACTGGTTGTGTCTTAAATTTTTTTTTTTATGGATGCATAACCCATCATCCCAAAACATAGTAGCTCAAAACAATACTAATTGTTTTCTTTCACAGTTTCTTTGAGTCTGGAATTGGGGCTTGGCTCTTTAGTTCTGGCTTGAGGTTACTCATGAGACTGCAGCCAAGCAGTGGCTGAAGCTAGCGCTCTCACAATGGCTTTCTAATTCATAGATCTAGGGCCTGATCTGGGAAGATGGATCAGTTGGGGGTGGGAGCAGCTCTCTGTGTTTCTAAGGAGACTCTTCACATGAGCCCTCCAGCATGGCAGCTTTTTGTGTTGGCTCAAAAGTCCCCAGACATGTGTTCAGAGAGACAGAGATGGAGTGACAGCTACATGGAAGCTATGTCACCTTGAGTTACCTAACATCAGAAGTCCCAGGCTTATCACCTCCACCACACTCTATGGGTAGGAGATTTGACAGGTCCCTGATGAATTCAAGATGGGGAGGAACACAGGTCCCACCTACAAGGGGAGGCATGTGGGATGGGAGGTAGACATTGATGTGGCCATCTTTGGAAAATACCATCTCCCCCATTGGACTGGCATGGGAAGTATGTAACTTCATAGAAATGGTAAACTAGAAATAATGTCAATAATACCCAGTTTATCTCCCTGCTTTTGAGTAAACTGGCATCTGAAAGACCCTGGTTCGATGAACTTAAATTGAAAACTAAATAATTTAAGTTTTGTGTAGAATGATAGGTTTACATAATAGAACTTATTAAAACCTATGAAGCTATAGTATATTGTACTCAGTGATTAATACTCTTTAGACATTTTTTCCTTGGCAATATGTTTTACCAGAATAGTTAGCAAAGTTATTTTTATTATTTTTCCCTTCTCTTGGTCCAAGAAGCTAAGACAAAGAGGGAAATATGTTGGATTACATCATTTCTGTTTTCTGACCAACTAAAGCAAGTACTTTCATATGCAAGGACAAACTTTTCCTTATAATTAAATCCACTTAACATTTTTTAGAATGCATCATCTGCAGGACATTAGGTAATGAATGGGCAATAACTACACATTGGCTAACAATACAGACAAACAGTTCAACATCTTTCATTAAATCTTTATCGGTCCTAAGTGCAAATAATTCTGACAAAGCAGCAATCATTTGGACTAGTTGCTTTGCTTTGGAAGACATTAGTCTGAAATAGTAAACGGTTTGAAATAAAAAACACTCATCTATCTTGTTATCAGTGATAACTTATACTCTCACGGTTTATAAATTCAGGTGTGTAGGAAGATCAGGCAGATACTATAAATGACTGAAGCATGCCATTAAATGTGCAAAAAAAAAAAAAAAACTCTTTCACCATGAGGCTAACTTGGACTCTATTTCATATATTTTGTATTCCCATTTTTGGGACAAGGATGTACAATAGAAGAAATTCTCCACCAAAAAAAAAAAAAAAAAAGACAGTAATTCAAGATTGATGGTAAGTGACCATGGACAGTGGCATACAGTGACAAGGATACTAGGTTGTGGTGGAGACTGATGTGCTAGAGGGTCCATGCGTATCAATCCAAGGCTCAGCCACTGTCAGCTCCTATAGGTTGCTACTGCACGGAAGTCCAGGCAGAGCTGCCAGGTCTTGTGACCCTTGATCTTTAGTCCAGGGATTTCTATTTCTTATGTGAAGCTTACCAACTTAAAAATGTTGACTCATTAAACAACCAAAATAACACAGCAGCCATACTCAACAGTAAATATTTGTTCACTGTAGAGCATCTTTCTTTGGTAATAATTTTTCGTAAAACATATGTTGTATTTGTATTGGTGAGTTATATTTATAAGTATATCATAAAATTATTTTTATTGAAGTATAATTGATGTACAACATTATATTAGTTTCAGATGATTTGACTTGGTATGACTGCAAAATGATCACTACAATAGGTCCAGTTAACATTCATTTAAAAAAAATTATAGTTGTGACCTGTTATGGTATTTTATGTTATTTGCCTTTATAAAGAATGGTCCCAGACTAATACATTTGTTGAGAAAACACTTGCTTTTTTGTAGTGTTTCTCAATCTTGAGGATGCATTTGGCACTTACTTTTTCTAATTTTTATTGTGCTTGAAAATTAGAAAAACAAATTTGGTAAAGTTGAATTTAAAATATAAGTAAATGTACTTAGAATGAAACCAGAAGTGTATTTTATTTGAATAAAATGCATAAAACAATGTGTAGATTTTGTAACATTTTCATTTTGACTGGGGTGTGTGTGTGTGTGTGTGTGTGTGCGTGTATGTTCTTAATATTTAACTATGCAATTGAGACTAGAGGTTGCTTGACAAGTGTCTCCTGTTTAAGTAAATATTATTTTATCTAATTTTGGAATATATGACTTAATGATGAATATTCCTACTATATTTTGCTTTGAGTTTTATTAATTTAAGCTTTTATTTGTAGATGATTTTACAACTGGGTTTTTAGGAAATTTTCAAAACATTCTGGAATGAACTTTAAAATGTCCCAGCTGAAACCTATGTAGTATGTAACACACAACTAATTGTAAAAGCTTTACTTTTGACTTTATTTATATTTCCCTCCTTTACTTCCTCTTCCTCCCTCTATATCTCTTCTGCCTTACCCTACTGCTCAACTTTTTGGTGACTAGAAAAGAAAATCAGAACAAAGCACTTAAATATTGATGATGATGATGTCGATGATGTCGATGATGATGATGATGATGGTGGCAAACACACGTTCAGTGCTTGCCCTGAGCCAGTCACCATTCTGAGAGTTTTACAGAGAGCACCTAGCACAGTCCTCATAGAAAAAGGCTGCCAACACTTGGCTTGTCGAACCGAGGATGAAAGCCATCTCAGACAGCACGTGTTGTGAAAGAATTTGGGGAAATGTGCAAGCATGATGGAGACCTGGAGTGCTGCCATTTGAGTTTTATAAAGGAAAGGCCCCAGTTTTTAGACTCTGAGAAGCAAGTCCAGTTCCGACAGCAATGACTCAACAACAGAGCCCACAGCAGAGCTCAAGCCCCTCATTTCTCATCAGGGACTATTTCTTCATCTCACCCAGAATTAGGCTGAAGTTACGCTTTTAGCTAGACTGCTTGAAAAATTATTCTCAAAAGTACTTGCATAACAGTGAGATCATGGTCATTTGTTATCATTTTCCCAAATTCTCCTACATCTTAAAAGTATTACCAACAAAACTAGTTTCAGAACTGAATCTAAAACGCCGATAGGATAACTAATAAAAATAAATGGTACGTAAAAGTTTTTATTTGATGAAATAAAAGAAGCAATAATTAATGCATAAAATTAGCCTGTTCAATATCAAATAAAAGGCTTAAATAAATAAATAAATATACCCGTTGAAAAGATATATATTTATATATACTTTTATATATGGAAAACTGAGTGTATATTTGAGACTTAGAGGTCAAGGGCTAATTATACATTTCGGTTAATAGTCTTATGGCTCCAGAAAAGTTAGATAAGCTGTTTGGGCCTCAAGCTCCTTGTTAATAAAATAGTCATTATAAATAACTAGGGCTCGGTGGGGGGAGGAGGAAGCACTATGTAAAACAATGAATGTAAAGTCCCTGACACATTGTTAAGTGCTCAGTAAATCTTAGTAATGACAATTTAAAACAACAGAGAGCAATAGGTAAATGCAGTTTAAATGAAAGTGTGCAAAACTCATATTTTAAATATGGACATGTCCTTTCTCTGAGTTTAAATAATGAAGCCATATTGTAAATAGTGTTTATGAGCATAGGATTTAGAGTCTGAAACACTTGTATTTAAGTTCTGTGTACTAGCCGGTTTTCCCTTGAGCAAGTCCTTAACTTTTTGGAGTCTCATTTCCCCATCTTCAAATAAGGGTAATAATTAGCTACCCTACAAAGTTGCATAGGGATTAATTGAACTGGTACATGTAAATCCTGCAGGCAATACTCAGACCAGAGAACATGCTAAATGCTAAGAATGACCTATAATATTATGAGCTTCAGATTCAGAAGATACAGCTTTTTTTTTTTTTCTTTTTTTTTTTTTTAGTTAACTATTGCTATGTAACTAACACCCAGGCTTAAAATAACAACCCCATGATTATGCATCTTGGTCAGGGTTCAGCAGGGACAGCTTGTCTCTGCTCCATGCAGTGTCAGCTGGGGTGACTCTTGTACTCATCTGGGACCTTGACTAGGCCAGAGCTTCCAAGATGACTTCACTTCCATATCTGGCTCCTCAGTTGGGTTGGCTGAAAAGACTGGGGGAGTTGGCTCCCTGTCCAACAGACTGGTCCGTGATTTAAAGGGATGAAAATGGACACACTTCTCTCCACAGTTGACACTCTTTTTTTGAAATACAGTTCATTTTTAAAAGAGATTTATATAGTTTCTGGATTGGCTCTTAGGTTAGATGAGCCCTTTATTATCTCTTTTAAAAAAGGCTCTTCATTGCCTTCATCTGAATTTTCTTTTACTTAGTCTATTCACTAAAAAAACCAAACAATTCAACATACAGAGCAAAAATGCTAAACCACATTTTGCCCTCAAGGGGCTTACACTCTATATAGGAGGTAAACAATAGACAAGTTTGTAAGGAAATAAAATAATTTCGGGCTGTGATTGGTGCCAAGGAGGAAACAAACAGGGATGTTGTTCAAGAATAACCCTACTGAGAGAGGTGGAAAGAGAAACTCCCTCTGAGAGGTGAAATTTAATCTCGGTCCTGACAGATGAGGAAGGCCTAATTTTGAAAGATGTAGGGAAGTAGGGTCCCAGAAAAAATAAATGGCATGCGCAAAGGCCCAGAGGTGAGGAAGACTTGGACCTGATGGAAAGTCAGTGTGTCTGGAACCCAGAGAACAATAAAAGTATGGTTAAAATAGGATCAGTGCCCCAGATGATGAAAGGCCAAGGTCATTGCAGGGTGCATCATCTTCATTTGAAAGATAGCCAATAAAGATTTTAAGTAGGAATGTGACACCTTTTCTATTTTGGTAAAGGTCACTTTGAGTGCCATGAGCAAATACAGGGAGCTGAGTCACCTTCCCCTTAACCTCTGGTAGCATCAGGTAGTTATTGGTAGTGTTGTAAACAACAGACTTTAGTGATATGGCTCCAAAATGTCTCTTGAAAATATTTTAAGTCAGAGATTTTTTGGCAAAACCTACTCTCAGGTAAATAGGTTCATTTCTCAGTTCCCCAGAGGAGCACTAGAGCAGGGGTGCCTTATTGTAAGTACCTACTTCATAGCAGTTTTGTGAGTATTAACCGAGGCAACGTATGCAAAACACTTAAGGAGAAGCTTCCATTTACTTGGCCTCCTATGTGTCCCCTGTATGTAACTCAGCAGCCTGAGGTCCAGCTTCTCAAAGATGAAGCTGTGTCTGTTCTTTGCCTGAGTCTGAGTGTGACTTTGCTCAGGACTCTGTCTTCTAGATCCTGCCCCCATTGCTCCTGCTTTGTTTTTTTCTTCAAGCTCTGTGCTTTTTTCATCCCTTTTCCAATACTTCCTTTTCTTTATACCCTTGATCCTTACCCTCAATACTTCCTCTTTTATGTGCCCTAAAGATATTGATACATATTTTCCCCAACTATGTCTCTCTGTGAAAGATAATGGGCAATTTCAAATATTTACTGTTGTCTTTAGTACGACCGTTCCCTGATTCTGCCCCTGCATGCTTACTCACCTATGCATCCCTGAGGAGGGTACTTAGTCATGGAGTCAGCAGAGCTCAGAAAAGGAAGCCGTAAACCAGCTGTTCCTAGCAGACCAGCCTGGAAACATTATATTTATATTAGCATTGTAAACTGTGTGCACTATACTTTCTAGATGATTAATGAGTATAAATAATATTGGTTGCGAAGATGTCCTTAGAATTAACTGGTATGTAATCTATTTAAGGGTGTAAGATTAGACATGTATATATATAAACTGGTTTTATAATGCAGTATTTATTTATTTATTTATTTATTTATTATTATTTTTTGCAGTATTTATAGCTCCACTGCCAACCAAGTGAACTATAGATAATAATAAAATGACTTCTGTTTCCCATATCAGAGAGTATCTGATATAGCTTTCCTGCTTTCTCTCCTTTGCAGGTTGAAGTCGATCCGATCACTACATTCCCTCTGAAGGGCCTGACCCCCCTCACAGAGTATACTATCTCCATCTCCTCCATCTATGAGGAAGGGCAGTCAGAGTCTCTGACTGGAATGTTTACCACAGGTAAGTAATTCTTATTATTTTGTGAAAAGTTTCCAAGAGGAACTCTATAGAAACCACACAGTGGACAAGCTTCTTGCCCTGGCTGGGCAGTTCAGTTGGTTGCAGCATTGTTCTGTACACTGAAAGGTTGCAGGTTTCATTCCTAATCAGGGCACATACTTAGGTTGCGGGTTTGATCCCCGGTCAGGGAATGTATGGGAGGCAACCAATTGATGTTTCTCTCTAGCATGATGTTTCTCTCTCTCTCTTTGCTCTCTAAAAAAATCAATGGAGCAGCTTCTTCATTTGTGATTTTAAAGAGATTGCATTGTAATTTTTGTTTATATTACTAACAAACCAAAAATTAGGTAACTAGACTGCATAATGGCTAATTATTTTCTATCAAAGCAAGAAAAAAAGAGAAAAGACCATCAAAATTCAAAAGGTCTCCATTTAATGGAAGTGTACAGTCTTCTGTTTCTAACCTCATATTGTTTCTTTTGTTCCATCAATGTAACATTTCCATAACTTTCTTGTATTCCTATGTGTGTGTATTATGTAGAACTTCCAAAGTTGTTGCTATCCAAAGAGTTTTGACCCACAAAATGATAGTTTTATACTATTTAACCTAATACATCAATGTATAGCCAATAATGTATTTTCATGCAGATTAAAATATTATTACAATATGGGATATTTTAAATACTAAAATAAAAAATAAGGCGCAAATACATTATTTTTTTTCTACATATACTCTGCAGTCACTTAGTAAATGTAAAACTTCTTTACCTCTCTGGCCATAATTCTCTTGTTTGCTTTCTGAACCTATTCAGATTGCACATGGAAACAAACTTGAGGAGGTGAGAAGGTAATTTGGGGAGAGATGAAAATTAAACTAGTTTGAGAAGTAATGTTCATCACAAAAAGTTGAGTCCTTTCACAAAATCTCCTGAAGGTTAACTCCTGTTGGAAGTCTCATGGGGTCCTGACAACGAGTTCTAAAAATCTCTGATTTCAAATAATAAAAATCAGTGATTAACAATTCATTTGGGGTATAACTGGATGTTAAACCCTCTACTGTACATTACAGAAGTGTGTAAGCAGTGAAATAATGGATGGTGTGACATATTACATTTCGCTTCTGATGGCTGCCATATGTATGGGATTAAAGGGATGAAGGTTCTTCTCTGGGACTTAACTTATTCCTAGAGAAAGCTTTAGGCATGAAAGTGAATAAAGCCATAGGAATTTAGCCAATGATGTTATGATGATTGTAGGTGGTGCCCGGTGGATGCTGGAGGTGTTGGTGGGAACAATGGAAAATATTGTAATACATGGTTGTCTAACCCCTGTGCTCTACACCTGAAGCCGATACAAAATAATGTTGAAGGTACACTGTAATAGACATATTTCAAAAAAAGGAAGTGCATAAAGCCAAAAGGGACATTTCTCAGACTTCTAGAATACCATTTTGTTAATTTCCTCGAAGTGCTAGGAAATATATTATCTTTGTAAAATAATGAACATGGCGGTCTTATTTTTTATAGTTAACGAAAAGAGTCAAGTAGAGAACCTACGTTTTCTGGAACTGACTGGCAAACTTGTCCAATCTGCTCTGTCCAAAGTCTTCCTAATTTATACTGTGGGTGAATGCTGCAAACAGAGATGTCAGGGAGGTCACCCTGGCCTGATGGGTGCTGCTCCTGTGAGTCCCTTGCCAAAGCAAGGGACGGCTCAGAGGGCGCCTTCTCTTCCCATGGTCCCAGCAGTGGGGACTTTCTTGCCTTCTCAGTTTCCTCACAGAATCTCTTTCCTTGGCTCACAGAGGAAGTTCCAGCCCAGCAATATTTGGAAATTGATGAGGTGACAACAGATGGCTTCAGAGTGACCTGGCACCCCCTCTCGGTGGATGAAGGGCAGCACAAGCTGATGTGGATCCCAGTCTACGGTGGGAAGACCGAGGAAGTGAGTCATGGGAAATGGGCTGAAGATTAATCCGGAGTGTTTTGTCTGGAAACGAAGACCCCCTGTGCATTTGAGTTGGTCTTCCCTTTAAAACAGATGGAGAATCCCGGAAGTAATTAGCATATTGCATGGCTTGGAGTTTTATAAATGTCAAGCCATATTATTTGCCATGCATTTTTGCTAGTGCCTTAGTTATAGATGTCATATCTTTTCAGATTCTCTGACTTTCCTAAATGACATTTAATAAAACTTCAAAGTGCTGCTTTTGCAATATTCATAGTTTATTTGCCGAGGGAGTTGAAAGGAATGAAGCCTCTGGATTGACTTTAAAATTGAGTTTGATGACCCTAGAGTCCTTTATGCTTAGTTGTTTCTTGCTTACACTTGGGGCAACATGTTTCCTTTTTATTATTTTTTTCTTACCTTTCACCTCTGTAATTCAAGTAAACCCAGTTACTAAACACTAAGTGCTTTTCAGGTTGTCCTAAAAGAAGACCAAGACTCGCATGTTATTAAAGGCCTGGAGCCAGGCACAGAATATGAGGTTTCACTCTTGGCTGTACTGGATGATGGGAGTGAGAGCGAGGTGGTAACTGCTATCGGGACCACACGTAAGTCTTGGTCGGGCCGAGGTGGACATTACCCACCCCCACCACCCGAAACCCTCTTCACCCCACCATGTTCCCTGCCCTCAGCCTTTTCCTGGACTACAGAAGCCTTCATTTCTCTTTGTCCCCCAGAATTCTTTACATAGCTTCACCTTATGTAAAGCATCCTGGCATCTTAGGTTATCACCACCCTAAGGCCAGAACCATATCTATCTTGTTCACCATAATCTCTCCAGCGCTTAGCACAGTTCTTGGTATGTTTTAACTGTGTCATAAATATTTACTACATGGACGGATGGATGGATGGATGGATGGAATAATTATAAATGAATAAATGAGCAAACAAATAAATCTAGGGCAAACATGTCTACCAAGAGTTTATGGAATTTCCCAAGTTGATCTTGGCCCCAAGAATCATGTACAAAATTTATTTGCTGAATCATTCATCCCTTCATTTTTTAAATATGAGGCATTATACACATATTAAATTTTCTTTCATTGGGTTCCCAGGAATCAGATTCTGAAGCAGAAAATTGTATCCAGAAGGTTTATTTAAGAGTTTAGTTGGGAGATGCATCTGTAAGAACGTAAGGGGGGCCAGATGGGGCAAAGAGGGAAGCTAAACAGTCCTTAGCTAATTCTTTTAGGAGTTCTAGACCTGGGATGACCCTTCTGAGTTGTTCCAAATTGAGTCAAAGGGGCTGGGCCTGTGTATCCCTGCACTCCCCTGTCATTGGAGATAGACCATCCCCCATAGTCTATGACCTCAGGCAAGGCAGTTCCCAGAGCTCAAAGCCACTGCAGCCAGTATTCCACAGAAGCTGGTGGATGAGTCTGTTGACACTGGAAGGGGAATCTTGGTGGGGCACCACACAGCTGCCTACCTGCTGGATGCCCAGGTTGGATACAAGAAATAGAAGGTGCACATCTATTGTCCTCCTTGGTGGCCTTGTTCGGCAGCCCTTTCACAATTTGATCTACAGCAATTTCCTTGAATTACAAAGGAACTGGGAGGTTTCACAACTTTGTAGGTGAAATTCGAATATGCATATGAAGGCTGGTATCTATGATTAGGAACTTAAACTACTTTGGGTTTCAGTTTCCTCATCTGCAGAATAGGTGCAATGTCTGCCTTACATACAACTCACTCCTTCACTCCTACAACCATAGCCAAGATTGTTGTGAAAAGCAAGTGAGTTAATATAGGTGAAAGTGTCTTTGAAAACTATAAAATGCTATACACAAATATATAGACCTATTATCCTTACAGAATTTTGAAATAATACATATATTTTTTAGTTGACAGTGTTTGGACAGACACAGCTACGACCATAGTACCTACCAGACCTGTGACATCAGGTAAGTACAAATCAAAGCCCGTTTACCCATAAGAAAAGTTTGATTTAAGCCAAAGTTATGTTATCCCAGTTTGTTTTAAATATTTATTTATTATTTATTAGAAACAGGGAGTGCCAGTTCAAATGCCATACCTCTCAGGATCTCTCACCCTCTTCTTACCCCTAAATACCAATAGCTCCTCTAGTCTTCTCATCTCGTTGTGACTGCTCTCTATCTTTCCCATCTTTGTTTTGAACTCCCATTGAATCTTTCAGTTACTTCTATTGCTCTCTGTTGAGAATTATTCATATCATGGCTTCCTTGCATTTTGGTGGGTAACTAAAATCTGGCTGGTCTATTTGGTCTTCCTAAAACAGTTGTTTTCTCTCTCAGCTTAACATCCCCCTCCATTATAACACACCTTCCAACTAGCTGTCAGAGTCAACGAGATAAAACACAAGTTTAATGATATTATTTATTTCCCTACCTGAAGCCCTTCTGTGGATTTCTGGGTTTTCCATTATTCATTCATTCATTCATTCATTCACTGATCCATTCATTCTTTAGTTAATCTTTATTGATCCTTTTTCCTTCCCCCAAATCTCTTTATCATCACATCCAAGATCCTGATTGGATTCTGCTTCTCTTCCTGGTCTCCAACTATGTTTTTCATGCTCTCCCCATTTTCCCTGCCATCTAGAAGTCCTAGTCCTGAAGGTGAGATGCTGTTGCCTCCTGTTCCCACTGCTCAGTACCTTCCCTCAATTTTGCCTGGTAATGTCACTCTCCTGCTACCTCTGTCATACTTTCACTGTTTCTGTCAAGTGTTAATCACTGTCTGTCTCAAAGGCTTAACACAGTCTGACATACAGGAAAAGCTCCATGAACACTGGCTGAGTAAATGAATGAAGAAAAGAAAGAGTCAGTAGAGATGGACAGAATGAAAGGAAGTCAGCACAAAAAGGAGAAGAAAATGGGACAAATAAGGGGCAGACACATTGGGAGATGAGAAGGAACATGTCAGAGAAAACAGGTGAAGGAGTTCGGACAGATGTCAGAGAAAAAAATGATCTCCGTGACGGCTGAATGGATAGAGGCAGCCATGGAGAGAGATTTGTGCCTAAGGGTCACGGGCAAAGCAGCAGTGGGGGAACAGGTGAATGGGTGGACGTTGGATGCCAGCTCGCACACTGAGGCTGACCATATTGGCCCATCGCATCTGCGTCTCCAACAGAGCACTAGTGTGAGGTTTTCATGAGCATGTTTCCCAGTGGGGTCCAAGGGCTTCTCCCCAGTTGCTTTTATTAGTGTGTATATAGAACTGGTAGTTTTGAGGTGTCCCTGGTCTCACCTGGTTGGCATCTCTTAAACCTATTTTTATTGGCTTCCAGTAGATATCATGGCTCCCCATTAACCATTAAAGCTAAGTTATTCTCCTTCATGTGGGTCTATGTTAGAGAAATACATGAAATGATCCTTGTTGCCATGTCTACAGATGGTCTCTGTAGCTCGTTTTGGAATATGACGGGTTAGAAATTATTTAATCCTTGGTTTTGTTTATTCCAGTTTTCCGGACAGGAATCAGAAGCCTGGTTGTAGATGATGAAACCACTTCTAGCCTGCGGGTAAAATGGGACATTTCAGACAGCAGCGTGCAGCAGTTCAGGGTGACCTACCTGACTGCCCAAGGGGACCCTGCAGAAGAAGTGGTAGGAACGGTCTGTATAAATACAGCTGATTAGACACCCTGAGCTTTCTTGTCTAACAGAGCTAATGACGCTATCTCCAGAGACTGATGCAAGCTCTCTCTCCTGCTACTTTCTTGATGATTTCACCATGTCCAGACGCTAATGTTTTCATTTAATCCAAACTTAAATACTGGTTTCTTGAAGACCTCTCTGTCTGCAAAACTTGCACCGCAAGCAGCCTGCTTCAGATTGGTAAAACCTCTGAACCTTGTTTCTCACGTTGTTTCTGCTGCTTTGACAGTGTCTTAGAAGACCAAAGATATATATATATATACACACACACACACAAACTTTTTGACCTTGGGGATCTGATAACGTTTTAAGCAAAGCATACATAAATGTTCTTCTTTATGTAGTTGTAGTGTATCTAATAAGATACCATCTGGTAACAAATAGTTATATTTTTCATTGACACCAACTCATTTTGAATAGACACATAGTCACTTTTAATTTATTCTTAATCACAAGTGTCTCTCTTAGGGGGTTTAGATTTTTATGTGCTGAGTTTTAAGTTGTATCACCTATATATTATTTTTATTAGAAACTGGGGTATATTCTTAATCATGGCCTTCCCAAGTTTTTTTTTTTTTTTTTTTTTTTAATTTATACTGCATTATTCCTTTTAGTCTAGAACTTGAAAATTGTTTCTCAGATATGGTTCTTATCAGACCAGATAACTCCAGTTTGCACCCAAAAGATATTTTTTCTTTTTCTTTTTTTTTTTTTTTGTCATGGAGCATATTTTATTTAGCTTCATTACTTGCATTTCTTGTCACTGTATTGTGTTTGAGCCATTTTAGGAAGGACGTCTCCAAATTCATTATTGCTTAAGAATAACACCATTATCCTTCTTTTATCTTCGTTACTTATAGAGCCTTTGAAGAAAATTATTTTTTATTATGTGTTTATCTAAAAATTGATTTGAGCCCAAAATTCTGCCAGGAAAGCACTTTCCTTCAGACTGATAGAGGAATCGTTACAGAACACATGACAACCCTACAATATCAACTACATCTACTCTACAGAGCCAGAAGGTCCACGACATTGGTCTGGGAGTGCCTTTGAAAAGTTAATGAGCACTTAAAGAAAACAGGTTGAATTATAAATTGACTCAGACCATAGATTTGAAATGACCCATGATGGGAAATGTCCAAAAAATTAAAACTAAAGATATAATTTGGATGTTTTACTTTCCTCTGTTATTGTCCACATATTTTAATTTAGTTCCTAAAAATTAGACCCATAAAAACTTCCCAGAATGAGAATTATGTGTTTTGGGTTTTGTTTCTACTTTTTCCAAAAAACACATTAAGCTTCTTGCTAAATTATTCTTGCTAATTTGGAAAGAGTAACAATTTAATCTTATGTATGTACTTGTAAGCTATGCAAGGTAAAATAATAATAATATTTTCTTTGGGTTGTCCCTATATAACTTTCCCTTTGGTAGTTTCTTTCATTCTACACTGTTTATTTCAAAACACTTGGACAACCTAAGTGAAGGAAAGAAAGATCAAAAGCCTTAAAGCACACGTGCCCCAGTTAAACAAACCTTTAAAAAAATGAAAAATATCGATAAATTTGGTAGTGATTATTTACTGTGCAGAAGTGTTTTCACTACATAGAATAAAGGACTCTAAAATTCTTTGACTATCAAGCACCTTTAGTGAATTCTAATTAAATTGGAATTGCGCACACTTATTTTACAGGCATATATCTTCAGGGACTCAACTGATGGTTAATTGAGAATATATCTCTCAGTGTTTTATGAAATGTTACTGCTATATAAATGTAATGTATTGTTATTGGAGGCAGACAATGGCTGCATCTAGATTTGGATTATAAAACCAAAATAGGACAGACAGTTGCAGACGTATATCAAAATCCAAGGGCATAGAACTCCCACACACCAAAGAAATATTTTAAAATAATGATATGTGGCAGAGAAAGAGAGACGGCTAAAACTTATTCCAAAAGCAACAAAAGAAATGTGTCTGGATATGAGAAATGCCTCTTACCATCTTTTCAAATTTTCCCTAAGTGTAAAAACTGATTAAATTTACTTCAGGAAATGACAAGGTAGAGTATTGAAGTTGGAGAATAGTGTATGTAAATAAGACTGTAAACCAAAGTCAAGCATATATATATACATATACATACATATATATGTATATATATGAATTAAATTTGCTTTTCTAGTTGTGATGACATGTTTATATGTTTTCTAAGCATAGTCAAATCTACCAGATATTTCCAATACAATGCTTTTAAACTCTTAGAAAGTAAAGATGCCTATCAAATATTTCATATGGATTGACTTGTAACTCTGTTCTGAAATATGGAGTGACAATCCTATTGCCATGAATTTTTTGTCAGGGTAGTGGGTCTCACACTTCTTTATTTGTGAAAGGCTAATCAGTCTTCTAGACTTTTCTAGAACCTAGGTGTCAAAATCCATAACTGCAACCTAATTTCTGACTGGCAAGGAATGATCTATAGCAGGGATGCTCAGGGTGTGGCTCAGTCTCCTACAAGATTGAAATTAAGCTTTACAGCCCTAGCTGGTGCGGCTCAGGGGATTGAGCACCAGCCTGAGAACTAAAATGTCACAGGCGATTCCCAGTCAGGGCACATGCCTGGGTCAGGCCGGGTACCCAATTGCGGGCATGTGAAAGGCAACTGATCAATGTTATCTCTTGCACATTGATGTTTCTCTCGCTCTCTTTCTTCCTCCCTTCCTCTCTCTCTAAAAATAAATAAGTAAAACCTTTGGAAAAAAAAGATGAAGCTTTACAAACATGTATAGGAATTTAATATTGTTACGACATCTAAGATCATGTTTCTAGCAGTTTTGTTCTATTGTAGTTCATAAAAAATATTGGTCTTCAACGGAATGAAATCAACACAACAGCCCCAACACCACCTAGTCAATCACCACATATAGCATGAGAATCACTGACCAGAAGTGAGATGTAGGGAATCCTCTTCCTACTGATGGAATCCAGGCTGCGCTGAAGAGTTTTGGGCAATAATAGAGCCAGACGTGAAACTGCATTTCTGACGAAAATTAAAAACATGAAGTTCCCTGGTCAGATTTGCATCTCACTTATCCATGAGCATTTTGTATAGAATTGTTTTAGAAACACAACCAGCCTCTGCTGTGACTGCCAGCATGTTTGCGGTCGGGGCCCATCTTTACCTTGCCTTGTGTGAATAAGCAGAGGCCAGGCAGAAGGAACTTTGCGCACCCCAGAGGGGATTGAGATTTTATTCTAGCTAATGAATGTCATTAGGCTGAAACAGTTCATACAGTGTAGTCACATGGCGTACAGGGTGGTGGCTAAAACAAGGCTCAGACCACATATCCAGGGTGTCACCATGATTCCTTAACTCAATAGCTGTGTGGGCCCCAGTTTCCCCATATGTATAATGAGTGTAATGATGCTACCTACCTCCAAGGGCTGTGGTGAAGCTGAAGTGAATTACTGTATTTGACTACTTGGAGTAGCACCTGGCATGTAATAATTGGTGAGTAAATGATGGCTACTATCATAAACCACAGCAGCTACTTCCTGGGGAGCTAAAGGCACCCTCCCAAATGGCCCTACTGCTTTGCAGCATCACACAGTCAAAATTTGATTGATTCTGGGGGCATGTTTTTCTCGGTTTGAGAGAGGATCTCATTTAAGGACCATCCACATGGGTGGTTTGCTATACAAACAACTTGGAATGAAAGCCCAGGCTGTGGTCCAGGGAGTTCTATTTAAAAGAAACACCCTAAGGAAAGCTACATCAAGGGGGTATTAATACCAGCCAGGACCACCACAATCCTTCCTTTACATGTCTGTAACGCTAGGGTTATCTAACTCATTCTAGAATAAAGTAAAGCTCCTAAAAAATATCTCCCTCCCAGGACCATGTCAATCCAACCCTGTATACTTCAATGTCCCTTTCCCGTGAGGAGTGAAATCACATTAATCCAATATAAAATCATTTCATTCAGGCTTCTATATATATACCGTTGCTTTAAAGCTGAGCTGTATCTTAGCAACAGCTGCTCCTGGGTTCAACTAGAGGCTTCCTAGGGCTTATCCCATGATTTATAAGTTCCTTCTCTCATCCAGAAGGAGACAGCACAGTCCCTTGCCTGCTGGCATTTGCATGGAAAAGCGTCTCCAGCTGTCCCAGTCTTGTGACTGCCTTAAATGAGTTTGGGTCAGTTCTTACATCGTAGCGTTTTTTTTCCAGCTGTGATTAAGTCCTTAAATGGCTCAAGATGTGTCAGCATCTAACGGCTGGCGCACACGCAGAAAGGTTTGTGGTTTTTGCATTGAGAACATGTGGCTTTTCTGGTCCACATACTCTTCCAGGCATGCCAGAATATGTACTGCTGAGCGGCATGGTGCGGTCCGGCGACGCTTGTGAGGGGTCAGCCCCACGACTGCGTTTCATTGTTTTGCAGCCTTTGAGACAGAGTGATTTCAGAATGAGGACAACAGCTCCTTTTAGAAATAAAAAAGCAACATTTTTTTTTTTTTTAGTGTTACTGGTCAGTATGTTTCAATCTGGAGAACCTGGATCGAATGAGTGATTCTGTTGTTCTTGGCTGGCATCCCTTCTCTTCTAAAATGCTAAGATTAGATAATCTCTGAAAGGGTAAAGAACAGAAGACTAAATTTTCCAGAGGATACTTAAGTAGAATTGGACAGGATAAGCAGGTCAGGCTGCAGAATGAACACTCTGAACCTCTGAACACCTGCTTCCCAAATAGATGATTGCTGTCTCTTCAGGCTATTTTACAAGTGCTAGAAAGATGTTGAGGGAAGACCATTCCTCAGAGCCAAAGAGCTTCACGTTTAAACCCTCTGCATTAGTGGTTATATGCTAAGGGTTACTGTGAGGGGCATTTCAGAGAGAAATGCTTTTGCGGGGATACTTCTGTTTTTTTTTTCTCCTCGCTCTCCAAACATATCTTGTTTCTGATGGTTTCAAAGTGCCTGCGGTCCTGCTCCATGAGACCAGTGGGAACGGAGGTCTCACTCTGACCATGGTCCTTTGCTTTTCTGTGCAGGTCATGGTGCCTGGAAGGCAGAACAATGTCCTTCTGAAGCCTCTGCTTTCCAATACTGAGTACAAAGTCACAGTGACTCCCATCTACGATGACGGAGAGGGTGTCAGCGTCTCTGCCCCTGGGAAAACCTGTGAGTGAAGCTTTCTCCCTGTGGTCCCCGCTGCCTGTTCAATAGAATGTGCTTGACCCTTATAATTCATCCCACATAATGCAGAAGCACAGTGGTAAGGAGAGCAAAAGAGATGGGGAGACCGAGAATCTGGGTTTGACTTCTGTCTTCACACATTCCAACTGTGTGACTTGGGGCAAGTTGCTTAACTGCTCTTGGCTTCAGTTTTCTTGTCTGTAAAAGCAAAGATTGAAACACAACTGCGTCTTATTCCTTTAGCACCTAATTCATCACGAGCTCTATTGATTCTCCAAAATGCATTCTACACACCTGTCCACTTTTCTTCATCTAACTGCTCTCCCCCCATCCAAGCCACGGTCTGTCTCCCTGAAATGAGTGTCTAGGGCCTGTAGAGTCTTTGTGCTTCTCCTCTGGGGTCCTTTGTTCTCCTCATAGCAGCCCAAGGGGCTTTCCAAATATAAACAATCTCAGGTCCTGTCTCTGTTTGAAGCCTCCAATGGCTTTCCATTGTACCCAGGATGAAGTCCAAGTTCTTCCCAAGGCTGTACAAGGCCCTATATGCCCTGTAGCCTGTGCATCTCTTTAATCTCACCTCCTAGCAATTGCCCCAGCCACACCTCCTCTTCCTGCTCTTCACTGGACCTTTGAAGCTTGCTTCTGCCACAGGCCCTTGTACTAACTATTCCTTCCATGGGGAGTCTCCTTTCCCAGTTGTTTGCATTTCTGGTCTTTCCTCATCTGTCTGGTCTCAGCGGAGTGTCATCTCAGACTTTTCTCACCATCCTCGTGAAGCAGCTCCCACGTTCTATAATATCAGCCTGCTGTCTTTTCTTTTCTTTTGCTGATGTCACGGCACTCTTTCCTTTTTCACTCATGTAGGTGCTCACTGTCTCCCATCCCTGGAAGGCAGATTCATGAGAGTCCAGGGCCTCACCTGTACTATTCACCTCTGCACGCCAAACTCCTCCAGCACAGAGGAGTCCTCACAGAATGTTTGTTTTAGATGAATTGGCCTTGATGATCAAGTGAGGAAAACCCCTGGTCAAAGCACTGTGAAGTCTTAATTGTCTGCACTTGCATGAAGATGGCCCCAGAATCTAGTGGCTTAAAATAGCAACCATTTTATTATGTTGTATGATTTTGTGGGTCAGAAAATTAGGCAAGGCTCGCTGGGAAATCCTTCTGCTTGTCATAGTATTGACTATGGCCACCTGGTAGCTGGATTGGTATGGAGCGTCCAAGACAACTTCACCCATGTGCCTGGCATCTCGGTGGGGACGCCTGGAAGTAGGGGCTCAGCTGAATCCTTCTGTCTCCACGTAGTGTCAGAGCCTCTCCACGTGATCTTTCCAGCAAGATAGTTCTTAGGTGGTGACTCAGGACTGTAAGAGAAGGGTTCCAAGAGGCAGAAAGTGGAAACTGTCAAGACAGTTAAGCTCTGTGCCTGGAACTAGTACAGGGCCACTTCTGCCATAGTCTGTAGGCCAAAGTGGTCATGGAGCCCACCCAGATTCCAAGAGAGGGTCATAGCCTCCCCCACTCAATGAGAGGGCGTCAGAAACACTGCATCCATCTTTAATCGACCACAGCTACCCAACGGTTAAGTGTGATCTGATGCAGAATGGTGTCAAGGGCTGGATTCTGTTCCTGGGCACGTAAGCATGGGTTTTCCAAGTAAGTGTGCAAGTCATTAAAACTCTGTAGCTGCAGCCCAAAGTCCTGACCCTGCTCAACTAAGCAAATGGGTGTTAGCTCCTTATCTGACAGCGCTGGCATCTTTCCCTCCTCCCTAGGCCCATGGTGTAAGTGCTTCCACCCAGACCCCCACCAAGCCTGCACATTTTGCTAACGGTCACCCAGGGTACTGTGAACTCTTAAGAGTTGCTACAGTAATCTCCTCAGGGCTGTGTGGAGGAGAGAAGGCAGGGCAAGAGCAGAGCAGCGGGGGAGCGCCCAGCTCTTCTTGTATTTCACCCGTACGTGGGCATCTTACCTTGATCTTGACTTTGATCAACACATTGGAATTTCTAGCATATTTTGATACTGTGCTGCTAAACACATGTTTGGAAACCACAGTCTTAACCAGCAATTAAAGAAGAAAATCCAATGGTATTCACTTAATATATAGGAGCACATAACTGTGTTTTAATACATCATTCTTGTCTGTCTAAAGTCCAGGTTGTTAAAAATGCATGTAAGCGTGGTTTAAAATTGTATTAGTAAATTCTGCTGTTCTGAGTTGATTTTGAACTGTGTTATTTGACACTGTAATACCTCATAAAGTTGCCATAAATTCCTTCACGATGGGGAGACTGACAGGAAAGAAGGAGGTGGGAAGGCAAAGGATCTCCCTCTAACTGCCAATGGCCTGGGCTCAGAGATCTGTCTTTAACATTCATATGTTAGAAATCAGCTAATTTGTAAAGGGTTTCATGTGAAACACACATATATGCTCACACAAATAAAAACCACTTAAAGACTATTACTATAAAAAATATGACTTAAATCTCATTACAGAAATACCATCCCACGTAGCAATAGCCACGTAGTAAAATTATTCCAAAGTGTTAGTGGATGGCCTGCTTATTTTAAGCAGTGGTGAACGCAACTAAACTCCATCAACAGCAACGTTGTAGGGATATTATACATCAATATACAAAATAGTTTATAAAGGTCCTTTATACAAATGGCTTTAATGTTTTGGTAAAAAGTTCATAAAAAATAACAAAATGTAAACAATATAGGCAATATGAATATGAAAGCAAAAACATAATAATCAGAATCTTACCTTTGAGAATTACTACAGTGTGATCACCCTTGATATTGTTAAACGAACGTACTTCGATAGTGGAACAGTGTGGTGTGTATACAGAAATTTTAATAGACACTCTTCAACTGAATTTTACTTAAAATTAATTGAAGGAAAAGAAACCCAATGACATTGAATGAAGTGCTGATCTTCAGAACAAAGCATTTCAAGCACAATTATTTCCTATAGAGTTAATATTTAGAACAGCCATGGACTCTCAGAGGTTAGGGCATTTTCACCTATAACTATTTTTAACACTGTGAGAAGATATCTCTGATTTTGTTGCCAACGCTGTAGGTGGTAAAAATGGAAACCACATGAAGTCCTGTTTTTCCCTTTCTTTCCCGCTCAGTGCCACCCTCTGGCCCCCAGAACTTACGGGTCTCAGAAGAATGGTATAACAGGCTGCGTATTACATGGGACCCCCCATCTTCCCCTGTAAAGGGCTACAGGATTGTCTATAAACCTGTTAGTGGTAAGTACCCTTAAAAAAATATTGTTAGCATCTAAAATGTCTTTTAAGGTAAGTTAGTTAGTCTCGATCTCCATCTGAGATGTTGCTCTTGCTTCTGTAACACTTCTTAGCCTTCTTTGGGTCCTGTTATCCGGGACCATATCTCTAGGAACCATGAGGACAGAGTGGCAAGAATACATCATGGGTACACTAGTCCACTCAAGATGGATTCCTTAGGAGTCCATCACCAATTTTTTCCTTTATTTAGTCCTCGGGCATGTGTTAATTAGCACAACAGTCTTGCTGAATGTGTCGTTTGGCCCATTTTATAAACACGGATCAGATTTTCTGTGGGAAAATTGCTTTGATTTAAGCCAGACGTTCTTAACGGGTGCAGTTCTGCTGCCCAGAAGAGATACTTTTGACTGGTACCACATGGGGGGTAGGGAGTTGCTATTGGCTTCTCGCAGGCACTGCCAGGCATTATATGAGTCACAGGACTGCTTCCCTACTGCTCCGGAAGAGAGACTTATCCAGTCCAAGATGTCAGTAGTGCTGTGGCTGAGAAATCGTGTTCATGTTCAAGTGGAAGAACTGTATGTGGGCATTTGCAATGAAAGTTTGGGGCGTGGGAAAAACACAACTGAAAGAACATATGAATACAGAAATATATAAATATATTGTTGGAAGAGAAGTTCTGCAGTAAAACAATGAGTATTTTAAAAATCTGTCGCTATTTCATAGCTCTTAAAGAAAGAGCACCTATGGGAAGAGGCAGAAGGTAAGGAAATGTGTGTAGGACTTAGCAAGAAATTTTTTTAATGCTAAACCAAAGACTCCACGGGGTTGAAACAGAGGTGAAAATGTAAAGGACCAAAGAAGTTAGTGGGGAAAGGATCTTGGAGTGAGAGTGTCATCTGTCAGTCCTGGCCCAGAAGCTCAGTTGGTTAGAGTGTCATCCCTCTATGCCAAGGTCACAGGTTTGATTCCCAGTCAACGCACATGCCAAGGTTGCAGGTTTGCTCTCTGGTCAGGTCATGTACAAGAATCAACTGATGGATGCGTAAGTAAGTGGAACAACAAATCAATGTTTCTCTCTCTCTCTCTCTCTCAAATCAATAAATAAAATTCAAAAAAAGGGTGTCATCTGTCTGGTCTAAGAAATGATGAGAGGCGTGGCCCTAACAGTAGTAACATACATGCTGTCCCTCATGTGGTAAGTGAGGTAAGGCGTTGTGTCCGCGATACGTTTTGCTGCTACTGTCACTTGCACACCTGCTGGGGACACAGCTGGCGTCTGAGAAGGGGCAACAAAGGATGACTTCTTCAGTTTGGCGAGTATCCCAGAGCCTATGACAACATCGTAGCTCCACTGTGAAGGCCTCCCAGTGTGGTGGGCGATGGATTGTGAGGCGGACCTGCTTCTTTGCATATGCGCCGAGGAAAGAACTATATTGGAGCACAGTTCCCCTCGGGAGTGTTCCCACTTTTCCCTCGTGTTCTGCTGTAAGTGAGCTATGCTCTCTCTCCTTCCAGTTGCGGGCCCAACCCTGGAAACTTTTGTGGGAGCGAACGTCAACACCATTCTTATCACGAACCTCCTCAGCGGGATGGACTACAACGTGAAGATCTTTGCCTCGCAGGCCTCGGGCTTCAGCGACGCCCTGACAGGCGTGGTGAAAACACGTAAGACCCATGTCCTTGTGCCTCAGCCCTGCCATGTGGTTTCGTGGCTGTTTTCACTGTAACTCAACTCCTCCTTCAACTCAGCACTTGCTTTTTCTTTTCTTCAGCGTTGCCTTTTCTGGACGGTGTTTCATGGAAAGAAAGGTGTGTTCCTTACCCCGGGCTATAGTTCAGAGTCCCGGTTGGCAGGCGGACTGTCAGAGCCTGGCGTCCAACTGTACTTGACAGTGGCAGATAGGATTTCCTTCTGGAAAGTCTTTGTTGGCATTTTTCGAACTAGGTGAAATTTTCCAACCAGCATGTAGCCTGACACAGCCAAGCCAGTCCAAGTGAGCCAATGGGGAAGAGAATGTCTTTTCTCAAAACTTTCACCCCTCCTGCCTTACACACACACACACACACACATCATGCCTGAAACCACCCTTTCCCCTTACACACACACAGTCATACACACTCATCATACCTGAAAGCACCCCTCCCCCCTTACACACACACACACATCATTCCTGAAAGTGCCTCTCCCCCTTACACACACACACTCACACGCACACACACATCATGCCTGAAAGTGCCTCTCCCCCTTACACACACACACACACACGTCTGAAACCACCCTCTCCCCTTACAAGCACACAGTCATACACACTCATCATACCTGAAAGCACCCCTCCCCCCTTATACACACACACATCATTCCTGAAAGCACTCCTCCCTCCTTACACACACACACACACACACACACATCATGCCTGAAAGGTACATGCCCCAGTCTTAGGACTGCCTTCTCTCCCTTTCGAAGGTTTCCACGCTGTCCTCGCACCATCTGGGACTCCTCGCTGGCATATGTGACTCCCGGACACCCATGGCATAATGCAGTGTTTCCAAATTCCAGCATGATTGTTCCGTATTCCTGATGTTTGTTATACTTCTACACCATCTGTTTAATATATTTCTTTAAATCAGCTTACAGTTTCTTAACCTAAATACTTTCCGAAACCCACACAATTATTCTAAACAGACGACCAGCATTTTAAATATACATTAAAGATAATACAGAAAAGTCCAAAATAAAACTGGTTTGGCTGTGAGCTAATGAAAATCATCCCGAGTGCATGCCCCACCCTTGGGAGCGATAGCCCTGGTGTAATCAAGAGTATGAGCCTTAAGTCTGCTACTTATTAGCTACGGCCTTGAGGAAAGTACTTAACTTCTCTGAGCCCAAGTTTTCTCCACGCTGAAATGAAGATCATGATAACCACATACAGGCTGATTGTGAGGACTGAATAGAGAATAATAAAAAGTGTCTACCATACAGCAAATGCTCAGTTAATAACTCCTGTTATTTTTTTCTAGTCATTGTACTTAATACACTTGGCTCATATCTGATGCTCATCTCTAATCAAATAATTAATCTGATAAGTGTAATTGTGCAAGAATTGGGGTATATATTTTACCAGGCCCCAAGCCACCTGTATTTTGCCACTCATATTTTACACAGAGACAGCTTTTTTATTAGAAGAGGCTTCCTGAATTCCCTTTGATGGGGTATCTTCAAATCTTCTAGGCTAGATACAGAATCAATTTAATCTCAAAAGAAATAGTCTGTCTTCAGCTGATCTAGGAAGCTGTTGGTCTGTGGTCCTGATCTCATCCTTGACTGTTTAAGTGCTATTATTCTGCGCACCACCTTAACCTCCAAGAAATATCCTGTTGTGCTACTATAGCAGCCCTACAATCCTTCCTTAGAAACATCTTAAAATCCCCTGAGCATTTTCCTAACCTCTACCTCCTCTCTTCTTCTCTAGTTTATCTTTGTTTTCCTCTTTAAATTACTCTTTCTGTCTGAGCCAGTTTTTCTGCCACTCTAATTTTTTTTTTTATCGGTATCTCTTCTCCTTACTCTTTCTTTTGTCTCTTTCTATTCACCTTTGGCTGCTTTCCTCTTCCTTCTGTTCCATCCCTCTCCTCTCTAATGCATATGTTGAGTACTCTAAATAGATGTTAAAAGACTAAAAGCATTAAAATGTTTTATCTTCTATCCTCAAAGTAAAAATTAGATCAGCTTATTATTTGTTTTCTCTCTTTTCTCTCAAACAAAATAAAACTCCATACAATGGCAACTAAATTAATTTCAGATATCTTTTAAATTTGGTGTAATTATATAAGTCGTTATTTATACCTTTTTTGTGGGAGCAAGAGGAAGTGTTTGATTGGCCTTAGGAAAATAGTTCTTCCTTCTCTGATTTGTAAAGATGTAGGCTGTTATTAGGCAAGTTTATTTTTATCATCTTGAAAATAATTTTGAACTTTAAAAAATTTTAGGAGTTAGCAAAGAGAGAGGAAGAAGTAAAAAGAAAAAGATGGATGAGCATCAGAGATCATTAAAAAAAGCAAATATTAACTGTTTTGCTTTTTCTGCATGGGTGAAATGATAAACATTGCATGCTTACTCTTCTATTGTCTTGGAGAAACAATATTTTTACTGCTTCCCAAAATAACTTTTTGGTGAATCACTTTTGATTATCACAGTGTTCTAAGATTAATAGAAATCTATGTATTTGTTTTTGAATAATTTTGTCATCAGTGTTAAATCTCTTATTTTTAAATATTCAAAAATTTGTTCATTCTCACTCCATCATGTTTTGAAGGCCAGTCTTTGTGAAACTGTTCTCCTTTGAGTGAAACTTCCATTTTGTCTACTTTGTTCTTCTTTTTATTTAAGCCATCACTACCTTCCACTGGTTGTTAAGTACAAATTATATTTAATTTTTATTATAGAGGTATAATATATTAATTTTTGAATCTTTAGAAAACACAAACAAATAAAGAGGGAAGATTAAAAGTGACCCATGATTTCACCATCTGTTACATCTAGTCTTTTTCTTCTGAATATATATGTCCTTTCATATTTACAAATACGTGAGACTATATAACTATATTTAATGTTTTGCAACTGCTTTTTCACATCATAAAATAGTTATTTCTGTGCAAAATTTGTCTCACTAAGGAATTAGAATTAGACTTTTATCATGTTAAAGTTAATTTAAGACTTAGGGACATTATTGTGACATAACTATTTTTCTGTTTCCATATAGTGCCTTTGGGTGTGGCCAATCTTCAGGCAGACCAGGTTCAAATGACCAGCTTGTGTGCTCAGTGGCAGGTGCACCGTCATGCTACTGCCTACAGAATAGTTATAGAATCCGTCCAAGGTAAGTGCACTTCATCACACCTGCTTTTGTCAAGAACTTGAGTACTTAGTTCCGTGGAAGTCACTATGAACAACATACACATAACCCTAAACAAGAGCCCTCTTGTGGAAGAGGCAATCTGGGTTACGAATCATGCAGGATATGGATTCACAATGGCTGGTTAAGCCAGTTATTGAGTCTTTCCAACCTCTACTTTCTCACCTGTTAATGGGTAGAACAATAGTGCTGATCTGGTCACATTCTGTGAGATTAAGCTGAGATAAATCTGTGTAAAGAACTTGCAACAGTGCTTTGCACACAGTAAGCCCCTGAGGAATGTTAGCTGTTATTGGTAGTGGGAACAGAATAGCCAGGACTAACATACATTAAAGTTAGATACTCAGTGGGGATTTATGACTTGAATGTTCTTCTTAGTGATTTGCTTTACTTTTGGGGGTAATTGATGAGCAACAAACTCTTAATCAGGAGATGGTATCTGTGTCACCCAGAGCACATTCTTCAGCATTTCAGTTCTCAAATACATCTACAATTTGGGGCTTTGAAACACTAAAAAATGTCTGCTTATTTCCATTAAAATGTCAAGAACAACAACAAAACATTGATTCCCAAAAAGTGAGTTTCTAAGGACTGTTAATTCTCTTTGCACATTATCATCATGAATAATATTCAGAAGATGAGATCAAATAATGAAAATTACTTTGATCAGATTTGTTATCAGTAGGAAAGATACATCTTGTCGTGTTGGGGGCACTATAGGAGACACTGGAGAATCCCCAATGATTAAAAAAAGTATTTTAAGCTAATAAAATTGTTCAATTTCTTTTCTTTCTTGAAAAATGATTATGGTTTCCCCATTTTAGAAAAGCAGAAGGAGCTAATTTGTGGGGGACTAGATAAGTGTGGCTTTAGTAGCCTATATTCCTGGCTATAACTACATTCAAAATGCAGAAACCCCACCTTTGATTTAATCCTGAAAGTGGAAAGGACAACGTGTGAACACAGAGGGCCAAGAGCCTTTGGAAATACACTGAGGATACGGAAGTGGAGTAAGCGCATCTTGAAAAGAGACCCCGCCCACCCCAGCCAAGGCATCGTCTCAACCGGCGGGCTCCGCTCTAACTCCTTGGTTCCCTGTGTGTGATCCTGTGGGAGTACCTTGAGCTCGACATGGGCTAAGATGAAAGGGGTGGCTTTAATCCAGAACGAACATTGAGAAAAAGAAAGTCAGGACAAGTCACAGGGATTTTGTGGTTGTATTTACTATGGTGAATGGGATGCTTAAGCAGAAATAGATGAAATATATACAAGTATTTGAGAAACAACTATAAAATCTTGAGTTATGTTTCATGTCTCTTGAAATGAAGAATGATTCATAACAATATAGAAGGATTGACATTTAGTGGTAATTTTTAGCTTTAAAAAATACTAAGTATGAAAATCACACTCCCAAATTACCTTATTATACTTTTATCTTTTTATAACATTTAAGAAGTTGACATGAAGGGGCATTATCTTTCATAAAAATTATAATTATATAGATGCATATAAAAATATATAAGAACTGACATATCAGTGCAATTGGTGAAATCCTTAGTATTTTAACTAAATGCTTTTAGTTTAGCATGTTTGCAAAATAACATTGGGATTCTTATCAGAGGATATGATTGATGTGTCTGATAACATTAATCTGGTAATCCAAAACCTCAATAAGCTCTTTCTGAAGCTGAGATCTTTGCTAGCAAAAAAGTCCACATTTCCTTCTTATCTTCACGTTAAGTTAACTTGTACTCCAGTATAATTTTCAGGCTGCCAGAAACCTCTTCAGCGAGACTCAATCATCTCAATTAAACAAGAATGAACACAATTATTTGTTTTTCATCAACATCAATAGCTGAGAGATTTATGAACCCAAATAGCCTACATCTCATTTACCCAGTGGTCTAACTGAATACTATTAACCAACTGGACAGCAACAGACTCTAATTGACAGCCTCTCAAAGGACTGTTGGGGGTGGTAAGTGAATGTGGAGATAACAGTGAGGAATATGTTTAAATATTTTAACTTAAAACAATTTAGGTCAAAGAATAGTCTTTCTACTTTGGAGTAGGGGAGAATTAGAAGCTTTTACCTTTTGACATTCTCACCCCTTTCTCCCACCCCTGCTTCCTGCTTCTGGCAACCACTAAAATCTCTTCTCTGTCTCTATGAGCTTGGTTTAGGTTGGGTTTCTTTATCTCACAGAGAAACATGGTCATCATCCTGACCACTGCCTTTGAAGGACTTGCGGTCAAACGCCCATTCGCCCAGGGGCTGATGAGTCCCAGAGCTCTTGCTGCTTAACGCGGTAATAGGTTCCACTGGCTACATAAATTGCCTCTGCAAAAACTTTAGGATTTGTGCACCAGAGGAAATACTAGAGAGAAATGGAACCTAATTCCTCCATGTGTTAGGGAAAAACTTTATCCCAGGCTGACCCATTTCTAAATGCCTCTGACAAATTCCTACTGTTTAACAGGTTACGTGTTACAGAATATATTCCCTGTGTTCTGCTCATGTGCACTTGTGTTGAGAGATGCTGGCCATGGAGAGACCTCTGTTCTAACCCTTATTACCAGTCAACTTTCTTTTGGGAGCTTCAGTGTCTCTAAAATTAGTTCTTTTGAGGCTTTTACCTGAGGTAATACCTACACATTTCCAAGATCTTTTTGTGAGCAAAGTAAAAGGGCTATATCATTCAGGTTGGTTTGTTTGTAAATGCCAAATTGGAAAAGGATCAGTTTCTCGGCCAACATACTGCAAAGCTCAAAACTACTGGCTTCAGGTACATCTGGATCTAGGTGTTTTAAACAATGTCACTGAGATTAGGTCTTGCTTCATCGTTCTTCTCTGCTCTCCTTTGCCTTCTTCCTCAACCAGATTCTGCGAGTTGACCCTAGTCAGATCCAGAATTACGTCCTCCTGGCTTCTAGCTTAACAGTCTTTGTAAAAGAAAGAGATTCTCTTTCTCAATAATTCTAACAAAAGTCCAGGAACTGAGTCATGTTGGCTCTAAATCTGTCCTTCAATTGAAGGGCATCAAATA
This sequence comes from Furipterus horrens, assembly GCF_987537825.1. Classification (NCBI taxonomy): domain Eukaryota; kingdom Metazoa; phylum Chordata; class Mammalia; order Chiroptera; family Furipteridae; genus Furipterus; species Furipterus horrens. Next base: position 12,779,271 of record NW_028327177.1, on the reverse strand, counting down.
AATTGACTGACCTGGCTGCTTTCCACGCCCATATCTGGAGGGGAGGGGGGCTGTTTTTCTGTTCTTCTCAAATCATAAAGACCAAGAATCTGGATGAACAATGCAAAGAAAAAGGGATTAGATGCAAGACATGCAAATACAACAGATGTTCTCTCCCCATGTAAATATGACATGTTTCATAGCCAAGACTCAAAAAAAAAAAAAAAAAGATTACAGAAGGATAAGGGCTTTGCAGGAGACACTGAAATCAAATCTGCTTTTGAGTCAGTCCTTCAGTTGCCAACTTAAATTGTAGGCTTCTGGTTAATAGTAGAATACACCAAAGTCAGAGACTTTTGCTTGGTGTTGGGTAAGTCAGAACCCCATGAGACCTGCATTCATCTACGATGCTCTGGAGTTGTCTCTCTCCAGCTGTTTTGCTTTGACTTGGCATCCGAGATGGCAATGGCACAGAATTTCCCAAGTTCATGCACTTACACACCTCATGGGCCCAAATACAGTATTCCCTTGCTCATCTCTGTAACTTGGGGAATTTCTTTCCAGCTTATTTTAAAAGAAACAAAAGCTTTCCAAGGCTGCTCAACTTGTCTTCTCTCATTAGGTGTTGAAATGTCCATTTTGCAGTATCATCCATTAACAAGGAGAGGCAATGGGGGCATAGTGGGGAGCCTACTTTAAAAATGAAAGTCGTGAAGCAAGACCCATTTTCAAGATCAAACTTTTTGAAGCTGTGACATTATGATTGGGGGTTAGGGTATTTGAGACCCCTGGGGAATGGGAGAATTTATATCCTACAGTTTCAGCAGGGTATTCGGGATCCTGTATATTCTTTTGTTGTGGATCTCAGTAACTACTCTTAGGACATTTTTGGTGAGTTGAGTTAGTGGCATCACTATCAGCATGATAATAACACAGAGCATGTATTTAGCTTCGCTTCGTAAGAACAAATGCACAACGACAGAATTTTTTCTCTCTGTTCCAAAAAATAAATTAACTCCTTGCTTTTGGCCCAAGGGGTTGAGGAAATTAGTCATCATTTCATCAGTTTAAATGTTTTACTTTAGGGCAAAGCCATTAGACCTGAATCAGACATGCCAAAAGCAACATGGATATACCCCATTCATGGAACCTCTTTTTGTTAGTATTGGGAATCAAACCATACTGTTTCCCATTAAATTTACAGAGACCGTTCCAGCTTTCCAAAGGTTTATAGATTTTTTTAGCAATAAAACCCATTTATATTCTCATTGTCAAGGGTCTGTAAAGTACATGGGTATCCATAAGAAATAGAGGAGATGACAGAAACACATATTTCTGGAATTGATTCCAGGTGAGTCCCTGAAGACTTTTATGGAGACAGATAAATACGATTCATGCATAGGATTTAGGAAATTTTGTATTACAGGTGGCTCACAGAAGCTTTTAAGAGGCTCCTAAGGTTAGTAAGGGTTAGCAAGAAGCATCTTTTGTGGGGTTCTGAGCCAGACTGAACTTGGACATCAACAAAGCAGAACACAGGGTTACTTACTAACGCTTTCTTTCACAGCAGTATATAATACCACAGACACCTTAGCAATTTTCTCATTTCATCATTTTGCAAAATATGTAATAAAGAAATTGAGATAGACCTTGATTCATTCTTACCACATATATTAATGAAGATTATATTATAAAGTTTACTTTTAACACTGTTTCATATTCACAATTATAAAAATAAGTTTTACTAAACAAATGGCTTTGATTTGTCTATATTTTTAAAAATTAAGATCTGTCCATTTACCAAAATTTAAATGACACACATCATGTTTGTTCTGACATACGTATGTTATAATATACATATATGTTTTATTCCTATGTATTAAGATATGGATTGAAATTTAATAGGTATTATATTTTAAAAATAGACAAAAATAAGTATTTAACATTTTTGCATTTTGCACTTAAAAAAACAACTGGTTTGTCCTAATGTTTTCTCTATTTTGTTTATATTTAATAAACTGCAGATAACATTTTGAAGGAGTTTTTTTAACCACTGAATAATACGTGTGATGTATTGAATCAATGCAGTTTTTTTGACACTGGTTTTGAATTTCTAAAAATAAAGTGATGTAAGATTTTAACTGGATGGATGTAACTTATGGATCAGATGAAAATCCATCTAGAGGAAAATTTGCATAATTGTTCTAGAGGGAAGATTGCATAAATGGAAATTTGCATGATACAGTGATTCTTTTTTTTAAAACCAATTATATGACACAATAGCTCAAACAGTGTAATTCATTCTGGAGTTATCTGATTAGGCCATGCATATTAAGCATTTTAGAAGCAAATCATCTACTGATGGCTATTTTTAAAATTTTCAAATGTGTCTGTTTTATTTTATTTTTATTATAGATACACAAAAGCAAGAATCTACTGTAGGTGGAGGGACAAGCAGGCATTGCTTTTATGGACTTCAGCCTGATTCACAGTATAAAATCAGTGTTTACACAAAGCTTCAGGAGATTGAGGGACCCAGTGTGAGCATAATGGAGAAAACACGTAAGTCAAGTGCCTTCCCTCCTGAGCCCCGTCTCCATGAACAGTTTTTAGGCATCCTGTTTTGGTTCAAAAACTTCATTCCGTTTAGAAAATGTTAGTGATTGCTGCCCAGGAATATCTGTAATACAAGTTTTGCTCCTCCTCTCCAGTCCCAGAATTCACTGCATGTGACCCACTGATGTCATCTGTATGGTCTTTTCCATCCTTCATATGCTTCACAAGGAATGATAAGGCCATCTGATGACATAGGCCTTGAAACAATGACCTGTATTGTGATCTAAATCCATGAGGAACGTTTGTGGTATGTGGAGTGTGAACCGAAGTTTAAGGACCTGGTCCTGACATTAAACAATGGCATATGACCACAGCTCCGTGGGTGGGCGTGCAGCCAACATGCTCCAACTCGCTGACCTTAGAGTTATTGCCTATTTAAGAGGCTCTTATAGTTTTCCCAAGTTGGCTGCAGATCTGATGCACTGAAGGGAAAGGCAAAGTGTAAAATTAAAACAAAGCACTTTTTACATGTTCTAAAGAGCAAGGAGGGTGTCAACTTCTTGGAATGACTTCATCAAGGGTTTCTGACCTAAAGGCCACAAGCATTCAAATGAGTGGAACTATAATGAATTCTGGGAGACATTGTGTGCTTACCTCAGAATCTTGAGCTTAGATTCAAAATCCCTAAGGATTTGTGTCTGAAGAGGTGGTGGGCAGTGGGCTTTCTTGAATGCCCCTCTTTCTCCTATCTGGCATTTAGAAAGTTCTGCTGCCTACATATCAGTCTTTTAGTTAATCTGGAAAGCGTGGAAAGAAATCCTCAATGTGTGACCTTCAGAAACAGAAAGCCAAAGTTTAATAAATGAATCATCTAATTTTTTCTAATATAAAGACTTTATTTCATAACACTGAAATATTCAACATTTATATTATGCGTGTATTTTTGAGGTGTTAGTTACATATCATAAAATTCACACATTTAAAGAGTACAGTTGAATACTTTTTAATACAAAGTGTTGTTACAGCCCCCACTACAACCCAACTTTAAAACATTTTCATCAACCCAAAGACGTTTTTCATGGCTGTTCAGAGTATCTCCAGTCCCATCTCAAGCCCCAAGTAATTCACTTTCCTTTCTTTTATATTTGCCTTTTCTAAACATTTCATGTAAATGGAAATATATAATATGTAAGCTTTTGCATTGGCATCTTTCACTTAGCATATGTGTTTGAGGTTTTTTCATGTTGTAGAATGTATCAATAGTTTGTTTCTTTTTACTGCTGATGAGAATTCTGTTGTACTGGTGTAGCATCATATAATTTTAATGTTATTAAAGGGTTGGTAGCTCACAAGATCTAGCAAACAGGCTCAGTTGGTGCCCTTTCTAGCACTGTGACCTTAGGCAATTCAACATCTCTCAGCTTCTTTTTGCTCATCAGTGAAATCACACACCTACTCTCTCAGCCCACTGGTGGTGGTAAAGATTCAGTAAAAGAGACTCTGTTGAGCAGCTTTTCGATTTGTATCTTATTGAACAAGTTCTTTTTGTCATCACTTGGAAGTCACAAAGTCATGACCATGGGGTCAGACATGTTTTCTTTGGGCCATAGGTTTTTTAAATTTTAAAGTGTTTTGAAAATTTAAAAGATCTGACGTCACAGGGCACACGCACATACCCTCACAGTGCCAATCTGCTGGAACCAACTAACTGCTGTCTCTGTTAGACAGTGTCTGTGCGCTCAAGTTGCTTCTGCTTACTGTTTAGGCTAATTCTTTGCTCACATTCATTACTTGCCTGACCTCTGAAAACAATTGAGTTTGGGACCTCTGGTCTACTTCCCTTTCCCTAATCTTAATCCTGTGACTGTGAGCTACCAACTGATGGTTAATTTGAATAGCTCTGTTTGATGTAAATGTTTTCCTTATGTTGGGGACATCTGTCTTTTTGCAGCTTCCATGCACTAGCTCATGCACTGGCTTTAGTTCAACCTTCTGAAGCCACGCAGATCAAGACTGCTCCTTTTCTATGTGACAGCCCCTCACATACTTTAAGACAGGGGCCATCTGTATGCCACATAGAGAATGTAAACACATGTCACTAGTTTATAGTTCTCCCTACCCAAGGGATTTTTTTGACCAGATGTTCTGCCCAAACATATTGATCTATCTGCCATAGCCTCCAATTGATTGTTCTTGATTTATTGACTGAACTTAAGATATGCCTCAATTTTCCATTAAGGAAGATGTATAAATCTTGCTTCCACTGATTTTAAGATAAATAAACCTGGCTTTAACAGCATTTTGTGGTGCTTTAAAGAAAGTTTTGCAATCCTAGTTTTAGTATTAAGATTTCTCACTTTTTCTACTTCTGAAATTTTTAGCTTTAAAAGTTGCATTTAAGAGACAAAAGTGGTAAATAGTCATAATAAGATTTATGAATATTAATGAATACCAACAGAGGTATAAAGTGCATTGCCAACCTCCCTGTTTTTCCATTCTTTCTTCCCAGAAATACTCATGTGGATCAGCTTGGTCTCCTTCAAGAAAGTCTACCTGATACATATATAAACACATATTGATATAAATATAAATATAAATATAAATATATATCTGGTAGATGCATAAAATAGAATTTATGTTTCACACATGGAATTATACCATTGTATTCTGTGATTTGTTTCCTTTCACATTATAATTAATGTCTAGCATTTTTCCATATCAGTAATACACAGTTACCTCATTCTTTTAAATGTTGAATCATTTTACTCAATTTTATTTTATTGGTTCTTAGATTTGGGAGAGACCTTAAAATACATCTCTTCTAACCTTCCTGCCAGTGAAGGAATTCCCTTTACAACATTCCTGGCAAGTAACCATTCTGCCTGAGTTCAAATCCTTCCAGCTAGTTGGTGCTCACTGTCTCCAGAGGCTGAACATCCCCCTCTGCGAATAGCTATGATTAATCGAGGGTTTTTTACCACATATTTAACTGGAATAATAAGAATTTCCTCATTTTTTATTAAATTTTTAGTGTCAAATAAAAATAGAAAAGCACGTAAAAAATAATATTCAGAATATGTGTCTAACGATGCCAGAACTTCTCCGTGATTTGACACATGAAGTGATATGTAGTTACTGCTCTGATGAACTGTCCCCAGGTCCTTTAACCAAACCACACACCCACATATCACACAGACTTCTCCTTCCTTATCATCCAGGTGGAGCTGATCTGTAGCCTCCAGATGTCCTGCCATTTTGCCCTCAGAACTGGAAGTTTTCCAAATCCAGTCTGAGCAGCATAGAGAGTGAAACAGACTCCACTGGGGATCACATCCTGGGGATGCAGGGGGAGAAGGGGGAACGTGTTATGGCACGAGGATTGATGGTCAATCTTTACTCAGGCAGAATGGAAATGAAGTTCACTACATGTGTGAAAGCAGCCAGGGCCTGATGGGAAATCAGTTGGTGGGATTCCTGCCTTAAATCAGCATTGGAACCACTTTGTAGTTGGCAGTTTGATTGCATTGACTCCTGCTGGCTAAACTGAACTGTGGCAAAATGGCATTTCAAGCCTTCCGTCTAAGGTTGAAGGGATGGATGGAGTCAGTTTTCACAGGCTGTGGTTGATGTATCGCAGTTACTAAATTCTCTAAGAAGAGAGCTGACCCAGTCACTGAGCCCCCTGAAGAATTATTACTCCATGACCTTTCTCTCTCTGCCACAGATGAGAAGGCTAATGGATGTTCTTTCTTCCTCTTCTTACAGAACCACTTCCTACTCAGCCGCCTACTTTTCCTCCAACCATTCCACCAGCAAAAGAAGGTAAAAGAATAATACAAGAATGATGTGATTTTAGGTTTAAGATTTTGTTGGTTTTGTCCACTTGTTCACTTAAAAACTAAGGTTATTAATAAATGATATTTTCTCCTTAATGCAAATGCTTACCAAATCCTAATAGGGAGCAAACTTGCAACCAGTGATAAATAAGACATAGAGATCTAATGTACGATATAAACACTGACAACAACATTTACAATAATTATGTAATGTAATAGAGGTACTAAATATCCCTCCAGCAACACCCATATAACAATAGGTAAATGTATCAAATTAACATGTCCTGTACCTTAAATTTATACAATATCATATATCAAATATATTGAATTTTTTAAAATAGTAAAGTATCCACGTAATTACACATTCTATACACAGAAGGTAGATTTTCCAGAATAGCTTTATATTTATTTCATTGAAAATATCAGAGTAGTAAATGTTTATTAAGGAATAGTTACATAAGTTTGTGAGTTAGAATTTAGCTTATTATTCTGTAGACAAGGTAATAGTTCCCTGGCTTACCTCTGAAATGCCTCTTCTAGTTGTTTCTTTCTATCTTTATCACAAGAGTTCCTTATCACCTCTTACCAGAGCTGTTAAGGCGACTTTCTAAAAAACTTCCAATTACAGTAGCGATTGTTTACTTTTTTTCATTCCATTAATAAACATTTACTAACTCTATTGTTCATTCTCAAACTCTTATGCCAGACACTTGGGACACGGCGATCATACATGATCGCTGCTGTGTGCTTGTTCTCGGTATTGCGAGAGGATAGGGGTTTGTTTAACTAATGACCAGTCAAGGGTATGAGTTCAAAAATGGACATTAGACTATGGTCGTCCAGAAATGAGAACAGTTAATGCTGCTGCAGGTTCATTTCTTGTAAAGGAAGAGGAGTCATTTGATCTACACTTGGAAGAATGAGTTTTACAGGAAAATAGAAGGAAGAAGAACACTCACAATCGGAATAATCTCAGCACACGAAGTGTTTGGGGAACAACGATAAGTGGCACATGGAAAAGACTGAAGAGAGAGTTACGAAGTGGCTGTGTGCCCGGGTAGGGAGTTTGTGCTTTACCCTCTAGGAAATGGGGTGCCATGAGACTTAACGTGCAGAGAGGCTGACCTGAGGAAACCTGTGTTTGAGACAGATCAGCCTGGTACCCGGGAGAGGAGCATTCAGGGTAGGAGAGGATAAAGGTGGGACATATAGCGAGAAGGTTGTTTTGGGAGAACTCTTCCTTCCATCATGCATTTTAAAGTACCTATTACGTGTCAGGGATACAATGAAAACTAAGTTGTTCCTATCTTACAGCAGCTTAAAGCCAGGGGAGGGAGTCAGATGCCGGAGACTGTAATGGTCAAGGCAACAAAGAGGCAATGAGAAACTCTAATAAAGATCAGCATCCTTTCTAGCATATTGTGCAAAGTCTTCAATGGTCAGCCTACTCAGCCAACTCCTTTCCCAGATTATGTTAGGTCACAGCAACATTGTACATGTCTTATGCTGTCCTGCAGGTTTTAATGCTATTTACTCTACCTGGAGTGCCAGAATCTTTCTTCTTCTGTCTTCTTGTGCAGCCTTCTCCAGTCTAGATACCTGTGATTCTTTTCACTATTGAAACTGAAAACAGAATCATGATTGATGAACTTACTATTTACACATTTCTAATGTGCAAATATTACAAAACTCTCTGAGGTCAGAATACTTATATTTATAACTGGATAGAGATATCATTCAGTAAACATTCATGAACGCTCATGGAAGGTGTGTGAAGGGTCCGTGAGAGTAAGGATTGAGAAAGCAGAAACATTGCTCCTGAAGTTTTCCTCAGGATAGTTTTAGGTGGTGGGGCTTTTGCTACCTTGAATGCATTATTCATCTTAGGGGCTGTTTGTGCTGGGTGTGTTTAATTAAAAAGCCTGTACATTTTTATTATTAAAGTGATACTGAATATTTATTAAAGAAATGTTAGTAAGTAGGAAAGAGTACAGAGAAGAACATTAAAAACACAATTTCATATCCCAGAGGTAATTTCTTCTTGAACTTTGGTATATTTTCTTTGACTTATTAATTTTTTTATTTTGACTATATATTCAAATAGATTTTGCTTTCATTTTGAAGGTAAACCTAATCCATATTTCAACTTTCTTTGGAAACAGAGGATTGGGTTTTCCTTTTTAAGCTTATAATTAGCAGATCTTGTGTCCCTATAAGCTTTAAATTCAAACCACAAGTTGGTATAAATTTTTTGTAAATCACAGAACTAATGAGAACAATCTCACCAGACCCTTATTGTTTCTGGAATATTACCTCATTTAGAGATGGTTTATTTTACAGTGTAAATAGCTTTCAAGGAATAAAATTACACGTAATAAAATAAAAACCAAATGAGTTTTTTCCTAAAGAAAGGAGAAAGGCATATTATCTCAAAGAATATTTGGGTATAACTCATCTAAGATGACAAGATTCATATTACTGAAGAGAAAATAGTTTCTTTATAAAACAGAGTCAACCACAATGATCCACACTAATGAAGGGGAAAGAAGCATAGATAATTTGAAACCATACATGACACCAAAAAGTGACAATGAAAATGTTTTCAGTAGAATAGGCTTTTGTTGGTGTATTTATTGCTTGTTTGTTAGCGTTGGCATCAGTAATACCTACTGATCATAGTTTCCCTGGGCTAGCATTAGTGTGAATTTTTGAAACATGTCAGAAGAGTATAGACATAATTTTTTAACTAGGCTGGAATTAAAGTTTGCTTATGGCCTCAGCCAAAATGCATACCAAGTTGTAGATGTCACATGCTTTCCTTCTGAAGTTACTAACCCGACAAGCAGAGGACACAGTTCACAGGGTAATAGCCTGGACTTTTTTTCTAATTGGTAGGCACTAGAAAGTGTTTGCTGCTTCTTCTGTCTGTAAGTCTCTTTAGTTCCATGTTTTTCTATTCTCTCATTTCTATTCTTTGGGACTGAGGTTGGTGGATTTTTTTCCTCTCTAATTCTACATGTCTAGTAGAAACCTCTGAGTCATGAATAGGAACCTCAAGGATAGAGGAGAAATGATGGTCAGGAAACATAATAAGCATGAGCTTGAAATATAAACCTTAAGGACTGATACCTTTCCTTTGGGAAAAAGTTTGAGTTACCAGAAGAAAATCATCATCTGCTTTGTTAGTTTAATAACAACTATGTTTATCCCCTTATCTCTGGTTTGAACATTTTTCATGGTCTTCAGTATGTAAAACTGCCAAGGCAGACCTAGTGTTTATGGTGGATGGATCCTGGAGTATTGGAGATGAAAATTTCAACAAGATCACTGACTTTTTGTATAACACTGTGGGAGCCCTGAACAAGATCGGTGCAGATGGAACTCAAGTAAGGCTAACAGATCAATTGTTAATTCATTATATGCATTAAAAAGTTATCCTAATGTATTATTATGGCTTGTAGGCAGGGGATTTGAATAAAGAACTATAATGATCAGGTCCAATGCTAAATGAGAAGCTACATAAGTCTGCATTTGGAAGCAACTTCCTAATGTCTGATAGAGCTTGAGAAGATTCTAATCCTTAAAAGCTACTGAGTTCAGCAAACTAAGACAGGTTACAATGACCATGTCAGCAGATTTTTTTTTCTATATATTGGGTGAGAGTATCTCCTTTATGGATACACCCAATATTTCCTCTGCTCTCAAGGACATTCATGTCCTGAAATATAAAAATTGTAATCACACCTGTATAGATCAAGTTGAACATAAAACTAATTTATCCATTCAACAAATATTTATTGAGGATTTATTATGGCCAGACACAGTACTATCAGAATGAATATAACAAACAGTGTTCTTAATTTCATGGTGCTCATATTCTTAAAGGCATAGAGAGGAGGAGTCTGAGTACAGATATAAATAGGCAAATAAATAAATTCACCAGGTAGGGATGTGAGCTCTGAAAAGAGAGTGATAGGATTTAAATTCACTGAAAATTACTTAAAATTGTGGGTATGTATGTGTGTGTGTGTAAAGGGGGTATTTTAAATTTTGTGGTCAATGAAGTCTTCTTTGAGGAGATGGCTTTGGAACTGAGATATGTAAATGATAACAGAAGGGATCTGAGTATAGAATTTCCAGACAGAGAAATAGTGAGTGCAAAGGACCTAAGATGAAAATGACATTTGAGGCCTCAGATGCTAAAACTTGTACCTAGAATATAGTGGGTGAGCATATGGTGATGGGGGGGCAGGAGAAAGGGTGACGAAGTAGGCAAAAGCCAGATTGTCTTGAGTCTTGTGGACCATCAAAGGAGTTGGATGTCATCATAGGTACAATGGAACCAGTAGGAAATATGGAGAGAAGAGAAAAGATCTGGTGTGGTTTTGAGATGAGTGGCTGCTTTGTGGAGCGTGAATATGAACGAGAGTAAGAGGGGAAGCGGAGGGACCAGTTAAGACACTCTTCTAAAGGTCCATTGGAGTGATGAGGTCTACATGAGGGCGATAGCACTGGGATACAGGAAACGAACAGCTTCAAGATATATTTTGGAGGAACAGCTGAGAAAACTTGGATGAAAGGGGCACCATAAGAGCAGAATACATAAAGCTGCTGAGGCATTTCAGGGAAGGAAATTTTGTTTTGAATAGAGGGGTCAGAGAAGGCATCCTAAAGATGGTGGTATCTGCAGTAGACCTTGATGAACTGGCAGCAGTTGAAGGCTCACAAAATCAAAGAAAGCGATCTGAATGTGCTGTATATACTACCCCATCATAGCTCTGAAAAACAAACAAAAACCTGTACGTTAAAAATAGTCCCCAAGTTCCACAGAAATAAAAATAATTTGTAAGAAATGAAGCCAGGAAGGTTCGTATTGCAGTAGTTAGGAGCATTGGTTTTGAAGTAGAATATACCTGGCTTCAACTGTTGGTTCTGCCAGTGACTACTCTTATGATTTGTACAAGTTACTTGACTTTGCGTGTCTCAGTTTCATCATCTGTAAATTGGGGTAGGATAGTAGTAATTACTTCATAAGTTTGTTCCGTCAAGAAATCTTTGTAAAGAATTCAAATCTGATTCTCTGACCTTCGTCAAGTTACAAAGCCTATGCTGACACTTTCCCATCTATCAAACGAGGTGACAAAGACCCACAAGCAAGCTTTACAGAGAGATTTTTAAAAAATAAAGTACTTTCTGAAAAGCACTCAGAAAAAAATGCTATTTAATGTCATCAGATTTAGTATGTAACTTGTGTGGAATTATAAACCAAGGAAATCGTGGACTGGGTTACATAAGACATTAGAAGTGTAGATGATATCTTGTGTGTGTTCTCTGGTCCAGAGGAAGTCTACATATATGTAAAAACAAATACACCTTCTCTCTCTAGGTTGCTATGGTTCAGTTTACTGATGATCCCAGAACAGAATTTAAGCTAGACACTTATAAGACCAAAGAGACTCTTCTTGATGCAATTAAACACATTTCATACAAAGGAGGAAATACAAGAACAGGTAAGACTAAAGAAAACTCAGTTAAGATCCAAAGTAATTAATTATTAGTATTACTGAAATTACCTTTTAAAAATATATTTATTAGGTAAACATTGGTTAATAACATTATATAAATTTCTGGTGTCCAACTTTATAATGTGACATCTGTATACTCCATTGTGTGCTCACGACCCAAAGTCTACCCTCCTCCCATCAACATGTATTTCACCTCCTTTACCCTTTTTGTCCTCCATCCCCCTGCCCCCACCCCTCCCCTCTGGTAACCATGATTTTGTTGTCTGTAACTATGAGTTTGTTTGTTCATTTGTTGCTTTTGTGTTTTATATCCTGCATATAAGTAAAATCACACGGTTCTTGTCTTTTTTTCATCTGACTTATTTTACTTAGCACAATGCTCTCAAAATCTATCCATGTTGTCATAAATGACAATATTTTATCTTTTCATGAATGAATACTATTCCATTGTGTGTTTATGTATATATATCTTCATTATCTAATCATCCAAAATCACCTTCTTTGAGGCATAGTAATATAGATTTTTTAAGAAAGATTTTTCATTGATTTAAGAACTTTGTTCTTACCTTTCCCTCTCCAGCAAAACAAAAATGGGGGGGAATGAAATTGAACTGTTGCCTTCCCTTGTTTCAGGAAAAGCAATTAAGCATGTCCGAGATACCTTGTTTAATTCGGAGTCAGGTACCCGAAAAGGCATCCCCAAGGTCATCGTGGTTATAACTGATGGACGATCACAAGATGACGTGAACAAAATCTCCGTGGACATGCAGTCAGAAGGTAAGTTTTACATAGATAAGCAACAGTGGCTACCAATAATATGGTACCATGTCATTTTCCAAATACACATTCATAAGCTGTATCTGTATGACGTAACTTATTTCTAAATCTTTCGTAGTATAACTGGACAATGTGATTTTAAAAATACCTTCCAGGTCCCAAGTCTATTATTTTGCTGTATTTTCTCTAACATTTTTGCTACATACAGGATGCCCTGTATAAGATATGCAAGCAATTAAGTGCAATTCTATGAAAAAAGACTGTTTTAAGGGCCAGGGAGGGAACCTACTGACAGAGACTCCTCAGCCCCAGGATTTGTAAGATGGTGATTCTCATAACACTGTTGAGAAGATTACATTATATAAGATATGCCTGGCAAATAGTAGTTTAATATTTATTTACCAAGCATTGAACCATAACCCACCTCAGGCTACTAAGCCTATTAACATCTTAGTTTCCACATCTGAAATAAAAACAGAGATACAATTTCCCTGTTTCAACTACACTTCATCTTATACATTTAAAAATAGTTATTAAAAATATGCAGACATGAAGATGTTACTCAAATGGTAACTATTTTGTCTCAAGTACTAAGTGGGGCATTGGCCTTCTTGAGTTTCTTTAAAATGGAACATTTCTGTAGAGGATAATAGGATAATTATCATATAATGAAATATGCACATGCAGAATTCTGATGAAGTGTAAAGAACGCATTATCTACCCCCACTAGCCCTGCTTCACAAACTTATTTTAAACATTTGGGCATGTCTTATATCACAATATTTGTATCTTGTGCAATTTAAAGTAATCAGAAATCTGTTTCTGTTCTGCCACAGGCTATAGCATTTTTGCAATTGGTGTGGCTGATGCAGATTACTCAGAGTTGGTTAGCATTGGCAGCAAGCCCAGTGCACGGCATGTCTTCTTTGTGGATGACTTTGACGCCTTTAAGAAAATTGAAGATGAGTTGATTACTTTTGTCTGCGAAACCGCATCAGCAAGTGAGTTCTTTGAAATGTGTGCTTATTCATGTTGCTTAAAGGCTGAAATATTTCATACCAGTTAAATAATGAGTCCCATGTTGATCTGAGGAAAGAATATTGTCTTGCAGAGTTGTTTTTATGCAGACGTTGTTTTATGCTCTCGACCATTTGGAAGTAAACCTCCCCTCTCCCAGCTTTTGAGTTTTAGTTGATAAATACTTTCCCTAATCAGATGAGAGTCTGTGTTTAAATGCAACTCTGCTTAAACAGCTATAGCAAATAGTTTTCAAAACCATATTAGGAGTGCTCATCAGGGTAACACATTGGAAGTGAGACTTATCCAAACAAATGCTCTTAAGTGACCGTCATAGATGTGTCTTGGGCCCAGGAGAGGAGAAGGAAACTATGGCTCTTTGGTTTTAATAGAAGAAGCGAGAGCATTTCAATACTTAGGAATCCACCGAAAACCATAGCCACATCAGGTTTGGATTCCCTTCACGATTTGACTTCCGGAAAGATTGTTAGCTTCCTGTTCTCAGGGCAGGGAAAGAATACGTTTGGAAAAGATCTGAATTAGGGTTTTATATTGTTTGTTTTGTCTTGTTTTTCAGCCTGCCCACTGGTGCACAAGGATGGCATTGATCTTGCTGGTATGCATTATCAAAATTTCTCCAAATAGAAATATATTAACTCACTTCCATTTGGAGTCCAGATTTTTCCTTTAATTCTTACTAGGCTAATTTTGAAATGTAAAATGCTAAAATGCCTGTTAATTCTTTTTTCTCTACCTGTTTGGGTTTTTTTTTCTTCAGGATTTAGGATGATGGAAATGTTTGGTTTGGTTGAAAAGGATTTTTCCTTGGTGGAAGGGGTTTCCATGGGGCCTGGCACCTTCAATGTGTATCCTTGTTACCGACTTCATAAAGATGCCCTGGTTTCCCAGCCAACCAAGTATGTTTCCATTGCAAGATATTAAAACCAATCATGAAATTATAAAACCGATCATTTGTTTATTATATCTCAATGTGGAAATGATGTCAACTTATGATATGCTATAATAGGTCCTGGTAGAATTTTCTATAGTATTTAGAGCAGAGATGTTGTTTAAATTTCTTTGTGTAAAAACATTAGATTCACATATAATGCTGGTTGAACTTTAATATCTGTCGATCTAAGGGAAATATTTAAAGATAGTTAATACTTACATAGCACATATTCACAAATTTAGTCATGTAATTAATAACCATTATGGGGCTCCTACCAAATGTAAAGGGCTATATTTATTGCTCAAGGGAAAATTTTAAAAGTATGTAACTGATCTACTTATTTTTAGAGATCAGATGGTATAGCAGGTTGGGTTCCCCAAGACACAGATCCAGAGGTAGAGACTAGTGTGGAGGAAAGTTGAGGGTGTGCGCTTATGGAAGGAATCAGAAGGAAGCAGGCTGGGGCAGAGGAGAGAAATCAAGAGTGAAGCAGTCTCAATAAATACCTCAGATGATTCACCTACATTAGTTCCAAAAATGGGACTGTCTTCGTTGGCATGCGGGGCTCTGATTCTTTTATCTACTCAAAGAGCTATCATTGAGAAGAGATACCATTAAGATGTGGGCATGGCCTTGGGAGAGGCCTCTTTCTTCATCTGAAGCAGTTCTTGCAGGAAGCTGGTGTGTGGGAGCTGTCTACAGACCTCACTGTGACTCACAGCAGGAATGAGAGTCTTAATTCTTACAGGCAGATCTGTACAGTGTCATCATGGCACATAGCACAGACAGGAATGTAACTAACTACCACATGTGGTAGAAAGTGACAGTGTCTTAAGTGAAGTTTTACAAAAGGACTACAGATATACATTATTAACAATACTAAAACTTTTGAATCTACTTAAATGTTCCATAAGAACTGACTTGTTAAATAAATTATGCAATAGCCACACCAGAGAAGGTTGTGCAGACATTAAATTTCATGCTTTTAGAAATATTTAGGAAATATGAAATGTGTAGTAAATGATGCTAAGAAAAAAAAGTGCAAAATTATATAACTTGGACAATTACAAACATTCTTTAAAAACTGGAGGAAAATGTACTCCATCAAAAATAGTGATCACCTCTGGATGGAATTAATAGTGATTTCTTCTGTTTTTCAAAATCTTGTATAATGAAAGTATATTTGATTTTTTTAGTATACTTGCTTTTATAATCAGCTAAGTAACCTTTTGAGGAGGGAAACAATAAAATATTATTTTCTTTCCACTCAGGCACTTGCATCCAGAAGGATTGCCTTCTGATTACACAATCAGTTTTCTATTCCGGATTCTTCCTGACACTCCAGAGGAGCCATTTGCTCTTTGGGAAATTTTAAATAAAAATTCAGACCCATTGGTTGGAGTTATTTTAGATAGTAAGTATATTTCTGTATATAACATTTGCACACACGTGTATGAATGATGTAGGTGGCATGTCATCTTGCCTGTTTTGTGTATATTGCAGTAGAACTCACTTAAGCCATGTTAGTAAATAGTAACAATGAATTATGTAACCGTTGATTAATTTATTTATCCATTCATTCATTCATTCAACAAATATTCACTGAGTTACTACTATGTGCCAGCACTAGGCTCTGGGGTATAGTAGTGAGCAGGTGAAAGAGACGAGTACTGAGAGAGAGAGGACTACTGAAGAGCAAGGTCGATGGGAGAAGAGGGAACCAGTCAGAAGGGTGAGACCAGTTCATATTTTGACCTGGATATGATAGTTGCAAGATGTCTGTTTCATATTTTAACAATGTCAGATTGGCAGAAGTATATTTGAGGAGAAGTCTGAGATGGAGAAATTTATTTGGAAGTCGTGACTGTGTGATATATAAACCACGATACTGGGTGGGGTCATCTAGAGAATGAGTCTAGAAAGAATAGGTCTGAAGACTGGGAAACTCCATTGTCTGTGTGCGGAAAAGCTGAGAAGGAACCCATGAAAGAAGCTTCTTAACCTCACACTCTTGGATACCACACATAATGATAACTTAAGAAGACCATCAAGTTACTGGTTAATGTCAAAGAGTTTTCTAAAGAGGTTTTTAGCTTAGAATTCCAATGAAGCTAGGAACCAAAATTTAGTGGCTACCGTTAGTTGCTAACTCAAACATTTGAATAAGAAAAGTATTTTAAATTTGTTTTCAACGAATATTTGTAAAAGGAGTTTTCAGTACATGGAAATGAATCAACAACTAAATATGATATTGTGAAAGCATTTTGCATTGATATTAAAACTAAGGGAAAGCTACAGATTAAAAAGGTGTAAAACACTAACTCCATATACACCGAGGACTCGGAAACAATAAAGTCTCTCAAAATGGTTAAGACTAGCTTTTCCCTTTGGAAGCAGAGTGAAGAATTAAATTGTAACCTGGGAATGAATTAGTGAGAAAAATATTCCAATTTCTAAGTAATAAAATATTCCTTGTATCATGAAATACTGAAGATTAGGAAGGCTTTCATTTGTTCACAATAAAAGACATCGGAATATCACTCTTTTGGGGTGGTTTAAGTTGCATGTCCTGGGAAAGTTGCCTGCTATAGTAGGTTAATGAGGCAGTAGGTTTCTATTTCTTAAGATTTGATTAACTTCGTTCTCCTTTTTTTGTCTGCCTCTAATCCTAGTTTCAAACAACCTTCTTTCAAGAGGGTGATAGAGTTGGGCATGTAGGCAAGGAAGTATAGGGCAAGAATATGTGTAGGAGTTCTTGCCTCACCATCATTACCACATTGCTAAAGTCAGTTAGCCTGGCCAACTCAAAGCCTGGGCAACCCAAGGAATGTAGATCCTTCCTTCCTTCCTCATCACTTTGTTCAAAACAAGCTTCAAAACAATGGATGCATTATCTTCAGTCTTGCGTTGGGTGGTAGAAAATTGTATACTCATCTTTAATATTTTCTAAAATGCTTTTATTTTTCTTTATTTGATTAGATGGTGGGAAAACCCTAACATATTTCAACTATGACTACAGCGGGGATTTTCAAACTGTTACTTTTGAAGGACCCGAAATTAGGAAAATTTTCTATGGAAGCTTTCACAAGGTAATGCCTTGGACACACACGTTCTTTATTCTATTCACTGTTGGCAAAGCAACAGATAAATGTGAAAACGTACTATGGCACGTTGGATTTAAATTTCTACTGGAGAAAGAATTACCTGCAGGGCCTGTTAACAATTCCTAGAGATTCTGATCTGGTACCCTGAAATGTGCATTTTTTAAAGCTGGCACCCCAGTAGATAGGATAGGAGTGGTCCAGATTCCCATGATGAGGAATAATTTAGTAGAGGGTACTGTATTATTAAGCAGGCATTATGTGTGATAGAGAAAGGAATTGCTGGTCTGCCTGGCTTCCAGTGCAGATGACACCCACAATCAGCTGAACAATGTTAAAATGTAAAGATAGATATAACTGCACTGATTTTTTTTTTCACATATATATATATGGACAACCCATCACTACTATTATAAAAGTGGCCTGGAGGACAAATTTTGTAAAACCTGACTTTACTTGTTTTTCTTTTAACTTGGCACTTGTGAAAGAGCTCTGTTCCTTAACATTTTGCATCTCTGAATCACTTAGTTTTGGTAATCACTGGAGTACACATGCTTCCTTCCAATATATACTGTTTCCTTTGGGTTTGGCAAATAACCCTGCTGATCTCTGGGCTCTTAGGCTTGCGACACTAAGACTGCAGAGAGAGCAGAACATTTATTGGGTGGTGCTGGCAAAAGACTCTTACCCAGCTTTTCTTGTCCTGTCGGAGTGAAAAAAGGGACAGAGAACAGAAGTGTTCATCTTGGCTTTGTCTTCTGACATAGAACATGGTCAAACACACAACTTTGCTACTTCCTGGGGTTTGAAAATAACAACTGCATATGAACAACTGCATGACAAAATTCTGACTCTGTTTTGTGTTAGGAAAATTGCATTAAAATGTAGTTTTTTTTCCAGGTTGAATAGGACTATACAAGGTGTTATAAAAACATGAGATGCAGGTGGGGATCACTTAATTTATAGTTCAGAATGGTCCTATTAGCATTTGTTTGGAGTTATTGTCATTTTTCACCAAATTCCTCTTGACATGATTCTTTTCTCGGTTAGTCAGTGTCAGCTGCAAAGTAGTCAAGAAAAAATTGTAGGGGAGATGAAAAGCACCTGAGATTTCATGAGTGTTAAGAAAACATTGCCATCTTTGTCTGTGGCACAGGCATGGACTTGTAATTCTCATTCCGAAGAATTCTTTATGAATTTTAGGTAAATGTTAAGCTTTACTTACCTTACCAGAAGAACTCAAACACCTATCAATAAGGTTCATTAAAAATTGGTTTCAAATTAATAAACCTTCAAGTTTTCCAAATTTTCATAAAGAAAAATCTTCCTCCACTTTGCCAAGTCTTATTTTATTTTAATTTATTGATTTTAGAGAGAGGACATGAGGGAGTGAGGGAGAGAGAGGGGTGAGACATCAATTTGTTGTCCCACTCATTTATGAATTCATCAATCACTTCTTATAAGTGTCCTGACCAGAGATTTAACCCACAACCTTGGCTTATTGGGACCACACTCTAAAACAACTGACCTAGTTGATTAAGACCCAGTTTGTAAAGTGTTTTTTTTTTTAAAGATTTTATTTATTTATTTTTAGAGAGAAGGGAAGGAAGGGAGAAAGAGAGGGATAGAATCATCAGTGTGAGTGAGAAACTTTGATCGGCTGCCTCTAGTACGCACCTTGACCAGTGGCTGAACCTGCAACCTGGGCATATGCTCTGACCAGGAATTGAAACGGTGACTTGTCAAGGCTGCTAAGTCTTAATGAAGTTAAACAGCTAAATAAAATAGAAAAGGTGTATCATAGAACAAATTACTTTACTAGTAGATCTATTAATGAAAATCTTGATTCAAATTCAGTTTGTGCGGATCAAATTGATTTGTTCATAGACTTGTTAAAATGGAATAAACACTTTACCTTAACTTCTTATTGATCTTCAGTTGGCTTTATTTTGCACACTTTGAATATGAAGTATGGCCCCAAGGTCTCTTTCAAAAAGTTATAATTATATAAATGGGTCTTTAAGTGCATTCAAAGTAGCAAAATACTTCTGAAAACTTTTAAATGTCTGTTGTAAAGCAAAAGTTTTTAAAAAATATGAATAATTTCCTTCACAAGTTAACAGTTCTTAAAGCATGAATATTCTACACTAGGTTGTCTAGCACTCAGCATGAAAATTTCCATAATTTATAATGAAAAATATTCCAAGTCTCAAAAATGTACAAGAGTGTCACTATACCTTTTAAAATTATTATAAAGAAGATGTTCATATGAAACAAGTCATTTACTCCAGCTGTATTTGTCTGGGTAGATTATGATTAACTCCTGTTTGAAGGAAAAAGGATTCTCAAGGGCCTCCACTGTTGACTTAACTCATTTATATCATTATGGAAAATAAAATATTAAATAAAATTGGTATAAGTTTTATGCTTTCAGTTTCTATGCAAGAAATAAATAGTAATTAATAAAGAGGAAATAAGCCCCATAAAATCATAAATAACATTATTTTAACTTGAAAGACAACCATATTTTATGGATGCTCAACCTCTGCTCACAATACAGGGCTAGCTTCTATAACTCTCATAATGATGGTTCACATTGTCCAACACTTTCTCTCTTTGAACTACCACGACACCTTCCCTTATGCAGCTATTTGTAACTTATTTTTTTTATTGTTATTCTACTACAGTTGTCCCACTTTTCCCCTGTTGCTCTCTCCTGCCCCATCAACCTCCCCCCTTGGCCTTCATTTAGTGTAAAATCATTATTTTCTTATAAATTCCACTCTCTTAGCTCACTAGACAAGTAGCCCACCACCAACAAGAAATACGCATGGGGCAGACATCATAAATTTAAATGCGCTTAGCAGCAGTGAAATTTCATGGCAGAACTTACTTACAATGTATCTCATTTAGTATGTACTTATCTTTGACCATCGCTTACATGTTAGCACAGAGTTTTACAAATCCTCACAAAGAATGTGTAGGCTCCTGAATATATGACCGTGGACCTCCAGATTCTAAAGATTTCAGTTTCAGAAAACAACTATACATTCAGACAAAGAGCTTCCCTTGGGCCGAGAGTCATTAGAAAGCATTCCTCCTCCTTTGTATTCTAGATCTTTTCTCCTCACCTTAAATAAAATAAAATAAAATATTATCAAAGTATGGTTTGCCAACTACAGGTAGTACCATAGATAACTTTTGCTGGTAAATCAACCAGCAGTTTTTACAGTTCAGTATTTTTGTGTTTATTTTAATGTGCATTCAGAAAAGGCATAACTCAAACACAACAGCCCTGTGATTTTAAGATATTACTGCTTTAGAGGAAGGTTAGATTCTTTAAAAAGTGACTCATTTCAAAGTTATTTTAAAGTATTAATTAAGTAAAAAAAAGAGATGGTACCTGAATGAGCCACAATCACGGAGGTGGTAAAAGTGGAACCTTTCTCCTCTGGCAAAACACATAGCCACAGAGCTCCTGTTCTCTTTTATATTTTTTAGTGATGAGTCATGCAATTATGTAAAGTTGGTTGATTTTCTTCTTCTTAGTTCTTACCTACTAAAACATCTTGATATTTATTCAGCTACACATTGTTGTCAACAAAACTTTGGCCAAAGTGGTTATTGACTGCAAGCAAGTCGGGGCGAAGGCAATAAATGAATCGGCTAATATCACAGTGGACGGTGTCGAAGTCCTAGGGAGGATGGTCAGGTCAAGGGGGCCCAATGGAAACTCTGCACCGGTAAGTGGGTAAACGAGTGAAGCTGTGTTATTGTTATAGAAAAAAAATCTTTAAGAAATATAATGATTTATTACCCAGGAGAAAAGTTTGGTAAAGGGATGGATGGATGGATAAACAGATGGATAATGGCATTTATAAATTAACTAAAATATATATAGTCAAAGTTCTTGGCAGTAAACTGCTGTGTTATACTACAGGAATTAAGCTAGTTTATTTTCTAAAGGCATTTTTAAATTCAAATAGTAAAATACTCATTATATGGTTTGTGGCATGAGTGGTTTGTTAATGAGAATCCAAACTGTAAATGACTTTCATTTATATAAGCAAATATAGATTCATATAAAATATGTAATTATTATACACAGGAAATTGACATAAGCCTCTCATTTGGGTTAGATTTGGGCATTTTACAACTAGATTTTTGCTATTGGTAATGGGAAGTTTACCCTTTAATCATGTAGTTATTTAGGTGACAAATCGTTTTAAGATAATATACTTTTCATCATACAACATGGAATTTAAGCATGGGAGACTTCCAGCTGGCAAAGAAACCACATTCTCTTCACTCACTACCCACAAAAAAAGAACAGTGTACATAAGTTTTTGTTCTTAACACCATGCAGTCATAACTAATTAGCAACATTTTCTAATTTGAGTCATTTTATAATTAGAACCAATTAGCCCGGAGAATATTTTATTCTTTTAAACAACCCCAGCTATTCTAATCTATACTACTCTTATATGTCAAAGAAAAATAAAATTAATTATGAATTACTATTACTGGCTTGTACAAAAAGCTAACCAGTTATATGAAACTTGAGAAAGATTTGGTGGTTCTCAAAGACTGTTTAGCTGAAGATCTTTGTACAATGGAATCTTCTAGTCTGTCAAATAAATAAGTAAATAAGATTAAAACAGATGCATGTTGATTGAAGGGGAGAGACGACGTGGGCTAGTTAGGTCTCCCCCCTCTAATGGATCCTAAGGGAGCACTGCTCTAATTGCAGTACTATAGTACAACCCGTTCACTTCACACATCAGCAAACAGTCCCAGCGTGCTAAAGAGATTTACTTTAGGACTCCGCTATTTTGTGGCAATGATTGAAATGAAATCCTCGTGTCCATTGATGCCTATATATGTAAGCATCATTAGATACTGTGATGGAGGAGAGAAGGGTGTGGTTATAAATGAAGACCATGATGGCTAGAGGAAATTGACATAAGCCTCATATATGTATGTATATATGTAATTACATATATATGTGTGTATACATATATACAGACCTACATACACACATATATGTAATTTATTATGGTGACATTGCTTAATAAAAGTATAAGTTTCAAGTGTACAATTAACTCTATGAAATGTCACCCAAACTCAAATATTCTGACCATTTACTTGATTCCGTTTACCCTTTATTAACCTCTCTACCCCCTTCCCTCTGGTAACCACAATACTATTGTCTGTATCTATGAGGTTTCTTTCTTTGTTTGTTTGTCTTGTTTATTCATTTGCTGCTTTCAGTTCTATATCTCACATTTGAGTGAAATCATATGGTTCTCGAATTTTTCTGTCTTATTTCGCTTAGCATGAGTTTTGGGGTATCTTTAAAAGTGCTTTTGTTCTACTGTGCTTTGGAGAACTCTGGATTAGATGTTGAGAGAGAGAGAATATAAAAGCTATGGAAGGCTGTCTTGTTTTCAGTTATAGTAAGAGACTTTTAAGAATGTTTAAGTGATATTGAGGAGCTGTCTTTTCCTAACGTGTGGTATTTTATGCTGATTAAGAAACACACCATCTTCTGCTTCATGGATACTCCAGAATTTATAAAGATTCAGAATCACCAAACTAAGGATATCTTGTATAGATAAATAGATGTATATAGATGCATGCTTGGATGGGTAAGTAAAGAGACTCTCTAAGAAAAAGAAACAATTCTAGGTATATGGATTCAGAGCCCAAATCCCTTATTAAACTATTTTTTATTTTCTAAGTAATGTATTTAAAATCCCCGACACCTAATAAGCATTCAATGGAGAGTAGCTATTGTTATTGAAGGATGTCAATAATACCTTCCCCGTCTCACCTTTTCTAAACCTCTACTACTTAACACTTCATTATTTCTAGTCATGTATTATTTTCTTCCTCTTTCATATATCTGCATTTCAATACCCCTCTAGCCATGTCATGGTCTTCATTTATAACCAGACTTTTCTATCCTCCCTCACAGTTTCAAATAAGTCTTACATGAACAAACTAAGTTCTCAAGGAATACTTGGTAGAAATTAAATAGAATGCCATCTGTTTGAATTATATTCTAATTTTTGTTAAAATCTTGTTTTGCATGTATTCTATTCATGTATGTTATTGATAACCACCCAGTAATTATACAATACCCTCTCCTAATTTATATGTTACAATTACAGTGATTTCAAATTATAATTACAGTTTTATAATTATAATTATTTCAAATTACACTCCATGTAATAATGGTACTGTAGATATATAACCAGTTAAACATCAAAGAATTTTTTTCTGAAAGCAAAATTTCCTGTAGGTTTCAGTCTTACTGGCAATAAATCCTTAACTTTGTCCATGAAAGGAAAGCAATGAAACAGAGCACCCTCTGTGGTAACTCCCAGCCAGTAGTAGACAATGGGGAATTTATAGAAGTCAATAATTAAAAGAGTTCTTTGTAAGATTAGTAGGAAAAAACGTTGTGGCTTTTGTTAGAACCTAGAATTCTGCAAAGGATTACCAAATAGATTTGCAGTCTGCCCACTTATTGAAGAATTGGATTATGTTGAAATGGATATTAGATTAGAGCTCAAGAATGTGATTGGAAATTCACTAGCTTTTTTTGGCATTATTACTTAATTCTTTTAGTGCAGGGCAAGAGAGAAGCTTCAGTCTTCAGTTTCCAATTTAGAAATCACAGATTGCCAAAAATATATATATATATATATATATATATTGATATACATTTGTACTCCACTACCTAGCTAAAGGGAATGGGAATGTGTAATGTGTACGTTTTGGATTACCAGGGGGAGTAATGATCCTATCATTGAGATTAGTAGTTTGTTTATAGGCCAACATCCCCTGGGCAAATGCAGCAATGATTAAAAATAAACAATGGAAAAGCTCTCTAAGTATTCAGCCTTTAAACAAAATGTAGTTTTTGAACCAAAGTTGAGTGAAGATGAGATTAATGGAGTTAGGGGCGCAGTACTACCATATTGGTATCACTCACATTTATAATAAAAACTTGTGTTCTGCAGTACCATATTTTATAAGCAGCAAAAGTCCCTAGAAGGACTAAACTAATAAACAGACTTGACTTAGCCATCAAAACATATGTGGGAAGAAACTTAACAGCTGTTCTTCTTTTTTCCCATCTTCTTTCTTCTAAGAACTGTCTTCTACCTTTTCTGATACTGAATGAAATTATAATGCTGCCAGTCAGAGATGAGTCTAGAAAAGTTTTGATCTTCTGGCATAAGATTATGTTTCTGAGAGTCTTTCTTCCACCTTTTAAAATAAAACATGTATATAATTATCCAATTGACATTTGTTTAGCCCTCTGCCTTTAAAGACAAATACAAATTGTTATGCAGATTTTAATACATTTATTTACTAAGTTAAAACTTTTTATGTATGAGTCAATAGTAGACTAGTGAATGATCCTATAGAAACAAGTGTTTTAAAATTATAATGAAATAACTTTCACAAGAATTATATCTTTTAATCCTTAAAATAATAATAGTAGCTAATATTATTGCATGCCTACTATGCACAAGGTAGTGTGTATTTTTCTGTGATTATCTCATTTAATTGTTCACTATCCCTAGGGAGAGAGACTTAAATAAGCTTCACTTTATAGATGCAGAAGTGAGGAAAGTGAGATGAGATCATACCTGGCTTGCATAAGGTTACCTGCCTTGCATTCTAAGTTTTTTTCTACTGGGTCAGACTGATTATTACAGAACTTAAGGGCGAGGAGGAAGTCTGGTCTATACTGGTCATCGTATGTCCTGTCTCTTCACTGGCAAGTTCGAAGACTTATATTATTTGAGTTACAACCTTGAAAGTCAATGTGATAAAAAAGTTCCTCTCAAAGAATGTCTACATCTAAATATTTTAATTACTACCAACAGGTACAACAGCTGTTAATTTTCACTTTCCAATTTAATTAGTACCATTATGGTTTTCCTTAAATTTAATAAGCTGAGAATAAGTGAAAGCACCATGTTGAATAGCTGACAAATGGTATATGCTTAATAAATCCTAGTTTTGAAATGGAGTCAATAAAGACTGAACACCAAAGCAAGAGCAGAAGATGGGTTAGGTCCTCAGTAATCTTTTTCCAGTATTCTTGTGTAATGTCAGGCTTTCTAAATATTAGTATAAGTTCAGGAACAGCTTGACTTCAAATTATAAGCTTAGTTATGTGTTGCTATAAAACAAAAAACAAATCAGAGGATAAAATCTGGTCCTGTGTGGAAAGTGGAACCAGGGATTCATTGGAATAACCATTCACAGATCATAGTGCCAACCACTAAAGGATATTTTAATCTCATTTTTGTGCTAATATTTGATTCCAAATCAATTGCCTGTTGTGCTAAACCCAGACAAAGTGCCCAATAATGAAAAACAAGCATTTATGTTTGGCTCAGTAGTCCCTTGAAAGAAATGATAAAAAGTAGGAGAGGGAGGTTTTGCGTCTTCCTCCTTTTTATTTCTTGCACAGATATATAGTTTTATAATGTTCAGTTACTTAAAAAGGAAAGATGTTACAAAAGGAAAAAGGGCTGCCTCTTGGTACTAGTTGCTTGAAGTATGATTTATGTTTAACCATACTGTCTTGCATTTACAGACACTCAGATATCTTTCAATATATATTTCCTACTTAATTGGTACAAATATGTGTCATTGCTTTTGGAATAAAAGCCAGAGGGTTTTTAAATCAATCTCCAGAAATGTTCCCTGGAAGAAAGTCCCTAAGTAAATGCAGAGGAATCTAAACTATTTCAAACGCAAAACAATTATGAATAAATTTTTTGTGCTCATACAAAAAAAAGAAAAAAGGCTGCTGACTTCATTTAACTTGAAAAGGAAGGCAGCCCACGAGCATTCCTCAAATGATAATATTGGCTTCATTCAGCACTTAGTAGACATTCAACCCCTGGAATAAATAAAATAAGCTCATGGGACTTCCAATAACTCAATGAGGCAGAAGTTTAGCCAAAGGTGTATATGTAGAGATTATAGGTGATTAGATGGTGAATGTTTATTTGAAAAACTTCAAGAAAACCCCGTGCCAACTTGGGGCTAGTGCAAGGCCTTTGCTTTAAATAAATCTTCCCAGCCACCCAAAGGTCTTCACACTGAGGGCTCTGTTCAGAAATGGAAAATTTCTTAATGGATGAATGACTTCCAGATTTAGCTGATTCTATCTAATGCTGTCATAATGGGTTCCATTTCATAAATGTCCCCAGACAAATGGCACTGTAACATTGGGCTTAGGATTCTGTATTTTAAATATTCGACCAAAATTTTATTCACTGCAAAATGAACCATAAAGAAATGAGGAGGGCTGTTCAAATCCCAACCAGAACTCAGCTTTCAGCATTTTCATCCCAGATATCAATCTATAGAGTGGGGTTGATATTACTATTATTATGACTCAGAGTGGTGATCTGAGGATTAAACACTATAGGCAAAGTCCTTAGGGTCATGACTGGCACATAGTAGGTTTTCACTAAATGTTTGCTGCTCTTGTTACTGTTATTTGCTCAGTTTTTTTTCTTAACCAGAACATTAAATAGTTTTGATTATTATGGAAACAAACTAGTATGTGTGCCTAAGTGATTAAAGTTGGAATTAATTCAACCAGCCTTCATGAAACACCTACTGTGTGCTGCATATTGTGATAGGGAACACAAAGATGAATAAATGGTTCTCTGTCCTTTGCAGAGCTCCCAGTCTAAGGAGGAGAAAAGGAAAATAATGGTATTGTATGGTGGGAGATAGGCTGTGAACGAGACATAAGGAGTCACCTGGAATAACTGCGATGGGCGGTACTGGGAAGGTCTCAGCAGAGGCACTGAGATTCTTTAGGTGGAGATGGGAGGGGAACCTGTGATACGCAGGGAGCTTAGTTGGTAGATGGAGCAACTGTAGACGAAACCTTAGACCGCTGTGTCTTTGAGGATCTAATTCATTTGATATTGTGGAAATGACTTTTTAATTTATTTTCAGTAAGGTCATGTTATAAATGATATATAGTATGAGATCACTATAGTTATAAACACAAGGTGTCTGTCTTTTATTGAATGGCAATGTTCACTTTAAATTGCAGTTCCAGTTACAGATGTTTGATATTGTTTGTTCCACATCATGGGCCAATAAAGACAAATGCTGTGAACTACCAGGCCTGGTAAGAAACCTTCAATTATTATTTTGGTCTGTTAAAGTTCTATTAAATTTTCTCTGAAAATGAAATGCTATTTTGCAAAACTTATATCAGAGATAATTCACTGTGATGAATTACTTAATCAGACGTGTGTGCCTATTGGGAGTGTACAATTTCTTGTATCTTGGAATCTGATTGGACGTCTCCATGCCTCATGGTACTTGCTTTCTATCATAGCAATTGCTGGAAAACCAGGTTTGCAAATGTGTGACATCATCAAGTGTATTTAAAAATCTAATGTTGAAACTGTGAAATACTTTGAGCTAGTTGTTCATAGAATGTCTAACGGATGCCTAATATTGCTGTTTCTCTTGAGTTTTTAGAACATTCAGAGAGTCCCTGTAAGTTTGTTATGGTGTCCCAGGGCATTTTGGTACACAGTTTTAGAATCGTAGTCATAAGCTACATGAGCTGTGTGATGCTACTAGAAAAACAAAATTTTTTTCATTATTAATGTCATGTGTAATTCATAGGGATATATATATTCATACCTTAAGACCCTTAGGACCAGCAAGCTGAAATGGATGACCCTCTCATGGCTGAACAGTAATCATGTGTTAGTAATTGAATGTGGAGAGAGGGCATGGAGAAGCTGTTATAAAGTCTGAGAGGTTTCCCTTTTTAAGATCTTACACCATATCCCATCATCTATCACAGGCAGTAAAATCATGGTGACTGTGTTTGAGAAGGAAATAACTTCCTCTTTCTTCATCAAAATAAGTTTCTAAGTAGATTCTGGGGTGGAATTCAATCAGAGACACTGATGTCACGCTTAAGTGCAGGTGGTTTGGAAATTGGAAGGCGAAATGCTCAGACTCTTAATGGTGTATCAAACAAAATGTGATCGCCACTTGTCCTAGGAAGGACCCAGGCCTTCTCAGAACTTTTCTCTCATTTCATGGTAGAAAGACACGGATGGAGACCGTCAACAGCAATGGCAAAACCGTTACTGAGTCTCTGGTCACAGAGGACCCGCTGTTAGCTTTATTTGGGGACTCTTTCAGGACACTCAAGTTTGTATTTCACTCTAGCTGTCCAGATGTGTTTGTGTTTGCAGGGGGGGTTTCTTGTAATGAGCTGAAAGCCTTGATTATTGCCCAGCATTTAGGGAAAAGTATGTACAGTACATACCAGTCCTTTGTTCAACATTTTTTGGATTCTACTGTGAATATTTCAGAGACTGAGATTATTTTCAAATCGATGATTTAATTATCATCTGTGCTCTATCCAGCTGTAACTTTACTTTCCCCCAAAGTCTTCAATAACAAAGCTCATTTCCTCTCTCTCCTAAGGGACTGATGAACACTCTGGAGTTGTATAGTTTCTTTTCCCAGTGTAGACTTTTTTTGGCTGCTGTTCCAAATGGATATCCACAACTTATTCCGTCGCTGTTCGCAGGTGCTTTGTCTTCTCTACACCCCAGGAACTCCTCAGATATATTCAGTCTGACATTCATAATGTTCCTTGTAATGTCATACGGCAACCAAAGTCTCCAAGAGAAGAAATGCTTTAGGTTGATGCTGTGATTTTTTTCTTTTTTAGCAACAGAATGTGAGCAGTACTTAAAATTGTTACAGGGAATTGATGATGTGTTTAAGCAGTGTTTTTGTTTTGTTTTATTTGTCTGTTTTAGTACAGAGGCAGTTGTTTTGATTCGCTGTTCCAACAAGTTTTCTGTTGTTCTTTGAAATGGAAAAAATATTACAACATGAAGAAAGCTTATGAGACGTTTAGTTCACAGAGTACTACTGCTCCAACTGAATTAAATACTAAGCAAGTTTTGTAGGGTGATTCTACACCCACTCTGCCTTTCTTTCTTCCCCTGGGTTCCTAAGCTGGTTTTAACAACATCCTTTAATAATGATGATTATCAGTGACTCGCTAGGCATCCATTCATTTTTCTTAAAAAAAAAAAAAAAAAAAAAAAAAAAAAAGACTTTTGTGACCAGGAGAGAATATTCTCTGCCTTTCAAGACTAATGCTCACTTTAAAGTGTCCTAAACTTGTATAGAATACCTTTTTAACAGTTAACGCTATTTTTCTTCTTCTCAGAGGGATGAGGAGACCTGCCCAGACCTTCCACATTCCTGCTCCTGTTCTGAAACCAGCAAAAGTGCCCTGGGACCAGCAGGCCCGCCAGTAAGTCTTGCATAGCTGGGCTTACTTATTCTTTACTAATATTTATAGCTACCACTTGTTGGGTGTCTTCTCTTTGCTCCTCACTTCTGTTTGCTAAACGCTCACTTAGCCCTATGAGCAAACGGAAGCACAGAGACATTAAATAACTTGCCTAAAGAACACAGCTTGGAAGAGCAGGTCTTCATATCCAGGTCCTTGTGACTCCTGGAGATGATGCTCTTAACCCACTATGCAAGGCAACCTCTCACGTTGCTGGGCATTCAAAATCTTCCCCTTATACTCCCGTGGTTTATTCTAAGCGTGACTGTTTCAAATACTGGCCCTCTGCATGGACCTGTAATATTTGCATACCCCCTCTTGGCCCACTCTGTATCAAAATTTATAGGTGAAGGGAGGGTTTTGAAATTTTCAGGAAAAGTATCTCATCTGAGCATGAAGGTCTCCACTATTGACTGGAACTTTCTACAGCAAAGAGAGATATGGGGGTTGGGGGCAGAAGAAGAAGAAGGAAAAAGAAGAAAAAAAAGAAGGGAGAGAAGGAAGAAGATTAGAAAAAAGAAAACATTTTGTAAAATATAAAATATAAAATGGCATTATCTAGGTCTTTGAATTTACCATGACAGACCTTTTGTAATATGTTTAAATGTTCATTTATGTCTAATCCGCTAAACTGGGGTGATCAGTGTTTGTTTGAGATAAGTATGCCGTAGCTGGTCTCTAGTCAGACAATGACAGGTCGACTGGGACAGAAGACAAAGGAAACAGGGGAAAGGTGCACCGGCAAATACAGAAACCCAGACCTTGCGGGAGGAGGAACACCTGCCGCCCAACCACACTTTGGGCGTCGGCTTCCCGGAGGCGGCGGGGCCCAGTCGGCATGTGGGCAGTAGGTAGCCTGTGCCCACAGCTGGTTGGCAGTGGGAAACTTCGCTTAGGTTGGCACCACCAACAACATCGTGTTCTTTTATCTGTGGATCATGCATCCTGAACTGGATGAAAAGGAAGAGAACCTACTGCTGAATGCATCTGAAATATATCCCAGCAATTTCCTTTATCTCTGGTACATAAAACGTTCTTTCCAGCTATGGATGTAGAACCCAAATACTTTTTAAATTTTTTATTATGTATTTTAAATTGTTTATTGTTCTATTACAGTTGTCCCAATTTTCCTCTGTTGCTCTCCCACAGTCAATCCCCACCCAGTTGTCCATGTCCATGGGTCCTTTATACTTGTTCCTTGACTAGACCCTTCCCCTTTATTCCGTTATCCCCCTTTCCCCTCCCCTCTGGTCACCGCCAGTGTGTTCCTTTTTTTTTTTTTTTTTTAAGACTCTTTATTCCAAAGAAGCAAATGTGGAATAATGGTAAAAGCATTACATTTAAATCATAAGAGTAGGTTAGTCATTGTATCACGGTGAACCTCTATTTCTTTATATATAAAATAGCACCCACTTCTTTAACTGGTATTGTGAAGAATATACAAGACAATATGTATATACAATTCTGAACCTTATAGAACTTGAATCAAGTGTAAAACTTTAGTTTAATCTGGGAATTGAAAAGAAAAATTTGTTTTCAACTGTGTGCAGGCTACTTTTTTTTTTTTTTTTTTAGCTCAAAAGTATGCCTTTGAACTTTATCAAGGCTAATGTACATTTTTAGTTTATTTGTTGTACCAGCGGAAAGGTATTCCATTATATAAACTATGTTTATTGACCTATCACTGTGGGGTATTTCCCTATAACAATATTATTACAGTGAACATTCTTTGTACGTCTCTTTGCAAACATGAGTGAGTGCTCTTGCAAGAACACGTAGATTTCTTGGAGAATAAGGAAGATGCATCTTCAACTTCATGAAGAAACCCCAAAGTCCTCCTCGGGGTGTTTGTACCGATGTCCTCTTCCCCAGACTCTGTAGGAGAGCCAATTCCCACACAACTCACCAAAACCCTCTGATGTGGCCAAGTTTGGGTGCTTTTGTTCATCTGATGATGGGAAAACCCTATGTCATTGTTACTTTAAATAGGACTTTTCCTCCCTGCTAGTGAGATGGAGAAGTTTTTCACTTGTGTCTTAGCCATTTGAATTTTTTCCTATATAAATACCTATTTGTGAACTTTACTGGGGCTTTGTTTTGCAGTATTTTGTTCTCACTAATTTTTAAGTGGTTTTATATAATCTGAACATTAACCCTTTATTAACAATAGGGTTTGCAAATAGCTTTTCCTGGTCTGTGGATTGTTTGTTGTTGTGTGTGGGAGTTTATATTGTCTAGAAATTTTAATTCCAATGTAGCCAAATTAATATTTTTGTGAGTTATCACCTTTTCTATTTTTATTTATCCTTTTTTTTGGGCCATGACTAACTTAGAGGTGTCTTTTTAAATTTTCAATTATGTGTGCAGTTATCTTTTTCTTATTGACATTCATTTTATTGTAGTTTATCATGAAAGATGGTCTGTATAGTACCAATTCTTTGACATTTGTTGATTCTTTGGTATTTGCTTTGTGGCCTTTAGTTAAGTTTTACAGATTTTCCATGTAGGCTTTAGAAGAATGTGTGCTCTCTAATTGTGAAGCTCTGCATTTTACTTTATTTTATAAATTATATTTTATTGATTATGCTATTGCAGTTGTCCCAATATTTCCCCCTTTGCTCCTCAGAAACACAGCATTTTAAATATAAAATCCAGTAAATGAAATTGTAAATTACATTGTTAGAATCTTCATCTGTATTAATTTTTTATCATCCAATTATGAGATATTTAAAATCTTCCACTCTAATTGTTAAATTGACAAATTTTGTTTGTAATTCTGCATTATATATCCTGAGATTATGTTTTCATATCCAAAAAAAATAAGAACAATTGTCTTCCATCATAAATGGATCTCCTAAAGCAAGAGAAATAAAGGAAAAAATAAATAAATGGGATTACATCAAACTAAAGAGTTTGTGCTCAGCAAAAGAAAACATCAGCAAGATGAAAAGGAAACCAACCATATGGGAAAACATATTTGCCAATGACATCACAGACAGGGGACTGATTTCCAAAATATATAAAGAGCTGATACGACTCAACATCAAGAAAACAAACACCCCAATTAAAAAATGGGCAAAGGACCTAAACAAACACTTCTCCGAAGAGGACATACAGAAGGTCCATAGACACATGAAAAAATGCTCAACATCATTAGCCATCAGGGAGATGCAAATAAAAACCACAATGAGATACCACCTTACACCTGTCAGAATGGCCATCATCAACAAATTCACAAACAACAAGTGCTGGCGAGGATGCGGAGAAACGGGAACCCTACTGCACTGTTGGTGGGAATGCAGACTGGTGCAGCCACTATGGAGAACAGTATGGAATTACCTCAAATAATTAAAAATGGAACTGCCTTTTGAACCAGTGACTCCACTACTAGGATTATACCCAAAGAATCTTAAAACACCAATTCAAAAGAACTTATGCACCCCTATGTTCATTGTAGCACTGTTTACAATAGCTAAGTGCTGGAAACAACCTAAGTGCCCATCTGTAGATGAGTGGATCAAAAAACTGTGGTACATTTACACAATGGAATACTATGTAGCAGAGAGAAAGAAGGAACTCCTGCCATTTGCAACAACATGGATAGAACTAGAGAGAATTATGCTTAGTGAAATAAGCCAGGCAAAGAAAGAAAAATACCATATGATATCACCTAATACAGGAAACTAAAGAACAACACAAACAAAAGAACTAAATAGAACAAAGAGCAGAATAGCAGTCAATAGGGGGGAGGGGGAAGGGAGAGAAGGGGGATAAGTAAGGGAAGGGTTTAGTCAAAGA
Organism: Furipterus horrens; assembly: GCF_987537825.1. Taxonomy (NCBI): domain Eukaryota; kingdom Metazoa; phylum Chordata; class Mammalia; order Chiroptera; family Furipteridae; genus Furipterus; species Furipterus horrens. The sequence goes on along the minus strand of NW_028327177.1, from coordinate 12,745,330 downwards.
ACGTGTATAAATGACTCATGGATACGGAAAACGGGGAGGGATATGATTGCAGGAGAGAGGGTGGGCTGGGTGGGGGAGAGAAATTGGGAGAAAAGGGGACAACTGTAATTGAAAAATCAAAAAATTAAAATTAAAATTAAAAAAAAAAAAAGAACAATTGTCTTCCAAGTCACTTGCCATGTCAACATTTCTTTCATACTATTTTTCTGGTATATATTTTCTTCATCCTTGTAGTTTTAATCTTTCCATATCTTTACATTTTACACATGTCTCTTTAAATAGCATATGCCTGAATTTTGTTTTTAATCTTGTTTTACAATCTTTTTTTAGAGTTTAGTTCAATTTATTGTTTGTGATAATTAACCTATTTGAGTTTATATTCCTGTATTCATAACCTTGATTTTTGTCCTCTATATTGTGTGTGTGTGTGTGTGACTTGGTTGATTTTTATTTATTTTTTTTATTTGCAGTTTTTGCCTTTTTTTTCTTTTATTCTCATTCTCTTCGTCTCCACTAATTTGTAAATTACACTCTATGTTCTTTCAATAGTTCACCTAGAAATTTTAATAAACATCTTTAACTTGACAAAATAAAAAGAACCAGGATTTCTACCCTTCTTTCATGACATTTCTCCCATAGCTAAAGTGAAAACAACGTCTTGCTCATCCACCTGCTAGTGGGCCATTTTTTTCTAGCTCAGTCAGAGTGCAGCTTTTCAAGTTCTTCAACTTGAACGAATGTTTCATATTCTGCCCTCCCCCTACCCATTGTAGACCCAAGTTCACATTTCATTGCCTTGATTGGGCTATAAAATATAAGCTTTGCAGTGAACCTCAACTATCTTCCCCATCTCCCCCCAGGGCACTCTCAGTGCACACGCCAGCTGCTCTAGTTTTTTGTCTCTTCTCCATTCCTGGTACTTAAGTGTTCAGTTCTTAATTACAATAATGTTTATTTTATTTTAAACAGCATTAATACACTTTTTTAGCTGGAGGCTTTTCAAGTTTTTTTCATTTGCAATACTGCTGAAACAAGTTATAAAATATTTACTTACATGTGACCTAAGAGTCAAACTTTGTGATGAGAAGAAAGCGACAGAGAAGTCAAAGGAAAGGATTGAGCTCTGACTTGTTGATAAAAAAGAATGTGGAGAAAAGCTTTTGAAAATTTTAAATATTTAAGGTATAATAAACTTTTTAAGAAATAGTATCCCAAATATTATGTAATCAACCCTACCCAATGATTAAGATAGTTGTGATTATCTTCTCATTCAAGAATTTACACAGTAGTACTATGTGCCAATAAAACTGTAAAGAGCTATAGTGAGATTATGGGAGAAAGAACCATATTCCCTTTGCCTAAACTAACCCTTTCTTATTAAAAGATGCAATTTTACATCCACAAATACTTCTCGAATTTTGTCATGTCCTCAGGGATGAGAGTCAGAGATAAGATGAAAAATAGGTTAGATGCAGTGCCTCTGGTATGAATATCAGTGAGTCATCTGGTCACAATCATTTAAAATGTGCAAACAAAATTAAAGAGTTGGCCAGACTAGGTGTATTATTATACTTAGGATGCACTGCGCTTGTTACAAGAAACTGAAAATTTGAGAGCCACAGTGGTTTGACACATTAGGGCATTTGAAAAGTTCATTGTTTGCACAACAGAAGATTTAGAGCTGGATGATCCCAAGGGAAATGAGACTGCTCACCAACTTCCTTAAGGACCCAGACTGTCACAGTTTCCCACTTGGCTTTTCTTTGGCTTGTTGCTATTTGATCAAAGTGGGTCAAGCTGGTTAGCATGCCCCTTCCTGGTTGCAGAGGAGGCTTGGCAAGCACATCTCCACCTTTTTCAACCTTTATAGTAGGAGAAATAAAATAGAAAGGAGTCAGGAAAGACTCTTTGGAGCCAACCAACAATATATGCCACACTGGGGGAAAATATTTGCATCCTCTATAACAGTTAAAGATGTACTATCCAAATACATGAAGAATTTGCACATAAAAGAGTAAAATACATGCAACCCAATAGAAAACTAAGTATATAAATAGGTAGTTTCAATGGGATAAAATGCAGATGGACAAACGTTATGAAAAGAAGCTTGATCATAGTAGCTTTTAGGGAAATAAAAATTAAAATAAGAATACAGTATTACTTTCACCAATCAGGTTGGTAAAGATATAAATTTTACAATACCAAATACTAAGGGTTACAGGAGCAGGGACCCTCTTAAACTCTTGGCAAATGGCATAGCTTTTTTTAAGTACAATTTGAGAATGTATTTGTATATTCATTAAATTTCATTTATAGTTCTACTTGTTACTACCTGAAATGTTAACATTTTTACTTAAATATTAATGTTTATATTTAAGAGATGTTTAAGGATGTTAATTGCATTGTTGTTTAAACAGCAAAATATTGTGGGGAAACTATTATGTATCCATGGTATGGACAATTATGTAACTCATTAAGAATAAGTTAGATCCAAATGTTATATTATGAAAAAATCTCTAAAACATTAAGTTAAAAATCATATAAAAAGTTTGATGTCACATATACAATCTACATACATCACATAATAGCAAAAATACTATAAGTAGTGATTTTTTAAAAATGCATATATATTTGTGCATAAATGAATTATGTAATTATACTAAAAAATCTGGAAGATAAAGTAACCAAGTGATTGATATTGGGGAGGAGAATGAATTAAAGTGGTTAAAAACAAACTGCAAGAAACCTTGAAGATCATCTGGTCTAGTCTTTACCCAAGTAATGAAAGTTGATGGTACCCGTATGATTTTCAGTAGTCATGGACATAGCAGGAAATAAAATGGAATCACATAGTGAGAAAAATACTGCATTTTCAAGAGTCTTTTAATCCTTTTGCTCAGGTGAAGGTGATATTCTCAGTCTGGTGCCCATATGACTATTCTAATACTTATTATCCGTTCTTAACAAAGACCAAACCTGCTTCTCAAAAACTTCAATAGAAACAAAATTTAGCTAAACTGAATAACATTATTTATAGTATATCTTTAAGGTTGCCTTCTATTCTTAGCAAGTAACATTTTTCCACTGTAGTGCTATAATATTTGCTTTTAAAATTTATTTAAGTGAAATAGTGAGTCAATTAAAAATATTCGAAGGTTATCTATGCACACATATATTTACATGCACATATACAAGGAATATACATTTGCAAAGAATACACAACATATATATTCATTGTGTGTGTCCATGTACCTATATTTAAAAAACGCTATTAAATAATTCTGCATGTGGTACATAAATATGGTAAAAATCTTTATGGGAAATGCAAATAACTGAAGTCACAGAAAAACTAATCAAGTTAGGTTTTTACAATGTAAATTTAAAAAATTGACCCTCCCCCACATACAGTGCCACAATGTGGTGAAATGGATCGCCCTGTACTGATGAATACCTAAGGCTCCACCTCTTACAATGTAACAGGTGTGACAGCTCTACCTAAGACACAGAGGCAAACAAACACAGGAGCCTGTCAAGATGAGGAGACAGAGAGGTATGGCCCAAAAAAGGGAATGGATCAAGGTTCCAGTGGGAGAACTAAGTGACAAGGAGATAGCCAACCTAACAGATGCAGAGTTCCAAAACACTGGTGATTAAGATGCTCACAGACTTGACAGATATGCCTAAGTATGGCAAATGCATAAGGGAAGAAGTAAAGGCTATGCTAAATGAAACAAAGGAAAATCCACACAAAACCAATGGTGAAGGGAAGGACAGCGGGGTTCGAATCAATGATTTGGAATATAAGGAAGAAGAAAACAGTCAGCCAGTACAGAATGAGGAAACAAGAATTGAAAAAAATGAGGAAGGGCTTAGGAACCTCTGGGACAACTTTAAACATGCCAACATCCGAATCATGGGAGTGCCAGAAGTAGAAGAAGAGCAAGAAATTGAAAGCTTATGTGAAAAAATAGTGAAGGAAAACTTCCCAAATTTGTTGAAGGAAATAGACATACAAGTCCAGGAAGCACAGGGAGTTCCAAAGAAACTAGACCCAAAAGGACCACACCAAGACACATCATAATTAAGATGCCAAAGGTGAAAGATAAAGAGAGAATCTTAAAAGCTGCAAGAGAAAAGCAGAGAGTTATCTACAAAGGGGTTCCTATAAGACTCTCAGCTGATTTCCCAAAAGAAACTTTGCAGGCAACAGGAGACTGACAAAAAGTATTCAATGGGATGAAAAGCAAGGACCTACAACCAAGATTACTCCATCAATCAAACTATCATTTAGAATGCAAGGGCAGATAAAGTGCTTCTCAGACAAGGTAAAGCTAATGCAGTTAATCATTACCAAGCCATTCTTATAGGAAATGTTAAAGGGACTTATTTAAGAAAAAGAAGATCAAAACAATGAATATTAAAATGACCACAAACTCACAACTTTCAACAAGTGAATCTAAAAAATAAAAACAAAAAGAAACTAAGCAAACAACCAGAACAGGAACAGAATCATAGGTATGGGGGTCATTTGAAAGGTTATAAGCTGGGAGGGGAGAGGGGTGAAATGGGGAAATGGTAAGAGATTAAGAAGTATATTAGTAGGTAGAAAATAGACAGGGGAAAGTAAGAATAATATAGGAAAGGGTGAAGCCAAAGAACTTGCATGCATGACTCATGGACATGAACTAAGAGGAGTGGGATTGCTGGAGGCAAGGGGGGTACTGAGAAGAGGGGAGCGAAGGGAAAAGAAATTGGGACAACTGTAACAACATAATCAGTAAAATATACTTCAAAAAAAGAAAATTGGGTTCTTACTCTTCTCATATGCTTTTTACACTTCAATTAAATAATTTAATCTCAAGTTGTAGTGTAAGACATACAATTTTAGATTAGTGGCATATTTTATTATTTGCATCCATTAGTAGTAGTGATCTTAACTTCACTACATTTTTAAAATCCCATAATTTTTTGGCATAGAAAGCTTATGAAATCATTAGCAGAAGAGGCTGGGTCCGGGTGATAAATTTCCAGTTAGGGATCATGATGAACCGACATTATTACACAATGTGTTGGCCTTGACACAAAATGAGGATCACATAACCCACATTATTAAGGAAAATGGATGAAATAAATGGCTCTAAGATGTGTCTTTGTGCTAATACTTAACATCTGTTTGCCAGGGTGGTCCAGGACTCAGAGGACCAAAGGGCCAACGAGGTGAACAGGGTCCAAAGGTAACGTTCTCCATCTTAATTTCTCAATACCTGTCCTGCTCTCCTCTCTCTCTAACTAGCCATAATCATTTTGGAGCTCAGTACTGTTCACTCTTTGCAATCCAAAGGTCCTTACATTTTTTATCAAAGTCGTGTCTAAGTCTCCCACCTTATTCTTAGACTTGTGTTTTTTCATCAATAAGAATTCTTAGGAACTTAGTGAAAAGAAAGGTCTCCTGGTGAGAAACAGAGTGTCAGTGTGCTGAGCAGTGTAGTCCTCTCTGTTGTATCTTCTTTTCTTCCTTTGTCTACAGCAAAGATGTTTATTGGAGGAGTCCTGAATCACAGCTACATCCCCTGTCCCTCCCAGGCAATTTCCCAGGTTGTAAATTCCCCCTTCTTTCCTCCCACTATGCATCATCAGACACACAGTTTTATTTTCTGTTCACACTGTCCAAGGCCACTAAGTGCAGTGGTTCAGGTTGGGCCCTATACAAAGGCACCAACCAAGGGGACCAAGCCGTGCAAAGCTATGTCAAGGCGCATGTTTTTCTACTTTCCACCAAAGCACCCTGAGGGATGGCAGAAGCCCAGCCACTAACTCAGTTCAGGCTTCACCATCTTCTCTCTGGCTTTTGGTGACTCTTCTAACTCGTCCCCTGGCTCCTGTGGTTTGATTTTCTGATTGATTTTTCATTTCTTCCCCCAGATTCATTCCTTGAAAGTTATACTAGGTCATATCATGCTCTTAAAACCTGTTGTCATAATCTGTTTGCCTTGAGAATACAATTCACCCTCCTTGGCATAGGATTCAAGGTCCTTTATAATCTAATTCCCTTTCTCATTTTCACCATGTTAATCCACCTGATCTGTTCTCCATCCATCTTGCTTGACTTACTGTCTCAATATAGTCACTTATTAAATTTGCATAGTATTTACTCTTGGAGAGGAGAACATTGCAAGATTTTTTACTATAAAACTGGAGAGCAGTGAAGCAAGGTAAGAGAGAATGTGTGTGTGGGGAGGAAGTAGTAAATAAAAGGAGACTGAATACAATTGATCAGATGCTACCTTTTTCAAAACAGACCAGAATGTCTCTCAACAGGTAAACGAACAATTTTCTGTCTATCCATGCAATGGAATACTACTCCACACTCAAAAGGAACATACTACTGAACCGTGCCATTCTATGAATGAACCAAAAAATACTCTACCATGTGAAGGAAGCAAAAAACACAGCAGCACATCGTGTAAAATTCCATTTATAGACAACCCAAATCGTTCTGAACCCACAGATGATTTCTGTTCCTCTAGGAGGCCTATAAAATTGCTCTCGTTAGTCACCTATGATCCCCTTGTGGCAAATCCATGGCCTGTGGCGAATTCTTACCTTATTTGAGAACTCTACAGCATTGGACACAACTGTCGCCTCTCTCTTGGAAATGTCCTCTTCTTTCGGCCTTTCCCATACCTCTTCACCTCTCTGCTTTCATTTTCTTCCTAATGTTTAGGGTTTTGCATTTCAGATTCTTTTTCAGGCTTCTCTTCTGCATCCTTCTACCGGATTGTCATCTAATCTTTATCCATTTCCTCTTTCATTCTATCAACAACCTCCTTAGTAATCTCACCCACAAACACATCTTCAACTACCTCAAAATCCATTTCAGCTCAGACTAAGTAGACATTTCCTCATGGTTTTTCCCCATATGCCTAAAGCTTACCATGTCTCAGGTGACATTTATTATTTACCTCCACTTTATACCATTTTGCTTTTTATTCTGTATTGCCTGTCCCAAGTAATGTATTCATCACTCTCACATTTAAGATGATATCCAGGTTACGGAAGTCTTAATTTATAAAATATTGGCTTTTGTTGGAGCTGCAGAATGAGAGGAGAAGGAGCTGAGGTTCAGGATAAGTAGGTTTTCTGGGTCTAAGATTACAGAGACGTACAGTTTTAGCCAAACCACAACAAGTTCCAAATGATAGAAGCAAGAGTTGCTAAAGTGAGAAGAAAGTCTGATTCTGAAAAGAACGGAACTTAAATAATGTTGAGATTAGAGAAGGTCATTCAATGACCACTGAAGGGGCGTAGGGGTGGTGGCAAGATTATGTGAAAACAAAAGGTAGGTGCAAAGTCTTCAATAAATGCAGAGGAATGGCCCTGCGGTAGGTAATTGACAGCAGTGAAGGGGGAGAAAATGTAATTCAGATTAATGGTATAAATCTTTACAGGCCAGGAGGGTGGTCTTGAAGCGTTTATATCTTTTCGATTTATTGTGGAGTGTGGGAGGTCTAGGAACTCACATAATTGGCTTGGAGTTCTTATTTATGGAAGCAAAATAATATAAAGTTGCAGCAACCCTTGTGTGTTTACTCTTTTGGTTTACTGATGACATTTTGCCTGGAGGTGAATCATCTGAGGTTTGGTCTCTTGGTATCCCATGAATATTTCTCATCTTATGAAAAATTATTTAAGGAAATACGTTATAAGTGCCCTGAGCAGAAATATCTTCTGGGTACCAGAGGGTCTAACTTATCTCTGGGATGAACTTTCCTCTTTTACCTTTCAGGGACCAGATGGCCCTCGGGGTGAAACTGGCCCTCCGGGACCTCAGGGTCCGCCCGGACCACAAGGGCCAAGTGGTCTGTCCATTCAAGGAATGCCTGTGAGTTGTGTGGAAACATTCAGATGGGTTTTTACTATTATTATCGTAATTTCCCTAAGTGGTATAAAGAATGAACTTTTGTCTTCTGTGCCTTACTAATGAGCCTCAGCCTCTATATATTCCTACAAATAAGAATTGAGTAATAAGAGTAACGATTGTGAATTCACTCATTCGCCAGTTTTTTGTTCAAGGGTGGGATCTTTTACAAACACATACAAGGCTAGGGAGTCAGTCTATCCATGAGCCATTGGTCTACAGAATAAAAACAGGGCTTGACGTGTATTGCTCTTTTTCTTGTTTGATTTAGTCCTTATCATTAACAAATGTTATACAAATTTAAGTTATTCATTATGTACTTGTAGTGACTGTGGACACAGATTCATGAAAGTCTTTTATTTACCATCTTTATCTCAATGAACATTGAAGTGCAGTACATAAGTATGAGTTTTAGGTTATAAACAGTGAATTTTTACAGCCTCATTTCTTTTTAAAAGCGGTTTGGAAACAAATTTAAGTTCACTCACTGATTTTCATTAACTTTACCATAGAGATCTAAATTTATAGAATAAAAGCAATCTCTGTAATTAATATTTGAAGTAAATGAGTTCTTTTAAGCCATTTTTAGCAGTCATTCTATGCATATGATATCTCCCTAGCTAAGTTTTCTTTTCCAGAGTTATTTTAACACTTCAGAAAGCATTAATATGCCAATATATACAATTACTAGTTCTGATCATATGCATTTGTTAAGGTCTTGCTACCTGCCAGTTTCTGTGTTTGCTTTTCCATTATTATAAATTTTGAGACAAAGCAAAACAAAAATCTATATGGATAATGTTTTTTTAAATCTAAACTATAAACAATATTGAGATGTTCAAGACTCCCTTCCACATATTTACTGTATGGGCTTAGCCATATCAGACTGTATGTCCTGTGTTTAAACTACTATGAAATATAAACGTTGAGCTTACTAGGAATGTTTACATTAGTAGTACAGCATATGTGAGAAGTGAAAAGTGCTGTATTTGGATGTTAGCATGAAAGCAATTTCATGTTGAAAATATTAGAATGGTCCATGGAGAAAAAGAAAAAACCAAGAGTCGACCTATGTAAACTTAACCCGGTGTACTTTTGGATATTCAGGGAATGCCAGGCGAGAAAGGAGAGAAGGGAGAGACTGGCCCGGCTGGTCCACAGGTACTATTTCTGTGTTTGTTTGTTTGTTTGTTTGTTTAGTTTATTGCTTTCAACTCTAGTCTAGAGCTTTGCTAAAGGGGAGGAAACACAGTTCTGAAGTCAGCTGGAGTCTTGGTGATAAGTAGTTTCTACATTAAGGATGGTTAGTGTCTATTCATTTATCTTATGCCCCCTCTAAGGGTTGAACTGATGGTCTTGGGTGAGCCCTGGTGGGGACATTCCTTTCTCATGAATGACTTGTGAGTTTTGAATTCTCAGTCATGAAGGCCTCTGGGAAGCTGGGTGAGAAGGTAACTCTGACTCTTATCTTGTCCTTGTTTCACCTAGGGCATGCCGGGAGGCGTTGGTTCACCAGGACGGGATGGCTCTCCAGGCCAGAGGGTAAGGATGCCCTTGAGGTTGGTTGTTGGCACAGTTGATTCCTCACTGAGTCAGCTTTTGCTTCTGTCAGGTTTCTATGCAAGGAAGTCAGTCAAACCAGGTGTTGTTTTTTGTTTTCCCTCCCATTGACAGTCTACCTATCCTGCATCTACTTCCCTTCACTGACATCTTCTATGTCTATTACTTTCATCGAAACCTGGGAACTTACGTCAAACCTTCCCCAATTAGCAACACCTCTTTCTGAACGTTCCCATAACCTGAATACAATTTGAATTGTTTGTATTGGTTGAGTAGATTTTCCATTTTTTTTCTAATTCTCAAGATAGATGCAAACCTGACAGAAATCAAGAATCATATGAGTCAAAATTTAAATATTATGACATTTATTTAATGTATGTTAATTATTTTTTAACTTGTTGAAGTGAGCGGCAAAAAAACAATTATAAAGATGGTCAGGAGAGGGATGAGATGACATTGAGTCTTTATTTAGTCAACATCTTCACTGAGCCAGGTTTGAGGTTCTTATCCTCAAAGATATTGTAGCTTAATGACAGGACCTATACCCAAATAAGGAGCTACAATAATGCTATGATGGGTGTATTTACAGAACCCCATGGGAGCACAAAGAATAGATAATTAATCCAGACTTGCAGGGGAAGGTCGGGAAAGACTTCCCAGAGGAGGCTGAGTATCAACTAAGAGATAGAAACTAGCGAGGGGCACGAGGAAAGAAAGCTACAGCAAGCAGAGAAAATGGCATATATATACAGGACAAGAGGTGAACAGAAGTTTGGCATTTCCAATCCAGCATATCATTCAGTATGGCTGGAGATTAGAGTGCGGCGAGTGTGTGTGTGTGCGTGTGTGTGTGTGTGTGTGTGTTTGTGTGTGTGTACACTTAGGAGTGGGGAGATTGTTGGGAAAGGAAACTGGAGAGGTAAACACATATTTACTCATATCATCTATTTTTTTCAGACTATGATTTTGAGCTTTAACAGGAAGGCAATAAAAAGTCTGAATTTTCAGCAAGGGAGAGAGAGACTGGTCTTTCCTAAACTGTCACTGATTTAGACATTAGGCAGCTCCAGTGTCCATCAATACTGAATTATATGGAGTAGCAGCCACTGAGATCCAATCCAATGAAGGACAATGTATTTGGCATTCAGTGGTGACTTTGCTATGACTTACCCATTAGGTTAAAGAGCAATTGGCTGGAATACTCACTTTTCTACTCAAACAAGGCCTGCCTTTAGCTCAGGGTAACTATACTGCTCAAGAATAAGGAAATTGTTTTTTCTACTGTAAGCTAGGTATGGGACCTTGAATTTTTTCCATGTTCTTTTCTTCCCCCCAAAAACTTCCATTTGCTTAAAAATTCAGTTTAGTCTTAGTCTCTATCAAATGGAATTACTCAGTCTTCAAAGCATGGCCAGGTAAATGTATTTAAAGAAGGCATTCTCTGAAAGTAAGATTTATGTAGGTTCCTTGTACATGTGGAAGGAGTGTCTAGAAGTATTTATATATTTTGGCAAATGTCTTAGGGTAAGATCCTGTGTGGTTACACTCCTAGATTCTTTCGTGATTCCTGAAGCTCTGAAAATGGCAATTCCACTGATTTGGTTCAGGGAATTGACATGATTTATCTATGCCTGAAGTCCAGTGTTGGCAAAGAACTCCTAATGCAAACATATTGGGTTGGTGTTGGGATTATTTGGTTTTGGAATTCATTTCTTTAAAAAAACCAATATACCAACACAGACTTTTTTGTAAATATTTTGCTATTCCCCAAACATGTTTTCTTTTATAAGATGAGAAGTCTTAGAGCTATAATTAAGTGATAAGATAGCCATATGTGAATTTTATTTCCTCTCTCCCTCAATTTGGAGGGAAAACTTTCAGAGTATGTACAATTCCCAGTTAGAAAAATTCTTAGATGGGAATGAACTTGCTTTTTTAAAACTGGTTTTCAGAGGATATTCATTCTTTCCATGACCATGTTTTTAAAAATGTGAGAATCCCGTGACAGTTGTTTTAGAAAAGATATTTGAGGGCAATACCATTCCAGCCCACAACTCTAGGAGGTGCCATTCCCAGAGAACAAAATGCAATGGCGTCCCCTGGAATTATGTAATGTGGCTTCTGTTCTTGAGGAGAGGGTTATGTGTATATATATTAATATGTAATATCTTGTTTAATAAACTATTAATTGAGCACACACAGTGGTACCTTGGTAGTCATCTTTAATTCATTCTGGAACTCTTGGCAAGTGCTGGAACTGAAAAATACTGAGCAAGTGACAAGTGAGGAAGCATTTTCCCTTGTTGGGCGGTGTCAGACTCATACAAGTTCTAGCAAATGCAATGGGCCCCAGGCAAGCACTGAGCACTGAAACCTTTCTTTCCCATCCAATGCAACGAGTACAGGGTTCTACGAGTTCTGAAACCGACGAATACCGAGGTATGACTGTACTATGTACCACAGACTATGCTCAACCAGGAGGGCCATGTCTGTTACTGCCTCCAGAGGGGAAGGGTCCAGAAGAGGAGAGACTTTCAATATTTAAAGGAGACACTTCGTTGGCCTGGAGGTGAAGGAAGGATAGGGGCATGTTAAGGTGATGGCTCTCCCCCTGGGCTGGGGAAACAGTGAAAAAGGAAGAAAGGTGGGTGAAAACAGAGTTATTTAGGTGGCTCTGATCTCTTTAGGAGAATATCTTGGGCCGTAAGAAAAGTAAGAGGTTTAAAACAATTAGATTGTTATTTAGCAGAATTGCAAAGTGGGAGTCCAGAACGACCTTCCATGGTGGTAGGGACAGGTCTAGGGCATGGAGTGCCTTCGTGGCAGGGCAGGAATGATGTCCAACTCTCTGTGGTTAGGCAGGAGGAGAGGAGAGTTGTTCAAAGAGAGTTAAGGACAAACACTTATGATTATTCCTGCTCTTCCTTGGGCCATCCTAAAAGACAAACCTGTAATCAAAAAATAATAATGATTGTAATATCAGTAACAACCGTGACATAGACCACACAGAGAAAACCCAGTACATGATGGTACTTACTGTCAACATGCCTGGAAAACCACTTCTACGAAATGGCCAGTTAGGCTTTGGTGTCCAGGTACTCGGAAAACAGAGTTTATTTGTTTTTTTCATCCTTCTAAGCACTTGAATGACTTATAGTTACGGCAACTTCATTCCTCTGTTCTTAAATGAGCAAGGCCTACTGTAGGCACAGGAAGAGGAAGCTGGAATAAATGCGTGTGATGCTGTCTGTCCAATCAGTGCTTCCAGCTCCTTCAAGAGTCTCAGGGGCTCAGTGAGCTAGGTGTGCTGCAGGGGTGGTGGGTGATTCCTGACTGCACCTTCTTCTTTCTTTTAAATCTTTGTCTTCTTCTATTGATACGTAAGAGCTCACAGCCCAAAGCTAGCACCATCACTTTGACTGTCTTTCCTGGAATTGGTGTCAATGTTGTTCCTTAATTTAGCCTAGAAGGAGGGAGAGCTTAACAAAGAATAAAAAGGAGACTTGTTTTCTAATGTTTGTAGCTTATTCTGGCTTTTCCCAAGGAGGATCTTTGACTCTTCGAGCTGAATTTCGCAGCCTTGACCGTAGACATCCTGGTGATCCTCAGAGAAACTAGGAAGAACAGACAAGACATGGGTGATAAGCCTAAGAAATGAGAAAAAGAACTGAAAAAAGAAGAAGAGAAAAAAGCACCCTCTTTTCTAGTTCTGAGGCTCACTTACATCCAAGACCAGCAGCTTCCTGTCAAGCACTCCCGACAGAAACTTTAAAAACTGTTTTCATTTTCAATTCTTAATATGGTTATATAAAAAGTCAGAGAGACAAGAAATAAAAATGAGAAGGAGCTATATCATTTGTGGCACCCGGAAGATAGTAATCCCTCTGTGGTACAGAGGGTATTTGTTCTTAAATTCCAAGTAAACTTAATTTAAATGGCTTCCTTTCCCCCAGGTTATTGTTCCCTGTATCTTCGTGCCATTGCCATAACCACAGCCTTTCTTTCTCATACATAAAAGATGGGGAAAAAACCCTCCTACAGATTAATTTTGCAAAATTTGTGAGGTTATGAGAAGCAGGATGGCTCAGTGGTGAATATTCTAGACTTGGACTATTGGCCAGACCTGAGTTTGAACCCTAACCATATGACATTGAGCCAGTTACTTAATATTCTCATCTGTGAAGTGGAAAAAATAATATTTGACTCCATAGAGTCGTTGTGGGGACTCATTCATATAAAGAATTTCTATATAAAATATCAATTTTAGCTGATTTAGTACTAACTCTTTACAATGTAAACCTAATGAGTCAGGACAGGATAATATTTTATAATGCCTGGACTTCACATATTAATAGTTCTTTAGAAGATTTTAAAGAACTATAAAAAAAAGTCTCAAGGAAAAGCAAGTAGTTTATTGTTGGTGTTTAATTTTCTTGGATTCCGTATTGAAAAGACACTTGGAACATACTCCGTTTTTATGCGGGTTTGGTGTATACAAAGGCTATATTTGTAATGAATGCTCCATTTCATCAAAGTGAGTTGGATTTATAATGTACTCGAGAAATTGAACTTGAGTCAACTGTCTGGATTTAATTCCTATCATGAATGTTAAACAGTGATGAGAGAGTCATCTAAAGAATATTTTGTTAAATACTAAGATTCATAATCACCCCCTTGAGTATCTTTCTTCTTCAGAAGAGGAAATGTAACATACCATTGCAAAGCTAGTGGAGAAAATGATTTGATTTTGTATTCTGTGGGTCTAGATGGGATTTTACAAAAACCGCAGGAGAACAGTCTCACAGTCAGCCACAGGGATGATAATAAATGCAATCTGGATTTGGCAGCTTATTTGAATAAGAATAGTAGCTGCCAGTATTATTCATTACTGAAAAAATGCAGGTATTTTATGACTGTTGTGTTCTCTGATCCTCAGAATAACCTCAAATGCTAGGTACTGTTACCCCATTTTACGGACAAGGAATCAGGAGCCCAGGAAGTGGAAGTATTTGAACAATGCCACACCTCCCCTTGGCTCCAACACTGTATACTTTCTTTTCATGAAATCATATTAGCAAAGATCACAGTGGGATTTTGATAATGTAAAAAAAAGCCTTTCACAAAGATATTTAAAAAGCAGGACCGCCATCACTAAAGATATCTTACCTAGCGTTTTTGGGCAGCGGGAACCCAGTTTGGGTTACTTTCTTGGTGATGTGGAAGTTAACATTTCACCCTGAAGAATGTATTTCTTTGATTATATTGAACCTTTGCTCAGATGCTGGCACATCTGGGCACATCTGAGGAGAGAAGCATTACTTAGAAAGTTAGTTTTAGGTCTTTACAGGCTGTAAAGGTGCTTCTGTTGGGGCACAGGATACGAATAATATCTGCTCTGAGCTCTGGTTTCTAATGCTGTCCTTCAGGGTCAGCCAGACATCTACATTCAGAAACCAGCAGTTTCACGATGTAAGCGATCAGGTTGTTGGTTTGTGTTTCGCTTTGTTTGTTTGTTTTTTAATATGCTGATTCCTGGGCTTCGACCTCAGAGATTCAGATACAAAACGTCTTAGGCATGACCTAGGAATGTTTAGTTTAAAAAGCTTAATGATTCTGATAATCAGCTAGGTTTTGAGATCACTGGATACTATATCGTGTTAGGCCTATTATGTGTTAAAATGATTTCTTAAGTAGAACATTGATGGTGGTTTTTTTGTTGTTGTTTGTTTTGATTCATTGAAGTCATCATTGCAGGTTAAAATATATACATTTATATTTATACATATACATTTAAATTATATATGTACTATATATGTACATATTATCAGTACTGTATTGTGTCTATATAATATGTAAATATATCTACATAATATATACATATTAATACACATACATAAATTTGTGTGTGTGTGTGTGTGTGTGTGTGTGACTGAAAGTTCCCCAGCGACTCAATATGGTGTCACCATGAGGATTGACCTTGGATCTCTAGCTGGACTGGTGTTTACAGAGTCTGTGGCTTTTTGCAGCTTGGCCTCTTAACCTGGTGGTTGGTATTAATCCTTCGCTACAAGCAGCAGCCTTATTTCTTCTGGCCGACTGCCACACGGCCTGTGCACTGTCGCCCACAGCAGTCCGGAGCCGTGCCCTGGGTTTGGAAGTGCATATCAGGACTTTCTACATGTATTTCTCTAGCCCTCGCTGCTTGAGTTTGGTTTCAACAAACTCATCAGATGCCAGCTGCTCACAGACCCACTCTGCCTGGGAGTGTCGTGTCAGTCAACAGTATTCCAGAATCTTCCAGTTAGTTTCCATGGCCCACTGTTGTTGGCTTCAAAGAAGGCATAGCTGGTGAATAAGTCACGAGGCCTGAGTGTTCTTTCTAGCAGCTAAAGAAACATAAATATTCCACCTTCTGACTTTCACTTCAGTTACAATACTACTTGTGGGCACCCTGGTGTTGACCTTCAGACACTGTAGGCATATGACCTAGAAACTAAAAACTTTTAAGAGCCTACAAAAATGTGTTTATGACCAGGAGAAGTTTATATATTTGCTCTAAAGCCTGGAAAAGAAAACTGAAAAATGAAAATTTGTAAATGTTTAATTAAATGTCTATAAAATGGTATGCTCTGCCAATTTCACTCATAGTTAAATTTAGCATTCATTTGATAATTAGTGATTTTGAAAACAAATTTTAGGTTTGATTTCCTTTTGCTGATGAATTATCGCCAACTATAACTTAATAAGTTGGTCATAGCCAAATGTTTTCAAACACAAATTATGAAAATCCTTTCAAGTTTTTGTAGCAAAAATTATTTTTAATGTGGGTTGTGGGTATATATTAATAGTTTGAGATGGGAATCCCCAAAAAGAAAAATGCCTGGAGCTATTCATGTTATAAGACATCCCTGTTTATGGGTGGCTCATTCCATGCACTTTAGAAAACATATTTGTCAGCTTAAGTAAACTCCCACATGATGCATATCATTTAATCTTCTATTCCCTAATATTTAGTCTTCATTGCTTAATTAAGGGTTTCTGCTTTTTATGAGAGTGCTTAATCCACAAACGCGACTTCTCAGATCGGCTTCCTGATATAAAACGGATGATTTACAGATACAGAAATGTCTGGGAAATGCAAACACATTTTTAGCTTATAGAGTTGAAGACTGTTCAGTGTGCTTTAACTTACACTGAATCATGAAGCTAGAATGTGCCTGCTATGTTGCCCTGCATAGTGTCGACATTCTACAACTTTTGTTCACCCCGTTTATTGCTTTTGTATGGAAAACTGCTGCTCTGGTCGCTCACCCTGAGATGAAAAGATGAGGAAACTGCCTGGCTTTCCAGGATGGGCTGTAACATGGGGGCTTGGGCAGGGAGGCTAATGCAGTGGCCAGCCAGCCCGGTCCCTTGACTTGAATACCTCCTGTCCTATGAAATCATCCTTGGATCCCATGCCTGGATTAGATGCTCTTCCTGTGTGTGCCGGTGCAGCTCTCTAGTTCCCTCGTCATAAGACGTTGTCCTTTGTTTTCCATTGTTGTCTTTTCTCAGCATTGTAAACTCCTTTGAAAGAGACTCTCTTCTTCATCAGGGACTACATCAAACCTGTGGAGTGCCCGGCACATAATAGCTCAGCAAATATTTCTTAGTAATGTGACAAATGTAAGGCTTACAAGTGAAACTCTTTCAAAGGTAGATTGACTAGTGTGATTCAAAAGTTGAAAAATAAAAGTATTTACATGATAAAGTGAACTTTTGTATTTTCTAGGGTTAGGAAGAAATTGACAGGGGCTGGCTCTGATGATGTATCTAAAATGGCATTAAGCTTAAGATCCTGAGCTTCTGAGCATACTCTGTAGGTAGGAGAACAGAGTGAACAAACATGTCCTCTAGCCTCCTCTTTGGACTTGATCGCACTGAAGCACTAGCCCCTCTGCCAAAGTTAGCTCCTTTGTAAGACCACTGTTTCATTATCCTCCCTTCGGTTTGATGCATACACTTGTGATGTCTATAAATCATGTGGATTCAAAACTGTTCACAAGAGTATCCACCGTCCCACCATGGAGAGAGTGCCCTAGCTTGGTAAACCCCTTCCACATGATTGGAAGAGGGGAGCGAATGTGTTATTTCCCGCTGACCTTCCCTTCTTTTAAGAAAGTAAGCCGTGGCTGTCCTCCCTCAGTGAATTCATGGATTTGGCCTGGGGCAGGGTGTCGGCTGTGTGTTGTGTGCAGGTGTGCCCACATGGCAGGCTTGCTGGAAGAGTTTTAAGGCAGGAAGTAAAAGCTGTCTTTTTAAAAATGTCTTTTCAAATGATGGAATACGGCTCAGAGTCCATTTTTTTTCTTATGCAAACCTCACCTAGGAAATAAGAGTAGATTTTTTTTTTTTATCCTTTTTATTTATGGTAGGGTCTGCTAACCTCTCTTTGTCCCAAGTTTTCTCCCTTAGGAGGGAGTGGGACTGGATGAGGCGTAGGCTCCTATTTTCTCTCACACATTCTGGTTTTGTTATGTCTTTCTTCCTGGGCGTGGTATATTTAACTATGTAAAATGACTTATTTCAGCCTATACCAGTATTAATTTTTGTGGTCTACTTAGCAGATCCAAGGAAGAATGTGAGTGTGTGTGTGTGACTTCAGCTGTATCAGGGTTTATCACTGCAGCTTTCTGACTTAATTTTTTTGACTGACTAACCACAGTGAAAAATGTAGTAGTAAAACACTACCACCACCAACACTTGCTTGTGTATTAGTATAGAACAGCAACTATAACAAGCAACCCTAAAATCTCAACCCTAAATTGCAATGGTTTAGTGCAATTGCATAAAGTCTATCGTTTGTTCACTAGCCGTTGCTGTCAGTGGGGTAGGTAGAGGAGTAGGAAGGTCTGGTCTCTGCTCCATATAATCATTTAGGGACTCAGGTCTTTCCCTCTTGGGACATTCTCATCTTCAACACGTGGCCTCTAACGTTGCAACAGGAGAAAATAAAGTGAAGGATTACCGAAGGGAAATTTTTATGAGCCAGGACTGGAATTGGCCCCTTTGCACTGGCCAGAACTCAGCCCTATGGCTCCAACATAATTGCTGGAACAGGAGACTGGAAAATGTAGCCTCGCAATGTGCCCAGGCAGAAAAGGAAAACTACGGATCCTCTGCTTCATCTGGTTTTAGGACTCGCCAGCACTCTAGCTTGGGTATTTGATGAAAGGGTCTTGTGGACTAATGCCTTTTCTACATTCTAACCTGCCCCTCTTCATGCCACCCCTCCCAACTCACATACCATTTCCTTTCATCCAGCTGCATCTTTACTCTCTTTTATTTGATGCCTTGAGGTGGGAAGGAATAAATGAACTTGGATGGGAAGCCCTAAGAAGGTGGGTTTTCCTGAGCAAGATAAGGGGAAAGAAGAGCTTACTGGAAAAGCGGGGTGTGTTTTAGAATGAGAATTGGGAGAGGCCAGGAAGGAAGCTGGGAGAAGTTTGCTTGGGTTGGTTGAAGATGGGTATGGATTATTCCAATAGGAGACAAATCCCAAGATGAAGAGTCCATTTCTCTACATAGTAGCAGGTGATGTTTTGGACAAAATTGTATGAGCCTATTATGAAATTTAGATAGAAGATTCCCTCTCATGTGTTTAAGTGCATTGGAAGGACCATCATCCACACCTAAGAAATATAACCATGTAAGAGTAAGTCATTCCAGCTGTTAAATATATTTGAACACATATAAAAGTAACATACACATACACATGTTCAACCATTTCGGGAGATACTTTCTTTAATAAAAAATAACATTTGTTTTCTGCCTTAAACTCTTCCAACATGGAGTGGGAAGCAAAGAGGTACCATTTATAAGGGTGGGATGACACAAACCTGCCCAGCAGTCAAAACTCTATCATTGCAGCAGGAAGTCTCTGCCAATTCTCCTGGAGAGTTGCAGCGTTTGAGAGATTATAGAACTCCCAATTGTAATAGAGCCCTGTGATAGGGATCCCCTCCCCCAAACTTTCTTAGGTCATGGAAGACACTAATGCATCCGTTTTTCTAGTTGTTAATCACAGAGACTTCATTTCCTCTCTCCTTTGTTATGTTTCGTTGAATAAAAACATTTTCTGGAAACAGATTCCTGCTTCAGTTTGTAAGTAGCATTTCTCACACCTAAAATTCTTGTCCTGGGCAATTTCATAGGGCCAATAGACACACAAGTCTTGCCAAGAACAATTCCCGTGAAGAGTTCAAAAGCAGCGAATCCCTGGAAGTTCAGAGCAAGTAGCAGGACGTGGCCCCCAGATGTTAAATGGAATTAGGTGCACCTACTCTGAAAGCCGTGTAAAACAACTGCGTAGTTGACATGCTATATTTCTTTTCCCCAGGGCTCTCCTGGAAAGGATGGGGCCTCTGGCCCTCCCGGACCACCAGGGCCAATTGTAAGTATTTCCAGAAACTACTGGGATATATTCCGCTTTAAAGCATTTCATGTCTTTTGAGAGATTTTCTTTTGCCAGACCTGTCACCTCTGCAGCCATCTTTGCTGTAGCAGCTCAGGTTTTGGCACAGACCTCTCCCTAAAATATCTTTTCAAAATAATACATCCATATGACTTGATTATTCTATCTCTGAGCCACTTTGCCATAAGATCACCTGGCTTGACTTAGTTTTTATTAGACGCAGATAAGGCTTAAATTTGAAAGAACTACACCTGACTGGTAGTTTGGAGACTTCAAAAAATGTCTTCCCTATTTCTTTGGTAGGTGGGATCAGGAATGAGCAATGAATCCTGAAGTCTTGGTATAGAGGTGGAGGGGAGCTATCTCTGTGTGTGTCCCTTACTCCTTCTTGGGAGCTAGCTGTCTTTGATGAATATGTGGGAGTCCTCACCTTTGCTTCATTTCCCTGCTTCTCGATTAGGGCATTCCTGGAGCCCCTGGAGTCCCAGGGATCACGGGAAGCGTGGGACCCCAAGGTGCCCTGGGACCACCCGTGAGTATGCGACAGTAGCCAGTCGGCATGGTTGTCTAGCCATCCCTCTGGTTCATTTATGTGTTTAAATTTACCAGCATCTCTGTTGGTCAAAAATGTTTCTTGGTCCTGGATGCTGTGGGAATCCATAAGGGAAAACAGAAGCTCCTAGGATAAAGATTAAGATCAAATTGTGCACATGTCAGGGCTAAAGACAAAAGGTCCCAACAGGGAATAATCAGCCATGCTGCTACTTATCTGTATGTTTTATTGTTTGTTCTTTTGTATTTGGCTGAGTAAACTCAATGCCATTTGTACTGGGATCGGATACAATAGCTGTGTGTTAATTAGACCTGTCTCCTGGGCAGGGGACGGGAGGGAATACAAGACTTGAGAAAGTCAAGGATTAGTGAGAATGGGAATAGATTTTTATTTTCTAAATTCTACAAGAAAGACAAGTGTGAACACGTATAAGCACACAAACATACCACACACACACACACACACACACAATCCTGTTTCCCCCATCCTTTCCCTGCAAACTTATCTAAGCTATTCCTCACTAGAAAAGAGAATTGAAATAGTCTCTCTGCTACCAGGTTTCAGTCTGCTTCCCAGAATGTGCTCCTGGGAACAGGAGTCCCAGGATATGTCAGCAGGATTCAGAGAGCAAGGGCTTCAGTTTAAAGGAGTGTCAGAGACAATGCGTACTAAAACCCTTCTTCAGAAAGTCATGAGAGGTTGGAGGACATCAAAGACTTTTGAGGCATCTTGAAATGAAGTAGGAAAAAACTCCCTAAACCTATTTAATTGGGTTTAATCCACAAATGTGTTTGTGCCCGAGGTGATCCGGTGTGTTGGAGTCATACTGACATCTTCTAGAACTTGTTACCCGTAACCCCAGTTGGCCTGGGAAAGAAGATTAGTTTCTGGGGACCTAGAGAGAGGTCAGTGGGGTGCATGAAGTGTAGATGAGACCTGGAATATGTCGGGGAAGGAGAGCCCCTTCCTGCCCATCCACCTGGTCATTTTATAACTCTGGAACAAACTCTAAGTATGGAGCATTCAGAAATACCAATGCATTTTTCCCAGACATAAAACACTTGATAATAATACTATCTTTGATTTGTTGTAAGTGAACAGAAAAGGGCCCTTGATGATGGCATTTTTATCAGTGTCAGAAGCCATTTCGTTCGGTTCCATAGACCCTGGGTAGGGATGCCACAGAAGGCATTGGATAGCCTCTCAAAAGCCAGTTTGTTCCCTCAACGGGGCAGCCCAGACCTTTCCCCGTACTTGGGGCCCTGCTGCCTGCTCGACTGGACCTACTAGTCAAGCGGGCTCAGTGTCAAGGTGTTAAGGCCTTGATTGTTTTCCCATGGATGTCTGTCTAGGAAAACAGGAGGGAAAGAGACCAAGAAAGACAGCCTGGCCCACTGAAAATAGCAACGTTTCCTCTAGTCGGTGCCAGGAACACTTGCCTGCATGCACTCTGTCTTCAGCCGCTGACTTCCCAGGGCAGGCTCTGTGCTGCTGCTGCGGTCGTAGCTCCTGCCTGAGGTTCAAGTGTGAGCTAAACCCTAGTGCCTCCCTGCAGAGGAACAGGTTGTGGGGAAGCACAGGTGAGAACGGCCACACGTTTAGCTTGACATCCTTGTAGGAAGGAGGCCCAGTGCTATGTCATTTAAAGAACACTGCACTAGAGTGGCCCTGACATGACTTTAACTAACTGTGCAAGCCACTAAGCAATTTACCTAGCCTCTCAGGACCTTGATGTCCCTGTGTGTTCACTTAAAAATATTTGCTTAGCAGCCACATTATGTAGACACATGGGGGAGGGGTTCTGAGAGGTACAAAGGTAACCAAGATAGTTTTCAACATTCACGGACAGTCTAGAGAGAATGATTTTTTTTTTTGCAACTAGGTATAATAGAAGGGCAGAAAGTCAGAAACACCTTAAGGAAAAGGCAAGGAAGTCACTATGAAAGTTCCATTGAGAGAGAGAGAGATGGACAGAGACAGAGAGACAGAGGGAGATACCCTCTGAGCTGGGCAGTGAAGAAGGCAATTCCTGAAGGAGACAGCGTTTCAATGGGATCTCGTAAGATGGCGCGATTTGCACCTACAAAAACAGGAAAGTGGCATCCTTTCTATGGGGATTGTACTAACACATAAAGCAGGCACCAGGGCACCCTCTGTCTTGTACGTTTCAATATTTTTCAACTCTTCCTCTTGCCTCTTTGCCACTGCCCAATTTTATTTCAATCTCTCATTTCCCAACAAGATTATCACAAGAAGTTCTAGCCCTGGTCTGGTCCATTCCCAGCTTCCAGAAGATCTTTCTTGTACAACTCGGAAGTGTTATTCCCTCACTTGAATGTCCTCACTGGATCCCTGTCCCCAGAGAATGAGTCTTAAATAGGCAGCCAGGTGTATGTGGCCTTTCACAATGGGTCCGTTCTTTCCCCTCCAACTTGATCTTGCACCATCCTTTTGCTTGGGGTTGAGTCATCATTATTTAAAGTTCCCCACGTCTATGCCACACTGTTTCACAATTTTTTTCCCCTTGGGAAGCTCTTCCATTTGTCTGGACTGCTTTCTTCTCCCTTCTCCACCTGTGAGCTCCTGGTTAGTCTCTCAGTAAAACTTCCTGTGTGAGGTCACCCTCACCTCCTCAGGCTGAGGTATGTTTTTGATGTTCATCTCTCCGCTAAAATGACAGGTTCTCAAGGGCAGAAATGTTATACTGACATTTTTATTGCCGGACTCCAGCTCAGTATCATAGAAGGTACTTAATAGGTATCTGTTCACAGAAAAAAATGAAAGTGTGTT
Organism: Furipterus horrens; assembly: GCF_987537825.1. Classification (NCBI taxonomy): domain Eukaryota; kingdom Metazoa; phylum Chordata; class Mammalia; order Chiroptera; family Furipteridae; genus Furipterus; species Furipterus horrens. The sequence continues at coordinate 12,722,053 of NW_028327177.1, read as the reverse complement.
TGTGTTCCAGTGAAGCTGATGTTCAAGGGTATTCTAGAAGATGACTCTTACAGATTGGGGGTCAGATGATGGAAGACCTTTAGAGCTGAGTTAGGATGTTTTGATTTTAGTTAACACACATCTTTAATATGTGAGACTTGGACCATGAAATTATCCCTCTTCCCTTCAGCACTAAAATTCTGTGGGTCTATGAATGTAGCCACTGTATTTTCTTTTCTTTACATTTCAAGTGTTCCTGAAATTAAAGGAAAATGTGCCACTTTTCTGGCCTACATCTGCTGGGAAGATGTGTTTTCCCTCAAAGCATACTTTGGAGGAGTTATGGGCCTTTGCTTGCTCCGGAATTTTTATTTTGTTTTTGTTTTACTTTGTAAAAATCAAAGGAAAGATGTCAGAGAAGTTGGAATAAAACTAACTTCTTGCTGTACAGATATTTCCCTAAATGGACTTTTCACTGAGTCTGCCTAGCGGTATCCTTTAGCTACTTAATAACAAGCACTGTGAGGCTGAGTCTGAGGAATTTCAGGCCTGATTAAGCACACCCATCCCTTTATACCAAAGGTGCCAATAACGAATGCTGCCTATATGTCTTGTCACTTAGATTTGCACTGTAATTTCTGTTTCTAAGTTTCAAATAAACCCATTTAATTAACAATAGCTAGCCATGGAAATGTCAAATAGTGTATTGGTTCAGAAATAAAACTACTCACCATAACAATAACTCAAGTTAAAACCCAATTCTGAATGACTAGAGTTAGGTTGGAGGGGATGTATGATTGATTTTTTAAAAAAATATATTTTACTTATTTACCTTCAGAGAGAGGGAAGAAAAGGGAGAAAGAAAGGGAGAGAAACATCCATGACCAAGAGGTGCAATTGGTTGCCTCTCATATGCCCCAGCCAGGGGCCTGGCCTGCAACCTAGGAATGTGTCCTGACTAGGAATAGAACCTGTGACCTTCCGGTGCACAGGCCAGCACTCAATCCACTGAGCCACACGTGCCAGGGCTGATTTTTTAAAATTATTGTTTAATTGGAAAAATATGATCTTCACTGCAGTAGAAGAATTGGCTGACAAGTTAGTTGAGTGTTCTCTTTGAAGGCAGTAGTGGCGTGTATTGGGGAGTGCATGGATTTAGGAACCCCGCTGACTGGAGTCTGGTCCCTCCTCTTCCATTTTGTTATTGTGTGACCTTGGGCAGATTATTTAACATCTTGACACATCACTTTCCCTATATGTACAATGAAGTGATATCTCATAGGGTTGTCATGAAGACTAAATGAGTTTGCCTTTGAGAAGTCTTATAAGGATTAAATGAGTTAACTTTATAGGGCGGTGATGAGGGTTCACTAAGTTAATAAACCAAGAACAGTGCTTGGGACGTGGTAAAAGCAGCTTAATTACTAACTACTACTTTTACAGTGTCTTAAGATCTTAAAAATGTGGGATATTTACTTATTTTTGCTTGCGGATTTTTGTTTCAGTTTTGCATATAATACTTGAAAAGCTAGTTTTGTTAAAATTTTATTTTGTGGTAACATAAGTAGCTCTTTCCTCCAGTTAGACCCACCAGAGGGACATTAGTGTGTCTTTAGGGGCTTGTCCCTTTGTTCAGCCTAAGAAATGGGGAAGAAGACATGGCCAGTATATTTATTCCCCCCAAAAGAATGGGGGTGGGAAGATGTAACACAGAAATCTTTTGCAAAAAGCTTTTATAATGAAAATTGGGTCATTTTTAACAGAATCAGCTCTTTTTCTAATCATCTAGAGGCCCAGTGTCTGAGTATGTCATGAATATTTTTCTCTTCTTTTAATTAAGGCCGTTAAAATGAAGCAAGTATTGGCTTGTCATCCAGACTTGAAGTGAAATCCACTCATTCATTCATTCATTCATTCAACACATATTTTTGAGCATTTAACATGTCCCAAACATTATCCTAGGAAGTGGGGTTACTAAAGTTCATTAGCTAGACACACTGCCTTAACAAAATGCACATGTTGAGAGACGTCACAAACAGCGAGGATCTTTCTTTGTAGAGGTTGAGATACTTCTTGCAAGCCCAGCTTTGGTATTTTTCATTAATTTCTGTCCCTGGTGTTACCTTGTTCCAAATAATGACTGCATTGTGAGATACTGTCATGTTAGCTTTGTAAGGGAGTCCAGAGACCATTTAATTTAATGACCTCATATTACAGAGAAACTCAGAGAGTTTAAGTAGCTTGCAAGTCATGTTGTAGACCTTCTTTTTTCCCAAAGTAGTAATATGAAAATTTTCAAACACACACAAAATTGAAAAAATTTAGAGTGAGCACCCATATGCCCACTGCTTAGATTCTACCATTATATTATGATTGTGTGTATATATTTTAATAAAGTTTTCTTGGGCTTTGCTGATTATTGATCTCATTTGTAATATTGGAAAATTATTTACAGTGCACTAAAGGGTGGATTTATACTTCTAGTTGAAGTCTGTTAATATTTTTTCATTTTGTTAACAAAACAAAAGGAAACATAAAGTCAGATAGTAGACAGCAGTCCTAGATTTATAGTAAATATTCTAATTTAATATTGGACTTAGTTAAATGTTTGAACGACTCTTTTGTACAAGAAAACGCTAGCTGGTTTTGGAAATACAAGGTAATTGAAGTGATGGCTCCAGCTTTAGAGCTCTTACCATCGAAGCAGAGAGAAGAGAAATCCATGCATCAACTTGTAGTTAAATATATACGAAAATAAAAATTTAGTATCAAAAACTGATACTTGAACTAAGTCCTGCATTAGACTATTCTTCTGTTGATCGTTAATTTACAAGATTTACGGTTAATACTCTTCTCACATTTCACATGTTTTCATATGCTGAGTAGACCAGGTCAGTGGGAATGAGAAATTGTAATTTCAAGGAGTAGAAGATAGAGAAGTTGGGGCTAAATAACAAAAGATTTTGAATCCCAGGACTTTGACTCTGTCGCATGAATGTCTTAAGAATTGGTGAGTGATCATGAATGAGGAAGAGGCTGTCATCGATCACTAGTCTCTGAGCTTTCGAAGTGGTATGCTGCTGGTGTCTGAGGAAGATACAGCTGCTTGTGTGGACTATGAACTAAACGGAGGTTCTTAAGTTAGGGGGGACGGTTAGGGGGAAGTTTCAGATGCCCTGGTGTGATGGTGAGGGCAGCACTGGGGTGATGGAATAAAGGGGGTGGATCTTAAGGAATTGCAGTGCAAAGGGTGTGTGTAATAGACATGTGAGAAGCAAGGGAGAGAGGAGAAAATGCTAGAGCTGGCTGGTACCTGCTGGGGAGGGTGGATGACATGCGTCCCTTTTCCACTCAACTCCATCTTTAGTGACAGTATATTTGCAGCCTGAAATCAGCTGTAGTAGAAATATTTCAGCTCTGATAGCAGCAAAAACTACGAGCCAGAGAGCCAGTTTACCTGCACACCATGGGTGAACCCAGAATTTTGAAGTTTGGTTACTATTAGCTAAATAGAGATTTTGGAGAAGATACTGAGTTTAGTTTGGGACCTGCTGAGATTGTAGCAACAACTGGGAACAGTCTGACAATGTGGCAGATTCCATCTATAACTGCCATTCACTATCCCTTGGGTAAAACTATAAAAATGTCACTCAATGAGTTGCTCTTATTATACGGTCTCAGAATTGAAACAAAAAGAGGAAATCCTTCTGAAGACACATGTTTTACATTGTAAGTGTAATTTCATTGCAGAAACATAAAAACGCCATTGTTTTTCAGTAAAAATTTTTACAGTTATAGTAGTTTTGTATGGGTCAAAGAGTAGCTAAGTCACAAAAACAAAATAATAATTCAGCTGAGAGTTCATGGTAATAGGAGCTCCCATTATCAGGGAGAAAGGATCATGCGCTATTACTCTAGATGAAAAGCAGAGTGAGGCTGTGAGATTTCACAAACCTCAGCTCTTACTCGAACTCTGAGGCTAGAAGAGCTACTCCTTTTCTTCCAGAGCTATTCTTTAAAAAATTGAAACAGTTTAGGCCTTCAGCAGAGATCTTTGAAATAAATTATGAAGTATCAGTAGAGTACAACTCATAGACGAGTGTTTAGTGTGGAAAAATATGAAAGACCTATTCAGTGAAATGATGGGTTACAAAGCAGCGTTGCTGCATGATCCCAGGTTTGTGTTGAAACATACTCTGTAGAGGGCATTGCGCTAAGTGAAACAAGCCAGTCAAAGAAAGACAAATGCCACATGATTTCACTTATACGTGGAACCTAGTGAACAAAATCAACAAACAAATAAACAAAATAGAAACAGACTGAGCTGTCAGAGGGGAAAGGTGTTGGGGGATTGGGTGGAAAAGGTGAAGGGATTAAGCAGTACAGATTGGTAGTTGCAGAATAGCAGAGACATGTAGATTACAGGAGAGGAAATACAGTCAATAATGTTGAGCTAAATATGTATGAAGCCAGGTGGATACTTGAAGCAGTGAGGGGACCACTCTGTGAAGTACATGATTTTTCTAACCTCTTTGCTGTACATCTGAAACTAATACAGAATAATATTGAGTGTCACCTGTACTTTTAAAAAATCTAAATTAAAAAAGAAACCCATTCTGTGCCCCTGCATTAAACGCCTGGAGGAGGCTAATGTTTCAAAGAGCCATTTCCGCTTGGTGGGATTACCAGTTGCTCTTTGTTTATTCCTGTTGTGTCTATTTTTGCTGCAGAATTACTGGTGGTAAGAAAATGTCTTAATAAAATAAGAAAAGATGCACTATCCTTATGCATAGCTGAGTGTGGTGTTACAAGTAACTTGACAATTTAAAATTTTACAGGGTGTTCCTGGAGCAAAGGGAGAGCGAGGAGAACGAGTAAGTAGCCTGTCTGACTCCGCTTACCAGCCAGCGCTAACTGCACACCTCTCATTGCTGGGCCTGACAGAGGGTCACCGTTCACCATCAGGATCACTCATTGCTCTTAGCCATTTCTTCTCTCCCCACTCCCTCCTCAACTCATTTGGCTCTGAGCCTGTTTTCAAGTGGAAAACACCTTGCGGGCTAGAAGTCAGGAGAGCTGGTTACTAGTTGCAGATTTGCTACCATCCATCTCAATGGCCTTTAGTCCATTTCTTTAAGGAAAACTAGAGAGAATTAAACTCACCAAACTCACTAAGTAGATTTGATAAAGAAACATACATAATACATGTGGAAAGGCTTCAGAAAAGTAAAAGCTCTATACAGATGCCAAGGAGGAGAATGGGACCCGTGTTTTTCCAATATTGGCACCCAGAAAGACAGTGGTGGGCATAGAATTAAAGAACTGGCCATGGGACTTAAATCAGCTTATTTTAGGGGCCTTATCTCTCCTCTGAGGAACTGTACAGCTGCTAATGTAATTGTGCTGTTGGCTATAGTAGAAACAGCCGTGACCTTGGGCTCATCCAATTACCTCTGTGAAACCTTGAGCAATATGCTTAACTCTGTTTGTCTATAAAATGGGTTTAACACCTTTTCTCTGAGTTGTTATTCGTATTAAGTAAGCTATTTCTCAAGAAATTGCTGCATTTTATAAGCTCCAAAGAGCTATAAATGAGGTATTAAATAATGTACATATGGGTTCATTTCAGAACTATTACATTTTTTGGAATCTGGGAACAGAAATGCTTCCTTGAGCTTTTTAAGTTAATAAAGGCCCCCAGGAACCTTTAATAATAAGTTAATGAAGGCACCAGGAATGTCAAATTGCTTACTCCTTCTCTGCATGTACCATGGTGGTCAATTCTACCCACTGCTTGGAGCCAAAGAGCCCAGGTGGGAACAGTGGGTCAGGTCAGATCTCCACCTGGAAGTCTGGCCATGTGGCTGAGCCTGTGGCTGAGAGTCAGGAGTCTGCTTTTGTCCTCATCCAGGGTGACCTGCAGTCTCAAGCCATGGTGAGAGCGGTGGCGCGTCAGGTGTGTGAACAGCTCATCCAGAGTAAGTGCATTATCGTTCCAGAGGTTTTCTGTCTCTCGTCCAAATGGACATGTGCCTTTTCCATGAGTGTAACGATGAAGGAAAATATCTCGGTGCAGACACACAAGTTTTACAGGTGGCCGTCAATAAGTCATCCAAGAAATCGTTGCAGATTACCCCAGATTTCTGCATTGATGGTACAGATGCCAAATTCCTCCTGTCCTCTGTCCAAGAGCTCGCTGCTTGCCCAGGATAAATTTAACTTGACTACCCAGATAAAATCTTTTATTCCCTCCTCATCTCCCCAAAGGGATTGATTTTTTTTCTCAAGTACTCAGCACGTGAAAGCTGCCAGGCTGAGGCATCAGAAACTACCTTTGAAAACATGATGTGTCGTGTTGATTTCTAGTAACTCCTAGATTTAAATCAATGCCCCCTTCTTATCCATTTCTTTCAGTTAGCCCATGGTCCTCTCATTTATTCTTTAACATTTATGCCAAGACATACACACGCGGGCAGCCTTCACGAGATATTTGATATGATTCTTGTGCTTTATGCCGAAACTTTCCCTGGAATATACTTGGTCTGACACCTGTTCCATTTGTTCACTTTAAACCTGAACTTTTCCACAGTCCAGTATTTCAATTACTGATTCCTGCTCAGTCACTTACCACTCACCCATTTTGCACATTTCCATGCTGGCCACGGACTCTATTTTGTCTCAATAGTCTAATCAGAGGGCCCTTCTCTTTGCCAGTAGTTTGTTCAGTTCCAGGCAGATCTGAGGCCAAGTAGAGGTGAACTATTCCAGCTCTGGCCCTCTGCTGTCAAGCCCTCCACCCCAGGGTATCCTCTGTCTCCAGGGCTGACCTCACCCCAGTGGTTGCCTTAACAGCTTTGCGGTTTTGTATTATTTAAGCCATAAAAGTTTGGGAGTCCTGTAAGGGTCTGAGAAGGCCCCAACGGCAGGGTCCAAAATTCTATATGTAGTTGATAAAACCAGAGCTCTCCCTGAGAAAGGCTTGAAATAAAGGTCTGGATAAGCTTGGGAGAGGTTTCGTTAAGACAAAAATCTCAGGGCAAAGGAGTACAAAACTTCAGGCATGATAGTAATGCTCTCTATATTTTAACTTTATTTTATTTCGTATTATAGTGCCCAGACTGAATGTGTGTACAAGAGAGAATTTACCAGTTAAATAAAACTGTTCAAGTTTAATACCAAAATAAGATCTTTAAAAACACAGTAAGTTACAAAAGGGAAATTGAACAGTATGTAGACTCTGTCAAGAGCTAACCAGTATCTTGGATTCTTTTGTAGGTTTCTCATTTCAAGTGCTCAGTGTAAGTGAGCAGATAATTATTTTTTAAAAACCTAAGGGTTCAATCCTAACGCGACTTGCTGACCAGAGTACGTAGAAGATTTCACAATAGTTGGTGTCTTCACCCCACGCTAGAATAAAATTCTTGCGTGAATATATGATTGTTTATAACATCACTCAAAAAAGAGAGTTTAAGATGGAGCGTTTTCCCCTCTGGAATTCTCAGATTCTTGGGAAGAACTTCTAGGAACTGGGAGCCAGCAGGGGGTTATACAAGAACAACAGAGTAGTTCTGTGAAATAATGAGACCCGCGTCTCCCTGCAGTTGTGAGTGAAAGAAATAGAAGAGACTGTATGGGCAAGAGCCCACCTACCCGGAGGCTGTATTTCTCATGCCTCCACCAATCCACACACTGCTGCCTGTTGCTCTGGGCTCCTTATTTCATCTCTCAGAACTTGATTTATCAGTTCGACTGTAATGCCTCACACCCTCCGTTATCTGGTTTTCAGTCTAGAGCTGATCAGAACAATTATGCTAGGAAAGATCCTGTGGGAAAGGTCAAAGTGATGACAGCTGGAGGAGTGATAGAGGACGTCCCCTCGGTCAGAGAAGGAAACTGAAAATGTCCAGACAGAGATGCCTGACCCCACCGGACATGCACGGGGCCCGCCTGCTGATGGCCGCTGAGTCATCAGAAAGCCAATACTAGTTACAGTCATGGTCCTCTGCTTAAGAATGCTTGGATACATATTTGAGATAATCCCTCTAACAATGGTTAGCATTCTTTATTTAAGTTTGAACGTTTGCGAAGGGATAAGTAGTAGTGATCTAAGAAGTTCATTGATGCGAGAAAAGCTTGCCTCCTCATAATGCTAGAAAAATGAGGCGTTATGGTATCGAGCATTTTATTAATTTCTACTTCTAATTATTAAAATATATCCCACCATACATAACTGAATTCAGTGACTATGGCTGAGAAAGCCTGGTTAAAAAAAATAAAGCTAGTGGGAGTCTCTGCTGCTGAGACCCAAGCAGAGGTTACTGCACAAATGCTTGGCAGCAGAGATGAGCTGAAACAGCACTGTCTGTGGACTTGTGAGCAATAGGGTGGAGCTGACTTTGTGGGCTGGAAAAAAGACAACTTGGGGGGAAATTGCTGGAGAAAGGGGGCAGCTGGGTGAGGGTTTAGGGTGTCAGATAAATTCTGGGGGTAAGATAAAATTTATGACTTCTCTTCAAATGATATTTATGAGATGCTGACGCGCGTGGTGGAATTCCAAACACATGAGATGCGACTTGAATACAACCCAGCTGTTAACAGCACCCTAAGTGAAATGTACAAAGTTTTGAATTGGAAGTCAGCATGTTTCAGAGGGGTGTGCTTTCCCCTTTGGTGGGCATCTAACAGAGTTGTTCGGAGCCTTGACAAATAACACCTCCAGGCCTCCCTTTGTTTGTGTGACAGTTGATCGAAAGCTGTCTTTGTCCTTCCTGTCTCAGGTCACATGGCCAGGTACACAGCCATCCTCAACCAGATTCCCAGCCATTCCTCATCAGTCCGTACTATCCAAGGGCCTCCTGGGGAGCCAGGGAGACCGGGCCCTCCTGGAACCCCTGGTGAACAAGGACCTCCAGGTACCCCAGGCTTCCCGGGAAATGCAGGTGTGCCAGGGACCCCAGGAGAACGAGGTAAGCTGGGCCGTCCCCCTCCATGGGTGCCATGAAGCAGAACCTCACAGTGGTGCTTATACAATGATAAAGTCTGAAAGAATGGACCTAGATTAATTTTACCCCATCCGTTCTGCAGCTTCTTGTTTATGCCCAAGGTTGAGAAAAATGAGTAATCTACAAAATGTTTATCAAGAGCCACATCTGCTTGTATGAAAAAAGATGATCAGAACCCCCAACTACCTCTTAATGAGATAATGATGCTCCCTTTAGATGGCAGAATTAAGAAACAATGCCCCTCTCTGGACATACATGACATCACGTATAAGTCATGGCTGGCAGAGAGCTCACTTCCTAGGTCTGGTGCTTTTTTTGTGCAGTACCCATACTAGGCAATAGTGGCATTCCTGAAGTGAGTCATGAGTCAAATTATTATATGATTCACATGTGTGTGTGTAGAATATGCCAGCTCCAAACTTTAAATTAAATACTATCTGTGGCTCTTCTTCCTTATACTATGAGGCAGCATTTCATTTAATGATCTAATGGGCCAATGTTTTATATTTCCTACTAAAATTTCTTTTAAATAGAGATACTGCTTAGCTTGTTCTTCTGCCCTTAATAGTTCTTAACAGTTTTGTATAACACAATAATAGGATCAAAGAGATGTGGGAAATTGGGGCTAGATATTAACCACAAAGAGAGTTATGGGAAAAGAGACAACTGATACAAGTATTTTCTAAGACACAATTTATAGAATGTCGATCTGAGCAAAAGATAATTACCTATCTACTCTGTGAGTCATGTTGCTTTTGTTAGATGGATAGGTTATATTCCTTTTATAAGATCTGGGATGTAAAATGCAGATTACAAAGATACTATTTCAAGTTCATTCTTGATACATGTCAACAGGCCAAGTGTGTTTTTTGGGTCTACACTTTTGTGTCCATTATTCCTCCTTTGGAAAAGTCCTTTTCATTTTCTGACTCCTGTACATGTTACTCTGAGTTCAAGGCTCAGCCTAACCCATGTCTCATGCATGAAGTTGGCTTGATCACCCCGGACCACAGTCATCTCCACCCGCTGAGTCCCTGATGCCCTGACCATTTCTCTCCCCCCTTTTAATGCCCATCAGGTGCTAATGAGCTGCTAGAGTTCTGAAAGTGGGATCAGGTCTGAATTTCTTTGCACAGAACAGGCACTCACTAGGTTATTGTTGCTTTGACTGTGACCCAATTTTGATTTTCCTTTCTGAAGGCTTTTCCTGTGCAAGGGTGCTAACTAAATCAGCAGGTATAGAGATGGACACCATTTTCCTGTAGGATACCTAAGATCTGGCTGCCAGGAGGGTGGCCTCCTCTTTCAGCAGGCCACTCTCTAATGGTGCTGGTGACAGATCAGCTGGGAGTCAGGGAGCATAGAGCCAGTGCTTGAGTCACCCTCAGCAAGTCACAGTGTCTTTGTTCTTTTTGGAAACCCTATCCTTGTTCTTGCCAGGCTGAGTCTTTCTTGCTCTGCAAGAGCACTTGGATGCTTAGGCCACAGGAAAAGCACCCTGGAGTTCTCAAACAACCCTTGAAATATGAATTTTCATGATATAATGTTCTTACCTACATACAGATTACAAGGGGGGGACCCAAAAACCTGCAATTATCTTTTGAGAATGGGCCCTTATAGAACAGGCTTCCCTCTCTAGGTGAGTGTTCTAGGAACTCATCTGTGTTAGTGTACCAGCTGGCGTTGTTATGAGAGGCTGCATTTAGCTTCAGTGAATTTTTTTTTTTTTGAAGACTCTTTCAGTGCGTTTGCCCATTTCATGATGGGTGATGTAGGAGCACATTTGCCCATACTGCACTGAATGTTCAGCCATTTTTTACCAAAAACAGCACGCCCCCCCCCCCCCATGCCCCACCCTCCCTATTTACTTGATCTGGCTCTGAGCAATTTTTTGTTTCCCTGGATGAAAAAAAGTCTTCAAAGGGAAACGTTTTGTGGAAGAAGTGAAACAAAAACCACAGAGCACTCGTCGGCATCAAAATAGATGAGTTCAAAAACTTTTGAGCTGTGGAAAAAAGTCTTTCTATGTGCATTGCATTAAATGGAGAGTACTTTGAAGGTGACTGAAGTTTAAGCATGTAAGAATAAATACATAATTTTTAAATAAATAAATTCTGTTTTGGGGGGCATCTCCCTTTGTACAATCCAAATATGTGTTTTAAAGTCATTTGGAATAATTTTTTGAGATGGTTATGCCACAAAATAGACATAAAGTTAGATTCCCGAAACTTACCAAGACAATTAGACAAAAGGTGAGATGCCTTTTGAACATGAGGGAAGGTGATTTTATTGGTCACCAACTGAGGGGTGTGGTTTGGGGTTTAAGGTTGAGGTTTATACACCAACACCTCAAAAATATTAGATCAGAAAAACCATCCATTTAAAGATTTTCATGCTTAATTCGTATATCCATAACAGCTGGAATTCATATCTGCTTTATTTTGTACAATAAATCAGCAAACATTGAACACAGCATTTATGCAAGACTTTTGGCGTGGCAGTGTGTGAGATAATACTATAATCATGGCTTTCACTTTTAGGCACCAAATGCATCTGCCAACATTGTGCTCAGTCTTATATATAATATATGCATGTTCTCACTTGGATAAAACAGAAGACATCATTTGGATAAGGAATGTTAAGTGTTACTGAATATACAAACTAGGAGATGATAAATGCTAACCGAGTAATGTTGAAAGTAAAATTTGTCTGAATTTAGACCTCCCATGACCTTTGATAAGAAAGGGTCCTAGCATTCATCAGGTAACTATTTGATAAATTATCAGTTGCTTAGCACGTTATTAATGCCCATAAAAATCTAACGAGATCAGTATTCTCCCCAGTTTTAGGTGAGAAAACTGAGGCTCAACTGATTGTCAATTGTCCAAGGTCACTTAGCTGAACAATAGGGGACCAGAATTTAAATCCAGATCTGTGTGATTCCAAAGTATCTGTGTTTGGATAGCCTGGGGACATCTATGACCTGGGAAATGACCTGCTTGGAGATGAAGCCAAGTGATCTGTTGGAGAAATGTGAATGTGATCAAAACCTTTGGGCATTTGACGTTTCTTCTATGATTGCAGCATGTGCCTGGGCTATGTCAGAGTCCAGGTAGAGGAGTTACTTATAGGGATACTGGCCATGGGTCTGGGAGTTTGGGGTGTACCTATAGGTGTTCTAGTGTCTCCCCCTGGGGGCAAGTCAGGGAAAAATCGGGAACACAGCAATTCAATCCCGTTCTACTTCTATTATCTTAGAAAAGAAACCATTTGTGATGTTGCTTTAGCTGGAAGGATCATGAGAGGTGGAAAGCGTGGGGTTTGGGGCATCAGTCATATGTGGGTAAGGGTGCTAGTTTTGCCACTTATTCGCTATGCCAATTTCAGTTGCTTAGTCTTACAACATAATCGTTGTAGATCTTTATTCATTCCTCTAACCAGCACTGACTGAGCACCTAGTACACATCAGGCATGGTGCTGGGTGTTTAGGAAAGAGAAGTAAATGGGACATACATTTCCTGCCTTCATGAGCCTAGCATAGAGGCAGATATTAAACAAAAAACACATGAATAGTTTAATATCAGTTGTTATCAGTCCTATGAACAAGTGCAGGGTGCTGTATGAGCATAAAAGAGGGGACTCTGACAGTCTGCTGATGTTTTAGCTGAGTGAGACCTGAAAGTTTAAGAGTTTGGCATGTAAATAAAGAGAGTTAGAGGAAAACATACTAGGCAGAGACACCAGCAGCGTGTACAAAGGTCCTGAGATGGGAAAGGACTTGAAACCTTTAAAGCCATGGTTCTCAACCTTAGCAAACATCTTGCTCCCTTTCTGTAACAAATAATTTTGCAACATCTCTCCTACTGTTCCAAAATGAAATTCACAGATAATAAATATAACCTATCTTCACACATAATTTTTAAAACTAGAATGCTCTCTAGTGTAATATAAAACAGGAAAAGGGAAGTAATTTATAGTCTAATAATTTTTTCCAAGAGGCAAATTCTCAGCATGACAATACTGAAAACATAATGAAGAGGTCAGAATGAACTTATATTTAAGAATTATTGAGCACGCAACAGCTACAAATCCAGGTTGATATAATTGAGCTTTATCAACTACTTAGTTTTTGTAAATTTGTGTCTATTGTGTTCACAGTGAAGGTCTACTGAGATAGCAAATACCTCATTGGGATTATGCAAAGAAATGTAAATTACCTCCTCCTACTTTTCAGGCACATGTTCCTGGGTTAGCAGATCTCTTGCTTTCCCATTATATTTGTTTTCCTTACTAAGGCCTTCTCTGGAAAAGCCTTCCAATACTGACTGTCCCCTGAAACTAGTTGATTGTGAGTGTGTCTTTCTCCACCCAGTGCCTGGAAAAAGTTCGGTGGAAATGCCTGAGAGGTATCATTCCAAAGACTTTCCCCATTGGACCTCATTGGTTCCTACAGATGTCATTAGCCATTTACATTTACTCTGTAGAATCAAATATTTTGGGTGCTGAAGAGCGCTAGTCACTCCAATGTTATTATTGAGGATGAAAATAAAAATCGTGTTGGACTGTCATCCCTAATCAAAAGAAAATTTCCTGTTTTGTTTACTACCTGGATTAATTTTTTGTTCTTTGAGGACAAAATCCCTGAAGGGCTTTTGAAGTGGGAAAATGATACCCGTCAAGCATTTCCTGCCATAAATGGTCGCATGTCTAATGATTGAGGAAAGAGAGACAAGATTTGAGGATCTGATTTTTATTACTCCTAATGTTCTGTGGTTAACTCGAAAAAGATGGATTTCATTTCAGACCATGAGAAAAAGGGGAAGGAAGGAGGGAGGGTGAGAAGATGAATCGCAGCTGAACCCCCCCAGGCAACCACAGGTAGAGCAGTCATGAGCCAACCTCTGGTTGCTCTACACCAACGACAGCCCCTTGCAGAGACAGAGAAATGGCAGTCAGGGCAGGGTAAAAGCTGCAGGTTCAGGATGCTAAATCTGCATCCCTAATGCGCACGCCTCAATTCACTATGAATCAGTTTGGCTGAGAAGTCCAGAGAGAAAACTGGATCCTAGATTCATTTAAAGCTGAGAGAGAGAGAGAAGTAAGGTTCTTATGTTCAATATTCCAGTGGTTGAAAAGAGCTGTTGGCACTGATGATCCTTTTGGCAGAAAACTTTGGTCACAAGTTCAGAATGAAAGCACAGCAGTCGTGAGCCAGGAATGCCTCAGTGGTAAGCATCTGTGCAACTTCTTAGTGACCTTTGCATCCTGCTTTAATTCCTGGAAAAGTTATTTTTATGGGACAGATTAACTTGATTAAAGAAAGAGGGATGGTAGAGCTCTCATAATAATTTGCTGGTCGTTGCTTAAATATTTACAAGTCTTCCCTGTGTGATCTTGTGTTATCATTGATATGGTGTTGTGTGAGACATCGTCTTTTCATTGCTGTTAAAACTTTGCTGGAATACATATTGGCCTTCTTCCTCTCCTGCTTCCCCATCCCCTCCTCTCATCTTCTGAGATGAACTCCAGAGAAACAAAGATAGCGTGTTCTCTTCTCTCACCCGGTATTTTTATCTGGTAAAGTCCCATTTGAATGTCCTTTGGAACAAGACCTTTCGCTGAAGGTTTGATGGATTGTGTTTTCCTAATATATAGTAACTTTAAGGCAAGGAATGCTCTTTCTCTTTTCCTCCTTGTATCATCTTTTATTTCAGAGGGTTTTTTTCTTATTACAAAGTGACTCTGCATTCATCATGGCTGTAGAGAGAAGCTCTATGTGTTAGTGATCTATAATAATGTAACAAGTTACCCTAAAACAGTCCTTTAAGAGAACAGCGCATATATGATCATGGTTTTTATGGGTCAGGGATTCAGGAGTGGTTTAGCTGGGTGGTTTTGGCTCAGGCTTTTGCATGACATTGCAGTCAAGATGTTAGCCAAGCCTGCAGTCATCTATCTGAAGGCTTGACTGGATCTGGCAGACCTGCTTCCAAGATGGCTTACTCACAGCGCTGTTGGCAGGAGTCTCGGGCCCTCCCTCACTACTCCAGTCACATTTAGCTTGGGGAGGCGGGGGGTCCCTCCACAGGAGTTCTTGAATGTTCTCAAAACATGGTGGATGCTTTCCTCAGAGCCAAGAGAGACAGCAGAGAGGAGTTCACAATGCCTTTCTGTGACTGGTCTCAGAAGGCACAAGCTTTTACTTTTGGCACATTCTGTTAGGAGGGCGTCACTTAGCCCAGTCCACACTCAAGTGGAGGGGAATCTGGATGTACATGTCGAAGAGGGGAGCATCACAGAACTGGTGAATATGTATTTGATCACACTCTTCTAAATCAAACCAAGGCCTCTTTTCATTCCTAAGAATGATTTCCAAGCAGGCTGACTTCTGGGACACTTGTACAAGTTTGGCTCACTCTGGGTCTACCTGTTTTCACTATTTAAATGGGTATTTTTCTCTTCCACCACCTTTAAGTTATTCAAATGCCAGATGGAACTTTATAGAGAGAAATATAAGCTATAGATTTAAGCACCATGAAAGAGTAGCTAGCGCCTACTGGAAAAATGTTTCTGTAGACTGACTTTTTTTGTATTCCTGCTTCTGGAATGAACTGTAATCAGGATAAAACCATTTTCCAAATAAACACAAAGAATAATTTTTAAAAAGCAACTGACAAACTAAAATTACCCTCAAATTGTGTTCTTCTCCCTCTGTAGTTAGTAGAGTATGCTATTACAATAACAAAAAGCTGTAACTGGTATTTTGTCTTCTTTTTGCTGTGAAAGGTAATATAATTGTTTCTGTAGCTTTAAAATTTTTTTGAAACCCTTAACTGGAGGGTTCGTGGAGTAGGTCTTAGCAGATTCCTCACGCTGAATTTCAGTCACTGCCTGGGGTAGTGGGGTTGTGCCAGAAACACTCTTCAGGGCCAATGCCATCTCGGTATGATATCTTTGTGTGGTCCTGGTTCATATTTTCTAGCCAAACTGAACAGCTCAGGGCTCCAGGTATTAGTCAGCTTTTGCTGCATAACAAACCACAAAAATCTTGGTAGCATACAATAAATATTATTCATCACATATCTGTGGGAAGTGGAGACAGCTCTGTTCCGCTGGGGCCCTGGCTGGAGGTGAAATATGAAATAGCCCCCCATTCTTCCTGTGGCAATTGCAGAAACAAAACAGGGCCACCCAGCTTCCCAGTCATGTTGCAGGCCTCTGTTCATGTCATTGCCACTAACATCTCATTCGTCAAAGCGAGTCACATGGCCAAGCCCAAATCCAAGGGCTAGGGAAATGAAAGAGTCCTAGCATGCGAATGGGAGTATAATTCTATTGTAAAGTAGTAAAGAATTTAGGCCACTAATTCAGTTTACCGTGTTCTTCATACATGCCTTTTCCTTTCCTACCACACTCAGTGCTGATCCCTATTATACCCTGTTCTTATACCCCTTCTTTGATCTTCACATGCTCTTTTCACTCCCCAGAACCCGCTTTCTTCCTCTGGCTCATTCATACTCAAGCTTCAAAACTCATCTTGAGTTTCCTCTGCCAGACTTCTTCTTCATGTGGTTTATTTGTTTGGCCCGTGTATTTGTTATTTCTATGCTGCCTTATTCCAACTGAATTAGACTCAGTAAGGTCTTCCTCATTTGTGCTTCTCCTTCCCCAGGCGCAGACCTCCAACCACAACATTTTCTTATTATATTGTAATTGTTGATGTACTTGTGTTTCCTTGGGATGGTGCCTTTCATCTCTGTATCGCCCCACAAGGAGTCTGAACAAATAGTCACTTGATAAATGAATAGATGACAGATCCCTACCTCATTAGCATGGGAAACACATCATTTAGCACCCAGGTAGAATATACAGTAGAATATACTTTCTTGAATGATTCTTTAATGATTTTATTTCCATTAATCTATCTCACCAATGAGGCTACATGCTCCCCAAAGACCAAACTTAATGTCTCTTTTCCTTTTATTCCTCATAATACCTGAAATACAATAGTTATTTCATGAGTCAGAAATGATTTATGTTGTTGATTACTACTAGCTTTTTGGCTGCCATTCCTCATTCACCCTAGAGCCATGATATAAGCAGAAACCCATGTGCTTATAGTACGTCAATCGTAAGACATCCTGTTAATAGTCAGTTACTGCCAAGTTGACAATGTCAGCATTATCTTCAACTCATCATCATATAAATTTAGCCATAAAAGTAAGGTGAGATTTTTAACTAGGAGTTATAGTTATAGTGATTAGGAAATGCATATAACATAGCAAATGCATGGGACATTTCAGTGCTCCAGTGTAAGTGTGTCTAATTTAGATGTCTGTGATCAAACATCAAAGGACTTCCTGAATATATTGCCTGGGGTGCAGGGGGGAGAAAGAGAGAGACAGATCGAGAGGAACTTTCTTTTTTTTAAATGTAGGAACGTTCCTTGCCATTTTCTTTATTTCTGGCCTTGAACATAAGCAAGAGAATTGGCAAGATAACATGTACTAATTTGTATGATAAAACTAAAGCTGTTTATGTTAGCTTTATAAACCATTTTCATTGAATTTTTGACATGAATTTTAAAGCAATAAATATAATAAGTGTACCAAAATGCATTTGTATATTTGGTGAAAACATACATAGAATAGATATACGTATTCATTAACCCTTTTCATTTTCATTGGCTGTTGATTTAATTTTGACGTTAAATTACTATGTGACTATAGCAAAGTTGTTTGACTTTTCTGAACCTCTTTGCTGGTTTAGAAAAACATAAGGATCCTAGCTAGATATAATTTGTATTTTTTTCTTAATGATGGATTTCTCATGCTTATTAAGAAGGGCTGTCGGTCATAACACATTTTGTTTTAAACTCTGCAGACCCTGACCTTACCCCAATGCCCTCATATAACTCTTCTTTTCCAGGAGTGCAGAGTGTCGTATCACTTTGCAGTTCTGCAAGGCATGATGACCAGACCAAACTCTAAGTTAATAATCATCGTCTGGTTGAATATTCATTCTGAACTTGAAATGGTCATTTTTCTAAGCCATAAACATTGGTTCATTTTCTTGTTAACTTTGGATTATTTTTATTTTTCCTAATAGTCAATGCTGGAGGAGCCATCACAATTTTGAAACTGGAAGTGATAAGTTTGCATTTGACCTGATATCCTTATTATGTCCTTCTATAAGGTCACAGTATCAGGGGCAAAAGTAGGTGGATAAAAAGTCAGGATTCCTGGTGCCAATTCTTACCCCTCTTCCTATTTGCCAATCACCTCAGTTGTGAACAGTCAGCCTGCAAACAGCTACCCAGGTTTGGTGTGCATAGACCAGCTGTGCATGGACTTATTTCCTCTCTCCCTTCCCCCTCTACAATCTGCCTGCTCCCTCCTTCATGTCCCCCCTCCCTGCTGCCCTTCCTCCCTCCTTTCACTGTCCTAATGGCAGTGTGTCTAATTTAGATGTTTGTGGTCAGAAGACCAAGGGACCTTCTGCCTACATTACTATGGTACAAAAACCCAAATTGTAAAATATTCTGTGGTCTTGCTCTTGATCTGGTTAGATGCATAGCTCCAGATTAGATGAAACAAGAACAAGCAATGCAATGGGTCAAGGTGCCAAAGAAGGTGCTGATAATATGGCAGCAAAGAACTCATTCGTTTGTCCCTTTGGTCACTCACTAAATATTGATTATGTACTATGTGGAAGTCTCCATAGGAGTGTTGGGGACATAGCCATGAATAAGGTAGATGACCCTTGCCCTCTCAACAGGCTCTTGCCTGTCATGGTGTGGAGAAGCTTTGAGTTGGGTCTTGAAGAATGAGGAGTATTGATAGAAACAGCCAGGTGAGAAGGGTGTGTCAGAAGGAGGGAATATCCCATGCAGTCGGGAGTCCCAGTGCCACTTAACTCTGGTGACTGCATCTCAGCACCAAGTGCCCCATCTTGGGTCCTCACAAAGAGGGAAATCCTTATGGGTGATGACTGAATTTTGTCTGTGAAGAATGGCTGTGCCCAGACTCCGTTGACTTCTGTCACCTCATGGACAGTCACAGGCTGACATTTTAGGACATTTGATTTCCCTTCTTTTAATCAAGGCCTAGAAGGCTTATCAAAACATTTCCAGATCTATTTTTAGAGATCTACAGTCTGTAAGCTTAGTCTTTAATTTCAGTTCCCATCTTAGGTACTTACATATTGATTTTAAATATTTTTTTAATTCCAAAAATAGATTTATAAGTGAACACAAGGACAAATATTTATATATTAGCCTATCTCTAGTCAAATCATAACTTCAAGGATAATAAAATCTAAAATTCTCTGATGATGTATAATTGTATTCTTAGATTTATTTATTTTTTTTAGGGTATTTTGAGGGGCTGGAATAGTTTCTTGAGGCTTTTCTGCTCTTGATTTGCATTACAAATAATATCAAATTCCACTTGGTTTTATCTACATAACTTAGAAAATTAAAACAACTAGACTTTCTACTTCTCAGTCTTCTCCACCTTTTGCTTTCTTTATGAATGAGCAAAGGGTAAGTCAGGAGACTTTTATTGGGTGGTTCTTCCTGAGAATACTTCCCTGGACATCCTAGGCAGCCCAATGGTCTACATCTTCTACTTGTGGAGAAGCCATGTTGTCAATGCTGATCCTTGAGGACTGTAAGCTCATGGGAGGTCTCTGAGTCACCCTGCAGGTAATCATGAGCAGCCTGGCATTAGTCATTGGTGTATTTTATTGCGTTCCCTGTGGGGAAGGTGACTCTGATTCTAACAGAGGACGCGGTTTCTACTAAACTCCCAGATGCACATCAGGGCAGACTCATTTGCAAGTGAGGGAGCACCTACCAGCTAAAAAGTACTCACTTTAATTATTAACTAATTAGCTACTATTTTAGCTAATTGGGTAATACCCAGTGGACATACTCAAGGTGGTTTTCTGTCTGAACAACTTGACTAGCAATCGAGCATTACAAGTTGGCTAGTCTGAGTAAGTCGTGTGCTTTTTAAAGGCAGACTTGGTGGTATTTTACTTTTGAGAACTCACTCTCTTCCTTATCAGTTTCTAAGAGAAGAATCGGGCCAGAAAGAGGTGATCATAGGCTCAGAGGTCTGTGCCTTGCCGTCCTTCTGCTGTGCTGGTCTTTTTTGAGCTGAGAAAACCAAAGCCACATGCAATAGGCATGTGTGCTGGGAAGCATAGCAGTGGGGGGAGTAGCCCTGAGGATGAATCACAAGGAAGAAGGTCTTTTAAAAAGATGCCAGGATACCTTGACCCTAACAGGTGGTCACAAGGAACACGGCAGTCACCAAAGCTTCAAATCAAGGGACAATTACGTGCATCAGTTATGATTACACATATCTTGCAGAAAGAATGATTAGTGGCTCATGAGTCTTTTTTTGTTTTTTGTCAACCAATTCCAGAGCAGGTACAATATGAACACATTTTTTTCTGGAAGTTATAAGCCAAGGTGTAAAAAGTGGTAATTTTCAAGGACTGGGGTTCTTGTATATTGCGTCTTCTAATCTGTCTACATTGAATATGTGCTGCGTTTAATTAGGAAAAAAAGTTATTTGTAATCTTAAACATTTTAAATCACTTGCGTGTCTGCCACCTCTCAACTTGGTTATCTTCATTTGTTTATGTTCCCTTCTAGATTTTGTCAAATCACACAATTTCTCCGTTAAGTGTAATTACATAGAGATGTAGTTCCACGTTTTGCTATTTCAAAGCACTGTTGCACATGAAAAATAGACACCAGAGACCTTCTGTGATGTGAGTCAGGGTCACCCAGACCCCAGGCTGATGCAACTGTCTCTCGGACAGATTGGGCCTGAACACAGCAGGCTGTCACCTGTCCAACAATCTTGCGATAGAACCTGCTTAGACAACGAGGTGTCAGAATATATATGCTTCTTTGTTCTTTTGCACGTGAAAATGTATAGTTTGTTAATAGCACCATAAGATATTTGGAATCAGAAGTCTGTTTTGTGGAAAAGACACATGAATAGGTTTAGATTTTTATGGGGCTGAATCAGCCAAATCAAACACAGGCTTTCCTGAAGCTTCCAAGTTTTTCATGGAAACTCACGCTCTTCGGAACGTTGCTGCCTAATTATGCTTCATGCCTTTTGCAGATACATTACAGGGTGGGCCAAAAGGAAAATGTTAGACATGTTCACTTGTGACTTCTATTGTGTTATTTGTGGAGTGCCAACTGCACACATCGAATGGCCGGGTGCGTGCAAAGATAGAGGCCAGCTCTTGGCAGGCTGAACCGCTTCAGTACGAAGGAGGAAGATAATCTTGCAGTATTGCAAATACAGACTGCATGCTCAGATACAGAACCAGCCTCCTGTATGTGGCTGTGCAAAAGTCACCAGTGTCAGGACTTAATTTAAAAGTCCCATGGTAACCATCACCAGACCAACACACATCATTGTCCCATTAGAGTTTTTCTTTGAAATGCAGAAAAAAGGACTACCAGATTTCATTTTAAAGAGAACTTTTTATTTTTTCTCCTTCTCCTTCTCCTCTTCTTCCTCCTCCTCTTTCTTCTTTTAATAAACAGGTCTAACTGGTATCAAGGGAGAGAAAGGAAATCCAGGCATTGGAAGCCAAGGTCCAAGAGGACCCCCTGGGCCAACAGGTAAATATTCTTACCTAACAGAAAATTGCAAATGAAAATCCTCAATCCTTATATCCACTGGCTATTACACAAGAAGAAAATGGCCATGTTAAATCCTTGTATCTAACTGGAATGGCTGTATCTCTCATTCATTTTGTTAAGAGGCCAATTTGTTAGTAGCAGTCCTCCTAATACAAGCTCCCAAAGTTACAGTGCATTTCAGATCTTATTAGTTTCATGAATTAGGCTAGGCGAGGCTAGGCTGTAATAAAAAATGTTTAGTGGATTGGCACCATACAAATTTATATCATACGCATGATATAGAGTTTGATATAAGATGATTCCCCCCATTTGGAACAAAAGGTCCCCAGGAGAAAGATAAAGGGTGTCTATCAGCTCTCAAATTCCTAAATGAAGACTTACATAAGTCACTTGTCATATTTCACTGCCTGGGGTCAGTTACATAGCTCCAACTGGCCTGCAGGGGAGGCTCAAAATCTAAGGGAATGTGTAGATATTTGATGGGCACTGGTAGTTTCTGCCACCGTGGTAATCTCGCTGAATGAGTTTGTGTAAAGTTTGAGTTCTGTGTACATTACTAGCTGCTTTCATAATAGTTTTCAGATGATCATACTCATTATTATAAATATAAGTTTGCAATTCTACTGGATATTTGCAGACCTGGTCTTAGGCACATTGAGTCAAATGCTTTATAGACTTTTCTTTCCAACCTAATAATTATTTTGGAAAACGCTTTTTTTTAGGAGAGATTCCTAATGCAATCGATTCATTTTGAGTGTAAATACTTCTGTTGTTTGAGATAGTATAACTGATCCAGCATCATGAGTTACACGGAATGGAGGCTGGTGAATGTTAATGAAATGAAACTGAATGTGTTTGAGAGCCACAACTGTTTTTAAATATGTTTGTAACTTAGATGTTGGTTCTAGTTGAAGAATTTTATTTCTAGTTGAAAAATTTCTCTTAAATACTTTTGGAATTCAGGCTTAGAAACCAACAAATGTAAAAACAAACAAACAAACAAACAAAACCTAACAATCTTTATAAATTCACAGAAGTGTTCATCCCCATTTTCACGATAAGTTCTCAGTGATGCAAACCAGCCTAAAAGCATTTTGGATTAGTATATTGGGTCCAATTTTAAACATTTTCTCTTTCTTGTGCAGGATAATTTCTTTGAGGCACAGACTAATTTTTTTCAATTATCTGGGGCCGTTAACCAGTGCAGATGATGAGGTTGAGAGCAAGTGTGTTTGTGTGCATTGGATTTGTGTTGGGAAACAGATGCCCTGTAAAGAAAACAAGGTTGAGAGTGCTATATTCCTTCTCCTTTAATATCCAAAAGGTGATAGAAAAGAATAGCTTTTGTTTCCAGCTTTTTGAGCTGATTAAAAGCATTGTCCCAAGAACTCCATGAGTACAGAGAGTGGTTGCTTCTTGTAAGAGTTAGTTTGCTTCTTGGTGGTCTCAAAACTCACCCTGTGGTGGTCAAAGTCCAACTGCTTTCATTGTGGGTACTTTTTAGGACCTGCTGGGGAGAGTCGGCAAGGCAGCCCGGGGCCCCCTGGCTCCCCTGGACCTCGGGGTCCACCAGGTCACCTGGGGGTGCCTGGGCCACAGGGTCCTTCCGGCCAGCCTGGATACTGTGACCCCTCTTCATGTTCTGCCTATGGCGTGGGAGGTAAGTGCCAGCCTCTGTGGGCTTTGAGCAATGTTTTGCTATAATTTGTACCATAATAGTGAAGGGGCACTGTGAAAAATAGACCAATATTGGAGGGAAGCAGAACTTACCTTACATTATCCAGAGGCATCTTCTATGAAGTGCAAATTACTTTCAAGTTTACCTCTTTAAAAACCAGAAGAAGAAGTTCAAAATAACAGCACCTCTAAGTCTTCCTTGTTTCCAAATGGCAATTCACACAGACTAGGCCTCTGACCTCATCGTTGGTCACTGGGGGACATGTAAGAACATTTTTGGGGGCCGCTCAGTCTATGTTACTGCTGTGGTGTGGCCATGATGTCTCGTAAAATACTAGTCTTGTTTGGAGGAAACCTCACACTTAGAACATCACTGGGATCCCCTAGGCACTTGGGAGTGACATCCTGCCCACCACATGCATCAATGCCCAAAGATTGTTTTAAGAAGGA
Source organism: Furipterus horrens (assembly GCF_987537825.1). Classification (NCBI taxonomy): domain Eukaryota; kingdom Metazoa; phylum Chordata; class Mammalia; order Chiroptera; family Furipteridae; genus Furipterus; species Furipterus horrens. The sequence goes on along the minus strand of NW_028327177.1, from coordinate 12,698,266 downwards.
ACAAAAGAGGTCACGCTGTCCCGACCTCATTACTAACTCCTGGAATGAGATTCTGAAAAGATGGTGCTTCCTAAAAACATCTGCAGGCTGCATGCTCGTGGCTTGTGTGCTGAGACATTTTCTGACATACTCATTCTTGGAAGCATCGAGAGAGATTCAGAGACTGCTTTGAGGCAATGAGCTAATCAGTCAATAAATTTAACTTTTCTGCTTTAGGAGGAATTGAACCTTATTTGCCAGAGGAATTGGTCAGAGTTTTGCTGATGTGTTTTTCTCTGTTCATCTCTTCCCTCCCTGTTCTCTCAAATCTCCCTGTCCTTTATTAAGATCTGATCCCTTACAATGATTATCAGCACTGAAGTGGAACTACTCCACTCCGATGACATTGGCCTGGGACATTGGCTACGGATACAGAACTGTCCTGTTGACCACCAGCACCCAGCCCCCCGCCCCTAACAAAGGGCGCTCTGCTTCCCTGCCTCACCTGCTTCCCTTTCCACCCACTGTCACATCTCTAGTCTTCCATGCTCACCACACACCTCATGTTAATACCAGAACCTAACCAATTCACCTGCCAATTGTAATAGAAACAGACTGCTCCATATCGGCTTGGATATAGGTGTATGATGGTGTATCAAGAATTTACCCCAAACTCCCCTGTGTGAAGGCCCAGTAATAAAGTTACTTATATGTGCCTTCTCCTCTACTCTGTCCCCACACGACATTGGTGGGCATCTTTCTGCCGGACCACCCTACGCCGTTCTTCCTCTTATCACCTAACCTGCCTACTGCCCCCTGGTGGTGGACTTCTAACATGAGATCGGTTTTTAAATTTTATTTTTCCTAAGTCGGCTGAGTTTTCAGGGTTCCTTTTGTAAATAAAACACGTACTATTTAATCATTTGGCTGTGATTCTAGTTTTGTAACCATGTCTGTAATGTATCTGTCCCTTTCTTCTTTTACTAACCGTCTGAAACTTCACGGGTAAGGAACAGTCATGTGGTGGGTAAAGGTCGCTACTGCTTTCTACCCAAGCAGGATACCTCTGTAGTTTAATGAGCAAACCTACATCTCTTCGGACCCACATGAGGGGAGAATATCAGTTTATGGTTTCTGGGTCCTATCAAGTCCCCACCCCCACTCTTCCTCTCTAGCTCCCCATCCTGACCAGCCGGAATTCACTCCTGTCCAAGATGAGCTGGAAGCCATGGAACTGTGGGGCTCTGGGATATGATAGCCTCCTGAGAAATGTGAAGAGCGACTGCAAGAACACTTCAGGGACCCTGTTCAAGCAGAATGTCATTATGTGGTTTGTATACTACCTTTTAGGGGCTGGGTCATCAGCCTAAATCTCCTCCTTGGATACTGCTATTATTGACAAAAAATTATATTAAAAATCTCCTTAATCTGTGACACCATACAGTTGATTTTTCTTTGTTGTTTTAATGACGTGCCAGATTTTTTTTTTTTTCCTGAGAAGAGTGCTCAGAGGAAAATGGGGAGAAAAAAAAAAAAAAAGAACTTGGAATCTTTTCTGTATTAGATTTTCTCAAGTCCTAATGTGCAACGAGACAGGTGTGATTGTATTCAAGGGCCCTAGCAGAATAGGAATTTAAAGAGATTCAGTATGCCATTTATCCCTATCCCGGGTAGCCTTGCTGAAAAGAAAAAGGGATATTATTGGAGAAACTACCTCTTGCTTAATTGACATGTCCAACCCTGAGATCACTTGGTGACTAGCTTCACTGCTATCCAAGAATATATATCATAGAGATCCTTCCTGAATTTGGTGATATTAAAAAACAGATTTAGTTTCACAGTGGTTTTTGACATGTACCATAATGACTTTCCGCCAGTTCTAATACAAACAGATTCAATTTGTGTAGCAGTATTCCAAGGCTTGCCCTCCTTGTCTACATGGCTTACTTTGTACATGCAGACAAGTTTTTGCAAACCTGTTTGCATCCTCTTTTGTAAGCAAATAAAAAATTTAAAACAATGTGTGTGGACTCTTTTTACTGTTGTCACTTTAAACTGAGCAGTTTTAACCAGAAAAATAAGAGTTGCTTTCCTTCAGACAGATATTCAAACATTCATTCATTCATTCTGTGTGTAGTATGAAGGTTAACAGAAGAAGCAGTTGACTTGAAATTCATTCACTTGTAACCCACCCAAACAAGCGATGGCAGTAAAAATGCAAGACTGATGCTAAATAAATGTTGACCAAGGGCTGACTTAAAGAGCCCATATAGCTTCTGGAATTAAAAAAAGAAAAGCCTGAAAACTCTACAAGGCAGAGAGTAAGGTAGATTCTAAAAGATTCTAACCCCTAAACCATAATTTAGCTTTTGTTCACAAAGGAAAAAAAAAAATCTAAATTTGAGAAAGACTTGGGTCCTATTATTTACTGTTGAAAATAGAAATGAAAGAGCACCATACACTTCAGGCATGCTCTTTCTTCCTATAGCATCTTTCTAGTAACAGCTAATTTTAAATAGTAGAAATGGGGTCAGTTATAACCAGAAGCTGGATCCTTCACAGATCAAGAAGATCTTCTGACCTTCTTTGGTTCCCCTCACCACAGGGTTCTTGACCTTTCTAGCCAAAGGATTCAAGCAGTGGGATCTACTTGTGGGCCTTTGGGGATCCCAGCTAAGAGTTTTGGGCACCTTGGCAGGAAGGAGAGAAGACCATGAGCAGATAACCGACAGATATTCCCTTTTAGTTACACAGCACGATTCCATATGGGGCCAGCTGGGGTGGTGAAGGGAAAAGCTTGGGCAAGGTGGATCAGGAAGCCTGACCCCACTCCCCTGAGAGAGAGAACTTCCTCCTTAAGGGACTGGGGTCTGCCACCAGTCACCTCATACCTTTGTGTCTTAGATTTCTTAGTCTTCTTACATGTGAGTAGAGAAGGGATCTCCTATATGCTTCAGTTTTGGGTCCTTGGAAATTCAGTCTAAAAAGGTGTCATTCAAAAGACTCTCAAGGTTTGTTATAAATGGTGAAGGATCAACCATTAGAGGTTTTAAGCTGTTCATATCACTCTTGAGTTGTGCAAATATACTTGGCTTTGATTTTACTTGGTGATCTAAAGTTGTTTGTTTAAGCGACAGGAAGGTTTCATTAGTTTGGAATGTGTCATCCCTTGGACCCAATATATCAGATTTTTATTGAGTGAAATGTTCAAAATACAAAGTGTAATTCAGATTCAGAGTTTTGTGTTTACAGTACATTGCCTTGTAATAAAGTCTGATTTTGAATTGCATTTTTATTGATTTGCCTATTTTGGCAGGAATATACTTATAGCTTAATTTAAAGTTTATACCATTTCTGAAAGTAATAAAGCATTGTTTCACTAAAAAGATATTAATCTTCAGAACTTTTCATTACTTCGGTTAGAAACTCAGTTTCTTTGGGGACTAATTATTTTAAGATAGTATTTTGTATTCAGATGAGCTTCCATTTAATTCCAGGACAACTCTCCCTGCCTCTTTGTTTTCAATCTCTGCTGCCTCACCTCATCCATCCTTCTATAACCAGCAACTGTTTTATTTGTAATTTGTTATTTTATTTATTTATTTGTTTATATAGAGAGGGGAAGGGAAGCAGAAGGAGAGGGAGAGAAACATCATTGTGAGAGAGAAACATCATTTGGTTTACTCTTGTACACGCCCTGACTAGGGATGGAACTCGCAACCCAGGCATGTGCCCTGACTGGGAATTGAACCTGCAACCTTTCGCTTTGTGGGATGATGCCCAACAAACTGAGTCACAGCAGTCAGGGCCCAGGAACTGTTTCAGTTCTGGGGATAAATCCATGAACAAGAGAGCTGTGGCTTGTCCTTATGGGGCTTCCTCTCTAGTACTGGAGAAGGACAGGAAACAAGTGAACAAATAAGCAAAATTAATTTCACATTGTGATGAATAGTAAGACAGACACAGGAAAAGTGCTGAGACAGGAATATGAAGAGGTACAAAGGCGCATCTGCTTCCACTGGGTAGACAGAGAAGGCTTCCTGGATGGCCTGACATTTAAGTTGACACATGAAGATAAGAAAAGGTGTGGGAGGAAAATTCAAGCTCAGATCTTATCAAATACAAAGGCCCTTTATCAGGAAAGTGTTTGTCATGTTCAAAGAACAAAGAAGGTCAATATGGCAGGAGAGGAATGGAAGAGTGAGCAAGGTAAGACTGGAGACCGGAGCCAGCAGGGCTGTGTGCACCAAGTTAGTGATTTAGATTGTAAGTTCCATGAAAAACAATTGATAGATTTTCAGCGGAAGAGTGTCATGATCTGGTGTATGTTTTAACTTAGTGAAGGGAAAATTGCTCTTCCAATGAGCCATGTTATTGCACTTCTGAGACTGTCCCTGAGCAGTTACTATCACCCAGGCCTTCTCCAAGGGCATTAAATTTGCACCTGTTAGGCTGGGCTATGTCATGCTGTGCAAACAACCAACACTAACATCTCAAGAGTTTAGCACGCCCTACCTCTATTTCATGCTCACACGAGTGAGCAGGACAGCTGTCCCACATGTCTTGGCTCATTGTTCCACACTGCTGCTGTCTTGGACACTTCCCTATCAACACATGTTTCCATGATTGGCATGAGAAGGGAAGAGAGAACATGGAGAATCATTTCATTGTTCTGAGTAAATCACATGGGCACATTCACCTTCATAGGGGTGGAAAAGTACAATCCTTCCCAGTGCTTGGAAGCAGAAGAAAACCAGTAATATTGGTGAGAAGCAATAAAAGCTACCACTTGCGTTTTAACTCATTTGATCATCACAGCAACCCAAGAGCTAGTTCACCCTTGTCCCAACATGGAGACAGAAGAACAGAAAAGTTATTTGCCCAAGGACACACAGCTAGAACTCAAACGTAGGCATTTTGCCTCAAGGGAGCCACTCTTAACCGCTAGGCTACTCTGCCCACATACCGGTGATTCTTAAATGTTAATGGCAAAAAGAGGTGGAGATGGGACTTACTATAAACTAATGAACAACATAGAACCACAGGCATGGAAACACAGAACAGATTGAAAGTGACCAGAGGGGTGGTGGGAGGGGATAATGGTGGAAAGAAGAGGAAGGGACTAGACAAAGAACATGTATGAATGATTCATAAACATAGACAACAGTGTGGGAATTGACTGTGGGAATGGGGGTGTATGGGTGGAGGAGGGCAGAAGGGCAAAATCGGGACATCTGTAATAGAATAACAATAAAAAATAATTTAAGAAACATAAAATAAATAAATCGTGTTGATTTGCATAAAAAACAAAACAAAACAAAACAAAACACAGACTCCTGGACTCAGAGGAATCCCCAAAGATTCTGTTTCAGTCACCTGGGTTGGGAACTTCCCTTTTTTTAAGCAGGCATGTCAGGTGACCAGTGGGCTACAGTTTGAGAACCATTATTTTGAGATTATCCTGGTTGCACAGTGTGAGGCTGGGCTGGAGGGCATCATGGTGGGTGAGCAAATGTCGCCGTGGTCTGATGAAAGACGGTGGAGAACGGACTGAGCTCGCTCGCGGTGTTGCCAGGACTTGCCAATGAACTAGAAATGGAGACTAACAACTCGGTGCATGGAGATGCGTCTATATCCGTCTGGAAATCACAGATTTGGGGCAGAAAGGTTAAAAGGTTCAGTTTGGGAGACACCTGAGTGAGAAGTGGTAAACAGGCGAGTTGGCGCTGGGGAGAGCTGACTGGAGTTGGGGGTTCAATCGCCATGCTCAGGCAGGGAGCAGTGAGGCCACAGGAATGAACGAGATCCCCTGGAGAGTTTCCCGCCTTCTGCTATCGTTCCATTTTTGTCTCTACAACTTATCCAACCTAGTTTACTGTATTTTATTTTTAAATATATCTCGCAGCCAAATATTCTTTAAACTACAGCCACAATGAACCAGTTGCAAAACCCTTTTTGCATGCTCTCTCTTGTTTCTCTATCTTTGGCATTTTTTTTTCCCCTGCTTAGAAAGCCCTACTTTTCTGCCTCACCCCAGTTTTTTTTTTTTTTTTTTTTTGGTTGCCTCACCCCAGTGTAAATGACCTACTTATGTCCACACCCAACTTTCAAAACTCAGCTAGGCTTCTCTTCCTGAACCCCAGCACAGCCACCCGGACAGCCTAGATCTGCAGTTCCCTTCCCCAGGTAGTTCCTTAACCTCTGTGCTCCTGTGTTACTTGCGCGCGCTCAGTAAGAGGCTTCAGATGGCCTACGGTGTGCTGAGCACTTGACAGCTGCTCAATAAACGTTTGTATAATAGTTTCCTCTTAGCACAGTTTCATTTATAAGCGAAGTTAAGTCACGTAATCTGTCCACAGTGGAAAGATTTCTCTATAGATTTAAGCCAGAACATTTGGGAGACAGGAATAATGCCTAGGAACAAATTGACAGTTTTTGTAAAAAGCCTGCATATTCAGATTGATTAGGTATTTCAGAATACAAGGAAGAGGTATTTGTATTTTGTCTTTGTATAAATTTATTCATTCATGTGTTCATGTATTTGTCCATCTCTCTGTGTGTTCATCCACCCATCTAACAAACTTCTAGTTAGTATCTGCCATGGGATAAGCCAAGTGTCGAGATGCTGGAGAAGACAAGATGAACACAATGGCATAGGACCTTCCTAACCTCTTGCTTTATGTTGAAGCAGGTAAGGTCAACAGGACCAGATTGTGAAAGAGCTATCCTATGCTAAAGTGTTCTTATTTCTGCCCGAAGGCAATAGGAAATCAGTGGGTATCTTTAACCTGATTGGGCTCATTATTTGGAAGCACAATATTAATATAGTGGACATAACAGATGAGTGTGGGGGAAAGTCAGGGAAGGAGAAAGTGATTTAATGAAGACTTGCCTTGTACTGCTAGCTTCTGTTCCGGACACATTATATAAAGCTGATTTTTACACATTAAGGTAAGTATTCCCTTTTTACAAATAGTCAAACATGCAAGGTAGGTAACATGTCCAAGGATACACACATACATCAAAGAGGCAAAGAAGGCATTCCAGCTCTGAGTGGACTGCTCCCATGGCTCACGCCCCCTCCCCTGTGTGTCCCATGCTGCCTGTTACAGTAGTTCAGGTGGTGAGGGCCAGGACCACAGCAGCGCAGTGAGGAGTAAGAGGAGAAGCCAGCTTTGGGAACTGATGGGGAAGTACTATGGGAAGAATTTAGCGATCGATGTTGGGTTGGAGATAGGATAGCAGGCAGAGGTAAGAATGGCTTCAGGATTTCCAGTTTGGGAGACGGAGTGAATGGTATTTCACTAAGGGAGAGAGAGACTTGAGGAGAAAGAGAGAATGGTTTCAGAATGGCATGGTGCTTTTGAGGTTTTTCTGCTTTTACCAGAGTAAGTGCAGTATTAATAGCATATAGGGGCTTAAGAAGGATGGAACAGGGTGGAATAATTTTGGGTGACTAATTTAGTTGTAACAACTGGGCAAGAGTTAATCCCTTTGGGCTGTACCCAACAAGAAGGGCTGTTCAAATGAAGAATGAAGGTTTCCAAGGTGTGAACCAAAATATTTGGTTTAAAAAAATCATAACTTTTTATGCCGATTTGACGCGGCATTGGAGAAACTGATGTAAGGGGTTCCTTTGTGCTAGACAAGTTCAGAGTCTAGAGAAATCCTTTGCCACAAAGTCCTGGCTATTCTATACTTTTTAGGATAACTCTATCATTAACAAAAATTACATGAATATACTTGCAATAGTTTTACATTATTATCAGGCTGAATTATTTGATTAAAATTTGGCTGACACAAGATACATCTATTGTTAAATGAAAAAAAAAAGCAAGTTGCAGAATAGTATTCTAATATTTATCTATTACTCTGTTCATCTATATGTATTGAAAAATTGGGATGAATAAACTCCATACATAACCATGGTTACCTCCTGGGTATGGGATTGTGGGGAACATTTACTTTTTAAAGTGTTAATTTCACTCAACTGTTAATCTCTAATGTTTCTATATTGTTTGAAAAATATTTTGCAACAAGAATGTGCTCAGAAGCTTAATATTTTACAGGAAAATCACAAAAGATTTTGGAGTAAAAGTCTACTCTATAAAATAACCTATTACCTTTTAAATATCATTCTAGTTAATGATGTGGAAAAGTGAAGAGGGATGAATCACTGATGTTTAGAAAGATGGTAGGTGATGCTCATTTTATAAAAACAAAAAACAAACAAACAAACAAACAGAAAACAATAAAAGGGGCAGTAGGCTAACTGCATTACCAGGAGTTGTAGAATGACTTGCTTAACTTGGTGACAGTTAGGAGCATAAATGAATAGATGTTAGTAATGACTTATTTTTCTGTGTATCTTGCTAAGTAAAAAAGGAAAAATTAGATCCTGGCATGAGTGACCATATTTTGTGACTTGCTTGTTTCTTTGTTTAATTGCATTTTATCTTAGTGATTAAACAATATCCATGACCAATATGGTAAATTCAACTTTATTAACGTAAATATTAAGAAATGTTTTGTAACAAAATCCAGAGCAGTAAAACTATCTTTTTGCTTAGCTCAAAAATGAATTTTGTATGGTAACAAAGCAAAACAGTGAGACAGAAAAGCGTCATTACTGAAGACATTTTTATTTCTCGGTCCCCAGTCATCTGACCCTGATTCAGTGGGTTCTGAAAAAGTTCTATCTCTGTTGGTCCTAAAAGTCACATCACAGAGGTATTAACCAGCTCAACTTTCACTATGAGAAATCATTTGGATCTGAATGTGCTTTGTTATTGATTAGATGTAGGAAGACAGTTGGGTTATTAGAAAATCCATGGGTTTTTACGTTACTTGTCCTTTCTCTTGTATGTGTCTATATTGGGCCTGTTAACTGGAAAGCTTGGAGGGTGAAAGGGTTGAACTTCACAAAGAGCTCTTTTTATAAACATTTCAGTTATCAGATCTGGACACGACAGGAAGCCCTGCTAACTAAATCTCTCTTGTCACTGGCCGCCTGCTCATGTTCTTGGAGCGTCACCAACATGTTCTATATCTGATGCCCCTCTCAAGTGTGAGCATGCCTCATCCAACCAGGCTAGAGCTACCACTGAGTAGCAGAAAAACTACAAAACTGGATACGATTCAAAAGCTGACTGTACAGGAGCAGCAACCATTTCTCCATATTCTCCAGCTCTGTGGAAAATTTCTTCTGTGTACCTAGCAGTCCATAGCTGGGGTGCTTTCTGAAGGAATAGGATCCGTGTATACCTGCATGGCTAAAACTAACTTTAAAGGGTGGGACCATTTACCCTGCTGCCCGCTTATCCAGAAGCTTGGTGATATGGAAACAGGCTGATGGCTTCTGCTGTCATATTTCTAGGTGGTTGGACAATGACATGTGTGGTTATCAGAAAGACTGAGGCTTGGACTGCGTTTCTAAATCTTAACATTGACTTTTTTAAAAAATTTTCTTTTCATGCCCATCAAAGCAGGCACTGGCTGCAGAAATACCAGTGCGTTTGGAAGCAATCACCTGCTTTGTTACTCCTTAGGGACCTATATTAGCTTGGAGTTGCCCATACCTTCTTCCCTGAATTGGTTCAAGTCTGGAGTTCTCATCTCCCCGGCTCTGGTATCACCAAAGAGACACTCCTGTTGAGGTCTCACATAATTTCGTATTGGCTGCTGTGTTAGAGACTAGCTCCCTTCAGCCAAAACTAGATTCTCCTCTTCTTGAATACAAATTAGTTGCTTATTGCCCAGATTCCATCAGTGTGGACTACATGACTTGTTCTCAGCCAGTGAACTATGTATATGAATTCCAAGTCAAAAGAATTAGGAAGTGTGTGTGTGCACCTGCTCCTTTCCCATTCTCCACCTGAATGCAGAGGACTCCGAGGTCTTATGGGAGGGTGGAGTCATGAGGTGGAAGGTGTTTGGGTACCAAAATAACTTTGTGGAAGGCCAGTGACTAATCAGGAACATTTGTATTATATTATTAGATGAATAAGAAATAAACTTTTACTGAGTAAGTGCCCAGAAATGGATGTTGTATTATTAGCTAGTATTACACAGCAAATATAGCTGCTGTCACTCATGCAACAGTTATTTATTATAGACTATAAGCCAACTATATGCCAGGCACTCTTTTAGAGGTTTCCAAGAGCCAGAAACTGTGCTAGGTGCTGGGGATACACAAAAGAAGACATGTTTTTGTTTCATCAATGGAGAGAGAAGCAATTATAACACAATAAGGGGGTGCTTATAATGTATTATATGCAGGGAGAAGAAATACCTAAGAATGCCTGGGGAGAACTGAGGTGCATCAGACAGGGTGGTGCTAGGGTCGGTAGAGGATACCTGGAGAAAGTTATTCCATGACATGGAGGCACGAGGGCATGTCTGTCTGGGCATCAGCAATGTTTAAAAGGGACTGGGATGTGATAATAGCAGTTGGACATGAGAATGGAGAGGTGAGATTACAAAATTCTGGGCAAGTCCTAGTGGCCTCAGTGAGGAGTGTGGAGTTTAAGCCAGGTGACAGAGAAATCACAAAAATATCCGATCCTCTCCATGCATCACCTCCATGGTGGCAAAATCCTCTAAGCCCCTGACATTGGTTTACACTGGCCTATGAGATATTAGTGCATATAACACAAGGAGAGGTTTGAAGTTTGCTCACATAAGTTTGCTCTCTTGTTTCTGCCTTTTACCAAGAACACGTGCTTCAGGTAGCTGCCGGCCCAAGGATAGCCAGAGACATGTGAAATTGACCTGGGCCCACGCTGCGGCTTGGAGGCAAGCCCCACCAAGCCCAGCGCAAGTCAGCTGAATTCCAGCCAACCCAGACTTAACCCCAACCTTCTGCGTTTTTATGGAGGTTTCTTTATAGAGGCATAATTGATTATATCTCTGGCTATTAGTGATTGATCCAGCCTCCAGCTCTCTCCCTCCCCAGAGGTTGGGGGTGGGACTGAAATTTCCAACCCTTTCTCTAATCACATGGTTGGCCCCCTGGCCACCAGCCCCCATCTTTAGGTGTTTTCCCTAAGTCACCTCATTCCCATAACAAAATACATATTTATAGCTCTCATCGTTTTGGAAATTCTCAACATTTAGGAACTCTGGGCCAGAAATAGAACACCATGACAGCAAGGAACTTTTATTCACAAATGTATGTCAAGCACACAGAATAGTTTCTAGAATGTTGGTTGACTGACTGATCCCTTGTTAATATAGACTGGAGAGTTGGCTATTCATCACTGCTTCCAAGATTTAGACTTCCAGATCAAATTTTCTGAAGAGTATTCATATTCACATTTCTCCATGATTTACTGGCTCTGCAAACGCACCGTGCTGGTAACAGTGCATAATAATAAAATAACTTCTCTCAGAAGTTATAAAAAATACTTTATTTGAACTTTGTGAATCTGCCAAAAAGTCAAAGACAGCTGCTCTATGCCCAGAATTTTCTCTAAATTTCAACTCTTTTTAGTTTCGTGATTGCTGAAGAAGATGCCAGATGGCGTCGTAATTGCAGCGTTGATTCTAAACGACTTAATCCAGGTCGACAAGCCGGAGCTCCACGCCAACCTAGAAAGCACAGGTGTTCCACTAGAAAGAGGCCAGTCTTCTCGCAGCCACTGTTTACAAGGCTTTAATAGGTATTAACTTTGGAATTAAAAAAGTGAGGGCCGTAAGCGCGAAGTTAGGCCTTGAAGTAAAGAGTTGTTTGACATCAAAGAGCTTCTCGTGGACCAAATGGCAGGGGCACAAACGGGTGTCTCCTTCAGAGGTCCCGTTGATGCGGTCTGCATGTGGAAAATGTATCCTAGAGCGGCCTGGCAGGCAGCCCAATAAAAGTTGGCCCTCAGGGGCGCTGACCGTCTGTTTTACCGGTAGCAGAGCTCAGTTTGCATTCTCTTAAGGCAAAGCCCTGAGCAGTAACCATGCTGCAAAACCACTCAACTCGTACTTTTAGATTTTGGGGCAGAGAGAGAATTACTATATTTCTCTGTAAGAGCTTGTATTTCAGTTGAAATGGAGCCTTACTGACTTGGAAAGCTCAGCCCTGAAGCAGGGTTCTATCCAATTCAAACTGGGCATTGTAGGGATTGGCAGTGGGATCCCTCCCGGGACTTTGGGCTTTGCATGCAGACTCAGAACTTGCTACCTATTCCACGGCAAAAGTTTTCGGCCAGGAAAGACCTGGACATTTAATGTTGTTTTTGGCGGAGGGTTGTACGAACCCTCTTTTCCAGGAGAAGGTAGGAAAACAAATCAGTCAACTGCAGCATAGAAAAAAGATGGGGGCACAGGCAGAAAGACAGCGTCCGACTCTGGTTTGCAGGGAATAAGCAAGAAAGGAGAAGGAGCCATTCTAAGACTCTGATAAAAACTGCAATTTACATGCAGGAGCCTTTTTTTATTTCCCCAATAATAGTTAACTTTCAACATCATTCGGTATTGGTTTCAGGTATACAGCATAGTGGTAAGACAGTCATATAATTCCCCCTGATATTTCCAGTTCCTACCTGGTACCATGCATAGTTAATCACAATATTATCGCCTACAGTCCCTATTCGGTACTTTCCATCCCCATGACTAGTTTGAAACTACTCATTTGTACTTAATCCCTTTGCCTTTTTCACTCAGTTCCCAGTGCCCCTTCCTCTGTCAATCATCAATCTGTTCTCTGTATCTGGGAGTCTGCTTCAATTTCGTTTTTTCATGCATGCATATTTTTTTAAAATCTTCATTTGGGTTAAACCTTACAAAGTGAAACAGAATTCTGCTCTTCAGTCCTTGTAAAGATGGCAGCATTGCTTCGTGACCACCAGCCCTCGTCTCTGGGCTACCATATGGCCTGGTATGTCTAAACCAAGAGACGTTATTTATCAGTCTCACCAGTCACCGTCCTTACTATCCACTTTGTAAATTTAGAGTAGAAATTGGGATAAGGAAGGGAAGGATTGCAATTCTGGGCAAAGGATGGCTTTAAAGACCTGCTTCAGAACCCAGCTTTATTTTGGCCCACCTGCTAGGTCCTGATTGAACCCGGCAGATGTGCCACACCTGGAGGGGAGAATAGGCTGTGATCACAGCATTACTCTGCCCACTCAGGAGGACTTGGAGTGAGGTGCTCCTTGCTCTGACCCAGCCATGGCAAAGCGATGGCACCAGACTTTTGTACAGTACCTCTCTTGTGGCCACTTCTACTGGAGGATGTGACAAACCAGCAATTACAGTGAGTACATCTGTCCTATAACGTGGCACATGCTTATGGGAAAATGGAGTTTGGGCAGAAAACACAAACCTTGAACCATCTTGTAAGCGATACAGGAAACCACCACAATTTTAATGTAAACATCGTAAGTTCATAATAAAGACACATTCTGTTAAATATAGAATGTTATTTTGACAAGACGTGAAGTTTGCTTGGTAGAGGTGTTTATGGTTTTTTGAATGAAATGGGGTAGATGGCTGTGGCTTATTGTCCTGTTTTTTGTTCCTCTGAACTGGCTTAGAACAAATTCGACTTTTTAATTTTGTTCATCGCCCCCTCTCATAAAGAAGCTGTTTGTATGACCTCAAATGAGATCAGATGACACAAAATTGCTCTTATGCTGCATGAAGCTTGTAGTTACCTTGGGCCCAGTGCAAATGAGTGCTTTTCAGTGTTCGGTTCCCCGGAAAGCAGGCGATTATTGAGAAGTTAAGATTAAGCTCAGTTTCTTCATTTTTAGTGTTATCCCCTCTATTCATCACTGGGGTTACTTTAGGCCGACTGGATATTGCAGTGGCACACTTTCTTATTTCGAACCTTCGCGGTACTTGAGGCTTTTCCTTTTTCCCTTTGCTACTTATAACCAGGACATTTCCTCAGGTTTTACTGAGAAACTACAAGAGGCAGAGCACGTGGGTAAAATGGAGAGATAAGGTGTTCTGTATTCTTCTTCCACAGGTCATTACTCTCAGCTGGACGTTTTTCCCTTGTCCCTGGTGTTACCCAATAGAGCAGCACACAGGTGCCCGGGGGAAAATTGCATACGAAATGCCACTCTGGTTTTAGAACTTAATTCCTTATTTATGGGCACTAATTCTCACAGTACAGATGTACATAGCAACAGAATAGACCAGCTGCTTTTCCTTCCCACGATTCCTGAAATAAGTAGGGTTTCCTTTTTCTGCAAGTATTTTTATTTTTTAAAGTTCTCTTCTGTTTCTTCTGTACCCTTTACTTCCATAGGAGCTGCGATTCCATTGGCCCAGGCCGTCTTCGTCCCTCAGGTTGCCAGGTCCCATAAACTGAGTTGTGACTTTATTTGACTACTTGGGGTTGTGGTCTCTAAGGACACATGAAGGTCAGGCTGTGCAACATTCAAGCCCTGGCAAATGGGTCGCTTATTTGGTGCAAAAGTCTCTCTGCTCTGGTTCTGAATGCAAAATGCAGTTAGCTCCTAACCGCTAGGAAGAGCCAGTCATTCTGCCAGCAGATGGCCCGTTTAGGGCTACATAGGACTGCAGGGTTAGGCAGACCCCCACCCCCACCCCCACCCCCCCCCAGCACGTCAGGTGATAGTGATTAGTCTCAGTATTCTGACTGAATATTTAATGTTATGATGACTGGGCTCAACACTCTTACAGAGCGCATTGTTATCATCTTACCTCTTCAAATCCTGCAGTCTCGTCAGAAATAAGGACTTGGTTCTGTGAGCGTTTCTCAACCAAGTAATACGTGTCAGGCACCATTTGAGGTGCTCAGGATACAGGAGCAAAAAAAATAAATAAAATAAAAATCCTCCTGATTAACAGCTGCTGTATCAGGAACTGGGGGGCTTCTTACATCCTGGCTCACAGCGAAGGTGACCAATCAGGAGTTAGGGTCCAACACTTTAGATCTGCCACTTCGTTGTGGATGGAGCGGTTGGCCTGCGCCAGGTTAGGCTTGCTTTATTACGGAATTTGTGGTATGTAAACATAAATGCACACTTTTTCTCACCTAAAAGTGGCTAAGTCCACAGGCTTTGGGGCCAGTCAGCCTGGGTGCAAATCCTGAATTTACCACTCATCCGTTCTGTGACCTTGTCCAAGCTACTTATTGCTGCCTCAGTGTGCCGATTTTTAAAAGGGGAGGATAACATATACACATTATAGGATTGGTATATGGATTAGATGAATTAATTTATGTAAAACAGTTGTGTCCAGCACATGAGCAGGCAGTTGCTAGCAATACTTCATATTTAACGCCAGTTACTTTAACGAGACATCACAGGCCACGCAGTTACGTCGGCACCTCCCACACTCAGGTGCCCGTACTTCCAGGTCCATCTCTAGCTCCTGTCCACCCTGCAGTAGCCTGTATGCTCTTTGCTGAGGCATGTGTCGGGGGAAGTTGTGTAATTTCTGTTTTCCCAGTGCCTAGCGCTGGGCCTGGCATTTAACAGGCAGGCATTCAATATATATTTGCTGAGTGAATGGAAAAGGCAGTCTGAAATCTACCCCTTGACTGGTTAGGACAAGAAGCGGAGGAAAAAACTATCATAAAAACGGGCAACTACAGTGGCTGAGCAGCTAATTTCCAGAGAAGGGGTTTTTGCTAAATGATTCCAGCAGCCCAACCTGAGTGCCCAGCACAGAAGAGAACAGCGGCCTACAGAGATGGGGACAGGTGTGGAGACACAGCACCACGGCGCGGTGGGAGTTCCAGGGCGCAGCCAGGCATCGCTTGTCACCGCGCTGTCCTGGGGCCCTGGGGCTGGAAGGGAGGAGAGAGTTGTTCGTAAACACCTCAGGGCAAACCTCACCCTACGGAGCTGGAGGGAGCTGGAGGGAGGACTATAGGAAGCTGGGAGGTCAGACAAAAGAGTCGCTGAAAGGCAAAGTGAAGGCAGGCTGTCTTCCCAGCCGGCAGGAAGCGAGATCAGGAACCTGATGTCCTCGGATGGGCAGTTGTTGGCAAGTAGGGCTCGTTTTTTCATAAAGGAAAAACAGTAGTTAGCCAAGGAACCGCCTTTATTCTTATCACCACTGATAACACTCAAATCCAATTACATGATAAAGCAATTCTATAACAGAATGTATTTTATTGCAACTTCCTGCTGAAGAAAGATCCCGTCCTGACCTTCCTCCTCAAACTTTCAGCACCCAAACACATTTCCTGATCAGCGCAGCGGTTTCACGGGGCCCTGCAGCTTAGGAGAAACTTATCAGGAGAAAGGTTCAATCACCTCACTGGGATTTTCCGCAATTTTCGTTCTCCTACAGCCGGGTATCTTCAGGCCTGCAAGACAAAAATCAATACTTATGTCTTCACGAATCATATTTCATTTTTACTTGCCTGATGAAGGAAGATTATTTTTCTGACTTAATATGAAAGTAACTGTTCATCAAGAAAAATCTACAAACATTGTACCTAAATTTGTGGTGCAAAACACTAAAGCCAAAATCTTACAAAGTAGAATGGTTAAGTGCCGATTCTCAAGTTCTTCGAGAATATAAATATACTTCACTTTATACCTACGCATGAGTGATTTTATAACTTAAAAGCTTGAAGTTAATTTCTGTGTTCTATTTTAGAGTATTTCTTTCATAAAGTCTTTTTCATAGAAAGGATTACTGTGATCTTTAAAATCCTATGAAGAATTTACCTAATAAATGCATATTTTGAATGTGTAATTTCCCTATTTATTAACATATGCTAAATTTAATTTACATTATGACCCATATACAAAATGAATATATAAACAGTAACTCTGATAATTTCATTACACACATATTAACTGGTCTTTTCCTCATATATATTTTATAGAATTAATTATACCTGAAAGCTGCTTCTAGTAATAAGTTGAAACAAAGAACATTATTAGGGAAATGTTTAATCATGACAATGAGGAAAAGGAAATTAGGAAATGCAAAAATAATTACAAAGTGTCCTGTAATTTTTCACATATTATATTTGTAGGTGTTGAGCTCATATGGAATTTTCAGAAGGAAGTCAGTAATAAGTAAACTAGATATTTTTGAAACACCTGTAAAAATATTCGACAGTTTGAGTTCTAATAAAAAGCAGATGAACTCTGTTTGCCCTAAAAGAACTAACCCCTTTCTACATTTATAGTGTTTTCTTCAACAAAATACTCATCACAAGATACCACACAGCCCAGCTACGAAGACCAGCAGCCCAGTGGCCGAGTAAATGAACTGTATTACAACTTAAAGCCATTATTTAACTCCGAGGAACCCAGGCGCTGGTCTGGGAAACAAGCCAAAGATGCTCCCCCGAATCAGCCGTTCTGTAACACGAAGCGACACTGCAGCATTGTGTCACTGTTTCTGAGGTCTCTTTGCAAATGTAAAAACTGCACCCAAAGTCTGGGAAATGACAGCGTGGTGTGGCAGCTGGAAGTTGCTCCGGGGTGCACCCTTCCGATCCTTGGTATGTGCCTCGGTGCAGTCAAAGCCGTGAGACGCCAGTACATGCTGGGAAACTATTTCTTCTCCTGTCCAGCTGGTTCATTTCTTTCACAGGCGATGCCACTGAAGGAAATCTACACCGATGTCCTAAAAAGAGTCTCTGCACCTCCAGCTCAGTAAATCCAATGTGCTTAGTCACAGCCCACTAGTTTCCTCAGCAAAGGGTAATTTACTAAGTCCCAGCGAGATGGCAAAAGCACCTTCTAAGAGAATTTAGGGGTAAAATGGAAGTGTGTGTGAGGGTATCATCTGTAAGGAATGTAGACCTGAAGGCAAGAGGGGCCTAATGAAGCCCACATTTGTTTCAAGGTTGTTTGGAGAAAGGGAGGAGGATGAAGATGAGGACTCTGCTAAGGCTACAGCGGTGAGGGGTAAGATGAACAGGTTCTGGATTTAGGAAGCAGCAAGGTAACTGGAGTGAGTGGGAAGAGGGACAGGAGGACCGGGGGGTAGCGGAGGGAGGAGCCCCTGGAAAGTGATGACACACAGATGATGGCTCGTTTTCCGTTGGAAGGACTCAGTGAGTGGCGATGCTACTTCGTTTTTCAGGACGGAATACAGGCAGAGGAACAGGTTCTGAAGGGAAGAATATTGGTTTCGAAAACGATGATACTTGGCCATGGCAGGCAGCTAGCAATCAGTTTAGAAGAAATGAGGCAAAGGGGAAGACATCTGAGAGCCTCTCAGATGCTTTCTTTTCCGTCCACTTCCGCATATCAAGTGGCCCTGCTTAAAAATCTTCAAGGGCCCTTCACTGCTTTGTCAAAGTTCAAGCACCTTGGGATTCGATGCCTAACCCTCCAACGACACAGCCCCAGCTAACCTTTCTGAGTCATTCTTTCTACACTTTATTTCTCTACATTCTGGTCCCATTATTTGTCACTTGCTATTGCCCAGGAAAATAACTTTCATACCTCTCGATTCGGATATTTGACATTTCCTTTGTTTGGAGCATCTCATCTTTTATCACCTGAAATGGACTTGGCTAATCTTTCAGTAGGCACCTCAAGAATCAGATCTTCTGAGAAGCCCTCCACAGCTCCTCCTCTCTGACTTTGGCAGGGCTCCCTTCTCTGAGCTGCCAAAGAACCTCATGCATGCTCCTGTGACAGTGTTTCTGAAATTATACTTGCACTCACTTATGGAAATAAATGTCTTTATTTACATAAATAACATGTGCTAAGTGCCTATTAGATGCCATGAAGTATAACTACTCCACGTGCCACATCTCCTTTTATCCTCCTCACCACACTGTGAAAAAGACATTATCAAGCCCATTTCACAGTTGACAAAACTGAGGCTCCAGCACATGTGAGCACCATTTTATTCTACGTGAGTCCTATCAGGCTGCCAGTTCCTTTGAAGGCAGAATCCTTACGCCACTGCCCTTATACTTCCCATGATCAGCAGGGCCAGCATGTAATGGATGCTTGTAAGATATCCGTCATTAGGGTGTAGTGACTGCCTTGAAAATGGCCTTTGTTTACAAACTCATCCTTTCCTCTTTCTATTGACAAGTAATCAGCATCTTCTGCAGATGGTTAATTAGCCTCATGGGCATTGGGGCAGCGGGAATATAATGGCCAAGGCACTAGATACTGTGGATGTTGGCCTAGCTGGAAACACCAGCTCACACTGCAAACCATTAATATTACACGGCGTTAGGAGGTGCCCCTGTGGAGAAAAAGGGAGGTTCTTGCACTAAATATGCACCTATTTCTTTCCACACACAAAGGAAAGTGGGCACACATACGATGCATTTGTATCGCTTACTCCCTGCCACTAAAAGAAGAAATCCAAGATGAAAGAAGAACGGGGGAGGGGAGGGCTGTCCTTCTGAGTGCTTCCCACACTTTAGTGTGCACGCAAATCACTCAGGCTCCTGTTGAGAATGCAGATTCGGATTCATGTCTGATTCTGCACTTCCTGCCTGCTCCCATGCAATGCAATGCAATGCAGTTGGTCCATAGACCACAGGCTGACTAGCAAGGGTTCACCTCAGACCTCACAGAGCTACGCACATGACATAGGAGGTGACCACCTGAAGGTGCTGAAGAAGCAAAAGGAGCACCTTCCGTAAGAAATGTCTAAACTATGCTACGTCTCACGGAAGGTCACAAACATCCTTCTTGGCCAAAGATGGTTACATTTGATACGTAATATTCTTCCTGGCTCTTTACCCACTATAGGATGTTATTAACAGGTAGTTTTATGCTCTTCTAATATAATAATATGTAATTTTAAATTATGATAATGTGTACTGGATATTGAAATTCCTTTGGTGTCTATCATCGAAGAAAGATTGTAAGTTGTGGCCCATGTAGCCTTAGTAATTGAATAAATGTCAGTGTATTTTGGTTCTTTAAAAGTTGCTAATCCATAAATGGCAACACTAATTAACCAGAAGTGAATTCTCAGATTATGTTTCTATCCTATGTTAGGATCTACCTAATCTCTTTATTAGATTAAATAATTTTCAAGAGCAAGAAACCTGGCATCTAGTATATTGGTTTTAACATTGGGTGATTAATTGTTATTTGAAATGTTAATGAAATGGCTTAATCTTTTGTCAGAGAAATGATGGGTGAATTTCTAGTCTATATATGCTTTAATTCTTTGTTACTGTTCCATTACAAATAAATTATGAAGTTTTAAAATAAAAGACAATATTATATAAGCTTAATATATTTGTAAATAATAACAGTATTCTAAAATAACCTCAGGAAACCTCTGAAGAGACATATCAAATACTGTTAGAGATAGCTAAGCTAGATTTTTAAATAGAAATTTATTCCTTGACAGAACTATAAGTTATAACTTAAGAAAATTAAAATGATCTTTTTTTACATATATATTAAACTACAGACTGTTAAGAAAATTTCTATGTTAGCTATAAGTTTAAGCAAGTTTTTACTTAAGCAGCAAAGACCAACATACAAATTTAGCACCGTTCACGAATTAAAGGTCGGTTCCTCTTTCAGGGAAATAAGACTCCACTCATTCATTCATTCATTCAACAAAGATTACTGATGTCAGGTGCAATTGTAGACAAAGGAACATAGGAGTCAACAAAACAAAGTCCTGTCTTTAGCTCTAGAGTGCATTTTCTAACACACACACACACACACAAACACGCACACACACTCACTCTGGCCTTTAAAGTGAAAGCTAAAAGTTTTAAGCTTTCATATATGTGCTAAGGGAATACTTGGTAAATTAATCAATCTTCAAAGGCTTAGCCAACATAAAACTTTCTCTAATTCATTTTCTATACTGTGCTATTCCATAGCTATTAAATGTTTCACAGTAACAGTATTGCTTTATACAAATAATATCATCACTTTTTTATATGAGAAAACAGAACTTACAAAAAGACCCATCTAAGCTACAGAAAATGTTCTATGGTGCTTGTGATTGCTCAAAATTAGTTAAAATCACACCACCATACTTTAAATACTTCTCAATTTTCTACAGCAATCCTTCACCGTAGATGTTCCTATACAAAATCCTGCCTGCCACTCATTAGAATGAAGCAATTACATCTCAAGAATGCAGACTCAAACTAGAACATGGAAATCATAGAGGACAACACATTTGCATTGTCTTGAAAATGGGACATTTCCATGCAAACACACATTGACTTGAGTTTGAAAAATCATTTGGGAGATTTCAGTTTTCACCGTGCAATGGTAAGAAATCCATTTGGTTTGTGAATACAATGAAACATCTATAAACACACGGTTTGTGTCACAGTTTAGAGACACACAAAATTATCTGTCCCATTAAGATTATTTATTTTCTAAAGGGGAAAAAGCATCTGAATTTCAGTTGTAAATCCATGAAATTGGGTATAACTGAAGTGTAATAAATCTCAAAAATATTTTATTCTCCCTTAGGTCTTATGTCTTTTCATTTCTAAAATAATATTTTTCAGTATAGTGGTTACTCCAACAAAATATTTAAGACTACAGTAAAATTTGGACAGTCGAGTAATCTTAAAAACAGTACAGGTCAGTTTGACTTTTAAGTCATTTGCTTTATATAGGTGAACTTATTTAGGATCAACCATTCCGGGAAATCTGGTGACATCACATAGTCCTTGAACTAAAGGCTGTCCAGGTCACAGTGAGGCAGAGCAATGGTGACTTTATTCTCATTTCTTCTGCCCCTGCACCACCAGCCTGAGTAGAAAGTTCGACAGCTCTTAGAAAACAAACTAACAAACAAAACTCCTAAACTCATAAGATGGTTAAAAATTTGTTTAAGTCATATTGTTGTTTCTTCAATTAAAACAGTAATTGTTACATTCAATTATTGTATTAAAATCCTATTTTCTGTCAGCTGAGATTGTAAATGATTTGGTTTTGGTCATTTAAATAGATTGCTTTTTATTTTAACAGCTAGTTCTAATCTGTTCATATCCAACAGCACAGTTCAGCACAATTTAGAATGCCTAATTTGGGCAAAATTCTGCATTGGAAATACTGAAGTATATGGTTTAAGCCAATGCTGAGCTGGTTAAAATGGGAAAGTTGGAATGTAACCTTGCTCCCCAAGTCCAGCTAATAACTTCTGACTCCGAAGAGCAGCAAATTAGGTTAAACCTTGTAGGAAAATGCCACATGACTAGACTAGCATGAAATTATGGAAAATCTTGAAGATGTCTTGATTCTAGCTTCTCATGGGTTTTGAAAAGGTAAAAATCCTTCTCCAGTGTCTTTGAAGTCTTTTAACCTGAAGTACATTTTGTAAAGGCATAGGTAAAAATAGTCTGTTTGTTTTTTCTGGGTATGAAGTTAACTAGAACTGGAAATCTGCAAATTTTTAGGATTAATATCTTTTGTATCGGGGGGCATGCACAGGCTTAAACCCTGCCGTCTTCTAGAGCTATAGGCTGGGCAGGCTGCTCCCCAAGGCCCCTTCCCAGGGCTAATCCCCCGGCATCTGGAACTCTCTTTTCTTTTCACAGAGCTCCCTGGATTACCTATGAAAGCCCCAAAACCTAGTCTCACCTTCAGAAAAGAGCGCTCGCGGGCTGACGGTGGTTGGCCTCATACCTCCTGCCCCTCATCCTCGCCACCCTCTCTCCCTCCAGGGCACACTCAGTAATGAGTACTTCACACGAGAAACAGGGGTTTTCATCACAAACAGCGGTTTTCAAGCATGTATTGACGCTGAAACTTTCTACATTTAGTTTTTGTATAAAAGTGAGGGTTTTGCTTAAAACAGGACATTACTGATTTAACAGTTGAGAAATAAGGATCCATTTCTTTTTTGGTTCTGTTTGATCGCTGGTGATAAGTGAAGCAATTCAAGTTGAACATTTCCACATACCTAGTTTTTCCTAAGAAAAGCTCTCCTACAGAATTTTAAAAAAATTAAAACAAAGTTTAAAATGATCCAAGTTTTATTTTTAACTTACATAATGAAAAATTACCAAGACAGTGCCAGCATTATAATTCCCATGATTATGGTGGTTTTGTAATGTGTTGGCAAAACTGCAATGATTGTGGAAATAATTATTGACAGTAATAAAATAAGTTAACCACTTGAAAGCTATAATCTCAGACAACTGAACTATGAAGAAAGGGTACTGCTATTGCTTTTTCTCTGAGAAATGAGTTCTAAGTGTACACTCTACGATGACCACTTATACACGGCAAACACACATCTACTCTGTACCCAGTATATAACTTCATAATATATGATAACCCAATTTATATATCCATGAGATGTAAAAAAAAATACTAACACACCAAGTATATCCGTTAATTTAAGAAGTGAGGGGTAGCCCTGGCCCAGGGGCTCAGTTGGTTGAAGCACCGTCCCATACGCCAAAAGGTGGCAGGTATGAGCCTTAGTCAGGGCACACACCTAGGCTGTGGGTTTGATCCCTAGTCAGGGCACATATGAAAGGCAACCGATTGACATTTCTCTCTCACTCCAACATTCTCACTTTCATTCTCCCTTCCTTTCTCTCTACGGGGAATACAGCTCATAGGAAAAAATGGTTTTCAGTTATAAAAAATATTTATAGTTTTCTCATTAAAAAAATCAGCTTTTCCTTGTCTACCATTGTTTTGAAAATAACTAAACAAATGGCCTAAAAAACCCAAACAAACAAAAAAACACCTCCTGTATGCTGAGGTTAGGCCTGAGAGAATACAACTTTTGTAAGTAATTTAAAATAATTTAAATAAAATTCCAACAATAGTAGCTTCTAGTTAAGATTAAAGCAATTTTGTCCATCACCAGCTAGGTTCAAAGCTTAGTTTGAAAATTGCTCGAAAGCTTTTTGTGTCTAATAGAAAAACTAATATTTAACCAAAAGCTAATGATAGTTTCAAGACAAAACATACATTTTTATATTATAAACATATTTCAAGTTTAATTGCTAGGGAAACAAAAACCAAAGCAAGCTATTTTTGTGTCTATTTATTTATGGTGCAATCCAGGTGCATCTGTTTCAGTCAAGTCTCTGCAGATGCACCATCAGATCTCTCTTGGATTCAGTCCAGTTACTACATTCGAAAGAAACATATACTCTTGGCTTAGCTATTTTGGGTGGAACAAAAGCATATTTTAAGTAAGTTCCTTCTTCAAAAGGAGAATTTTTTTTTCTCATGAAAGCAAATGTACCAATAATAAGAAATCCCATTTTTAATGGACTGCATTGCATGCTACTTCAAATATTTTAATTCTAATATATATAATAATTATCACTAAAACTTTGTGATATTGCAAACAACTAAAGTGGCATAATCCATTAAGCTAGTCACTAGCCATATGAGGCTACTGAAATTTCAATTAATTAAAAGTATAATTAAATAATGGGTTCCTTAGTCATATTGGTCAGTGTAAATACTCAAGAGGCAATGTGGCCACGAGCTACTCCACCAGACAGCTCTGATACAGAGCTTTCCATCACTGCAGAATGTTCTGTTCCATGGTCCTAAACTAAAAGATCATCCGGTTCTTAGATAACAGATTTTTGGTTAATCCAAAAATGTGTATTTTTTCCTCATTACATATGTTCCATGGTAATAAAAACTAACTAGACTTGATATTAGCTCTAATGTGCAGCATAATAAAATGTTAAACAGTTTATGTTTAAAAATTGGTACACCAGTATCATGTTATACCCTCAGATTTCAATAAGTGTACACACACACTATTTTAGGAACACAATAGGTTTACAGTTGTTTGTGTGGGAAATAATACAAAATAATAATACGAGAATAAATTCTGTGTGTCACGTACTCACAACTATAAACCTACTTTTGCCTCACACTTTATGGTGTGTGCCTACTTCTGAGGAAAGATCACAACTATAGCAGCAAAAAGCAAAGCCTGATATCTAATACATGTTCTTGCTACAGGAAAATCTAAAATGAAAAGAAAGGGCAAGAAAATACATTCCCAGAGTAGTCACTAAAAATGCATGGAAGGTTCTAAATTTTTTTAAAAGTCTATTTAAAAATAATTACAGGAAAGCCTTTTCTAATTCCGCTAATATAATAAAGGTACTCAGTCACCTTCCTAATCAGTTTTAAATGAAGAGGAATCACTTAGTAAAATGAGCATTTTGAGTAGTACTCTTTTACTATAATAACATTGAATATAATTGGGTATGGTTATTATGTATATTACTATACTGCATGGTGTAACTGACTTAGAATATACTTTAGAATATTCACAATATATAATTCTAAGTGCATAATATGTGTATGATTACTTATTTGATTAAATAACACCTTTGGTATTTCTAGTTGAAACTAAGTACCATACCCCTCTTGGTTAGGTATATAAATTCCTTTATGATGATGTCTCTGTAAGACAATCAGGTACGACATACTTAGATCTACAGAATTCTGTACAGCATGGTAACCTACCAAAACTTCAAGGACTACTTGGAATACATTTTTAGGATATGACTTATTAAAGCAGACTATTTGAGAACTACATATAACTGAAGCACATTTCTGGAAGATGTAAGAGGCAACAAGAAGCACTCCAGCAGAGGTTAGAACCATGACCTAACCTAGTTAGGAGCTAGAACTAAATAAATGAAACTGAATTAAATAATTTCTTTAATGGTTTTTCTGTGAAAACAGCACAGGCCTCGCAATCAGACCATTAGTTTCAAATCCAGGCTGTACTACAAACCAGCTGATCCCTGGCTTACTCTTTTTTTTTTTTCCTGGCTTACTCTTAAACATAGGAACACTATACTTATTGGACAGTAGAGAGAATTAGACACAATGCATGAAAACCACTAGCCCAGCACTGGGCAACTGGAAAGTGCTCAATAAATGACTGCAAAATAATATTATTTTGCTCATCTTTTATAGATTAGTAAAGGAGAACCTTGACACAAGTCAGCAAAGTCAGAACAATTGAAACAAAATACTCTAAGTACTTCTGTGTGGAAAGAGTCTAAATATACACACACACACACACACACACACACACACACACACACATATATATACACACACATATATATACATATACATATATATGTATATACAGGCAATAATAAGAGTCAATGATTAGATTCTTGGACATAAGCCAATCCTGGGAAGGCTGAGATTTTCACAAACCTATTTGGCCAAAGAGCCAGTAAAGAGATAGGATTTTCAGAGTCCAGAGGGCTGTGTCTATTTGAAGACTAGCTGTCTTCTATAGGTCAACAACAAGGCTATGTGGTCTCTCTAGACTGTGTACATTCTGTAAACTTTGAGGCTCTATAATATGGAGCACTGGTCTACACACTGGGCACGCAATGACGAACAAGACGCAGTCTTGCTCCTGAAAAGCTCAATGTGGTGATGACAGAGTTACACAGCAGGTGTCACAGCAGAAGACAGCTGAGCACGCAGTCTGGCCCTGATATTTAGGCAAGGCTTCTTAAAGGAGATGACATCTGAACTAAGGTCTAAAGAATGAGGAAGAGTTATCCCAGATGATAAGGTGAGGGACTTATTTTATGCAGAAGTAATAGCAGAACAAGGGCAAGGAAGAGTTAACTAAATCCCATAAAAAGACTGCCAATCTGAAACAGTCTGCTATTACTCTAATAGTGCAGTGAAGCAGGAAGAATTTAAGCTGAAGACACAGGGAGGAGCCAGGTCATTCAGAGCCAGGTAAGCCAGGCAAAGAATTAATAACAATTAGATGAGAGACAGTATGTCCAATCTAAGCAGCTTCCCAGACCTCAGGTAGAGGAAACTGTACAGAGGAGAGGAAAAAGTGTTTTATTTCTTAATTCGGGTAAAGACTATTAAGTAATACAGAATTAATGCCTTTGCACTAGATAATATTCTCAGCTTAGTGAAATCACCTGGAAAAAGGCAAATCGCTTTGTTTTAGGTAATGAAAATTTATTTATCATTTGAAGAGACATCAAATCAATCCAAGTAATGTCACCCCAAACAAAATATCTAATAATTATAGGCACCTATGATCACTCTCGCACTTACGCAGCAAGATCTTAAGACTTAGAGACTTTTAGCTCAACTATCAACATCTAGAGTTTATTTGCAGGTAGAAGCTGCACAGAGTATCCAAGGAAATGAAAAAGAATTCAATTTTTCCACCTCGAGGGCCTATCATTTAAGGAAAGAAGGATACTAAGCTCAACTTAAAAAAAACACCTAAAAACAAAGACAGGAAAGAGAAACACTTACGGAGTCCACAGTCTTGGGAAAGCCTCTATTTCTTCTTGTGTGTATTCATCTAGACGTTTGGGTACCTTTCGTGGTTGTGGAAGCTCTTCCACTAAATTCTTAAGAATATCTTCTGGTATATTCTGGATTAAATACAAATTTAGGCTTAACTTTCTTAAAACATATTCCTTAGTACTAAGTTAGTAATAGTAAGTATTAAAAATAATAAACAGAAGCACTATATATAAAATGAGGAAAAATACAAACTTTGAAAAAAAAAAGTCCCTGAAAAGTATATTAGAGCAATGGTATAAGAAATCTCTGTATAGTAATACACTTCATATATCATCTTGACAAACATATTTCTTATGGTAAATTAGACATCTTCTATTCTGAAAACTATAAGTCACTACGTTTTTTAAAAAATATTATTTAATTTATTCCCCTCTTTCCAACTGCCTTGGCTCATTCTCATGATTTCTCATCTGATGAATATATGTACTGGGTCTGCTGTTTCTGATACAAGCAATCCATACTTCAGATAAAAACATGATGTCCGTCTGTCCCATGCTGATAGTACGTTTGATCTCTTGGTTATGGATCCTGTTGTCTACCAGGTATCTTCAATGTAAAAGTATCTTTTCTCTTTCAATAGTAAGTACTCTGCGGCATGATGTTTTGAAACTGTAAATATGCTGTTCTAAAAATTCAATAATCTTTTACCTGATGATTGATAATGGCCACTTTTCTAATTCAGTATTATTCCTACATTTTTTAGATGACATTCTTCTCTAAAGAAGAGCTTTTCCTTTTCCAGAGAGAAGAAGACAAATTATAACAAGTTAAAAATGATTTTTAGGGGGGACCAAGATGGCCGCGGAGTAGGAGCAGTGTTCTCAGCTCGCTCCTGTTAAGGAGACAATCCAGGAGGAACAAACTCGGGGAGGAATGACTGAAACACAACAAGGACACCCGCCTGTTGAACCAAGCACGCCGTTGACCGGAGACAGCCAACTGACCTGGAGTCTGCACGATCCTTCCCCATGTGGGAAGGCCACCCTCCCCTCCACACCCCCACTCATATTAGGGTTTTCTGGACCCAAGGGTAGGTAGGACGACGACCATGTCCAGCTTGAAGCAGCTAGAGGAGCTTGAGACCTTCGCCCATTGTCCTTTACAAGATTACAAAGGGTCCTAATATTTGAGAGGGGGGGGATAGTTAATTTTTACGAACCAGGGGTATGGACTTGGGGGGGATCGCTGGGGGAGGGGGGTGCTGGGGGGAGGGGAACAAGGGGGAGAAAATTGGAACTGTTGTAACAATATAATCAATAAAAAACATTAAAAAAAAATGATTTTTAGACTATCATTGTGGGCTCATAGATTTTTGTTTTCTATTCAACATAGCCCATTATTATTACTATTCATTTTAAGGCTAACACAGTCCCAGATATGGTCAGTGGGCACCAATTCAAGCTGCCTCCTACGTTCTTTCGATATTTGTCTTTTAGTGTTTGAGCACTGCCTTACTTTGTTACTATTTTACTGTTTGCATTAATATACTTTGTAATGACTTCATTGTTTTTCTGCATTAGACCCAGAATCCACTATTTTCCTAAGGGGAATCAAGTTCCTTTTATCAGGGAACAGCATTTAGAAAAGATGATCCAGGCACTGTTGTGCTAACTTCTGTTCATGCTGTCATTTTATGTTATGAATATATAAAATCTTTAAATAAAAAAGTTAAAGAAAAAAATATAAAATCTAAAAGATATTCTAAGGAAAAAAAAAATCAGTCTGTTCCCTATTCCTTCTAAGTCTTTGTGCCCACGCGCCAGTAAGCAGCCAACTTCATTGTCTCGTCTGCTCTTCCTGTGTTTCTTTATGCAAACAGCAGCAGGTATAGGACATATGTGTGTAAACATGTATAAATACATGCCTACAAAAGGTGCTACGCTATCTACATTCTTTTCACCTTGTTTTTCTTCACTTAGCAATATATCCTGGAAAAACATTACTTATCAAGTCACAACAATATTCGTCATTCTATTTTTATAATTGCATAATACTCAACTGAAGGCTATCACAGTTTGTCCAATTTTCTATGACTAAATTATGTATTTATTTCTATTATTTTATTACAATATATAATATAAAAACAACAATCTTGTATATTTGCAGACCACACCGCTCTAAGTGAGACTGCTGGATCGAGCAGGAATCTCCTTGTACGTGTATCCTGTCCAAGATGTTTCCTAATTGCCCAGTTCCTCATGGGTCGTACCATGTTGAACTTCCACCAGCAATGCACGAGTGCCTGTTTCCCAATGGCCTTGACAATAAAAAGTGTTGTCAAGCTTTTAAACATTTAACAATCCATCCTTGGAAAAACGGGCTCATTTATTTTATAGCCTGAAATTATTTAAGTAATTTACTATTCAACTAAACTACCATGAACACTTAAAATATCTATACTCAAACCTGACTACCTTAAAACTGGGATAAATATTTTGTGTTTTTTAGAAGTTATGGTTTATAAAAATATAATCAGGAACAGACGTTTTTAAATTCTTAGGATTTCACGAAGGCCCCTTGTACTTTGATGACACTGCTCCTGTACTTGGTACCCCCAGGGAAAGCGAGCAGTGGAAATGGTTTTACTTATTCATACAGAGCAAAAGTAATAAACTAACCACTTTGATAAAAGCACAAATAACTTACTTATGCTGTTCATGCTAACAGCAGAGCACACAAGTGGTTTGAATAGTTGACATGACTTAATATTCTGGAAAGAATTTCTACATTATTCCTCTGGTAGGAACTACGAGGACAATAATCATAACCACAGTAATGACAGCAACTAGCACCTATTGTGCCAGGCCCTGACTAAGGGCTCCGTAAATGTTATCTCATTTAACTCTTACAACAACCTCACGAAGCAGGTACTGTTATCATACGCATGTCACTGGCGAGAAAACAGATAGTAAGTAACGAGTCCATGATGATACAGTCAGTCAATGGTGGGGCATGGATTCTAATGCAAACGGTCTCATTCCAGAGCCTGGACTCAACTATTTTATTACAGTGCCTTTAGTGTTACATTGCATGGTACTAAAGAGAAAAGCTAAATACTTGCATCAGTATAACAGTAATAAATACAGATAGCTGTACTTTTTTCAAAGTAAATTTTGGATGAATACTTTCGAGTAGGAGCATGTATCCTAAAGTTAAATCATGGGACCTAATTAGCAATCAAAACTGAGTTACTAAAGTTTTTACTATTGGTCAGATATAATGTAAACTAAATGTATATTTTAAACAGTTGATGACATTAATGAGTACTCTTAATTTAATAGGAGCTCTCATTACAGTTTCTTGTTCAAAGAAAGCAGTAAATTTTATTAAAATGAGAACAGAAATTATAGACTAAAAGTCTATAGTCCAATAATAACTCACTTTATGATTTAAAATAAGAATAGTTATTACAGTGAGCTCACTATAAAATACAGAAAGTATTTCAGAGGTTGACATGAAATTACTGAAAATATGTGCAGGGATTATTTTAAAAGGAGAGAAAGTATTTAATTGAAATTGCAGAAAAGCATCATTACCAATGACCACTGACTTACCTCGTCTGGGAAGAGATGCAACCTCTGCATCATAGTCCTTCTGTGAAGGTTTTTTGGTAGCATGCCATAAATTGCTAGTTTTACAATCTGGAAAACATATATATGTAGGACTCAATAAAATAAAAACATGATGTGATCTAAAGAACACAGATATAATTAGCGAGCGTGATGAAAACAAGTGGGCTAAGGCTCAACAGGAATATGATGGGAAAGAAACAGACCCGAGTAGATACGTGGCAGCAAAGGAAAAGGAACTTTTATTATTTTATACATTCCTATTTTCTTAAGGCTCAATTTGTGCAATTTATTTTTATTTAGAACAAGGACAAGAAGAGATTAAAAATACCCTACGCATGTGCCAATTTTAGCTAGACCAAGAAGAAATTCTCTGAGCTTTTACACACACCTGTGGCTCAAATAATCTATCATGTAGCGAACAGAGCAGCACCTAGGGAGGCCTTTGTCCTGTTTCTTCCAAGTGGGAGATCGGGCTTCCAACTAAAACCTATGCCTGATCATACAGCTACGAGACCGACTCTGTAGGTCACAAATCTACGACAATGGTAGCGGTTAACATTCACTGAAAACTTGCTGTGTGTGTAGCGGTCAGTGCATTCCCTCCATTTGTTATCTTGTTTACAACTCTGAGTCTCATTTCACAGCTGAAAAGCACAGATTTAGTGAGATTACAGAACTCCCCCAATCTCATGTATCTCGTAAGTGTTCATGCTCGAATCCAGACCGGGCCGTCTAACCCCCGGGACAGACACACGGTACCTGCAATCACGTCCACCACGTGTTCCTCTCCGGAACGTCTCAAGACAGAAAGTCCCTTCTCTCTACCAAACCCATTACCAATATGGCCTACAGTATAGACAAATCTATGGTGAACCCTTTATGAAACTACTGACAGAGACATCCGGAGTATCATCTGCACTCACATTTCAAAAATATAACTTCACATGTATTAAAGCTAAGTGCCCCCAAACAAAACACATCAGAACAGGGTTTCACTGTAAAAGAATTTCCTATTTCTTTTTTTTTCTCATCAAAACCTTTCTGCACATGAAAGGCTGGCTAATGACAGCTCATATATCTTTTCCGTCGATTTTCTAGGTCAGTGCTGTCAATACTTTATGTTCTGGAGTCTTATTTAAGTACAGATTGTTAAAATTAAAAGCCACAGAAAACCTAGCTCCTCGGTCCACACAGCCACTTACAAGTGGTCAGGCGCTACACGTGGCTGAGGGTTGCCGTCACTGACAGTGTGGACATGGACCATTTCCACCGTGGGAGAGATTTCTACTGGACGGAACTGATCTAGGAATGAGTCTTTAAAATGTTGAATGTCTTAAAGTCTTAAGTAGAAACTGACAGTGTTAGGACTACTCAACACCTTTTCTGCATAAGCAAGTCATTATGTCCTCTGAAAATCATCCTTTCAGCAATTTTATTCTTTAATTAAGATTACCTGGCATTTAGTTTACATGTTCTTAAATATTATTTAGTTGCACTTGAATTAACAAGTTGATATTTTAAAAATCTGCCCTATTAAAAAATGCAAACTTAACAGTCCAATTAGGAAAAGTTAAAAAAATGTGAAAAGCTTGCAAGCCGCTAGGGGAGAGAAAAAGACAGATACACAAACATATAAGCCCTAAAATAAACAGGACAAAATGTGCACATACAATCCAGTCATTCTAGCCGCACAGAACGAAGCTTGAGCTTTAAGGAATTCAAAAGGAGGAAGATAAGATAAGGCGAGGGTAACAAATATTAAAAACCTTCCTCAGACATCTGGTGACCCAGGGCATGCGCTATTTAGTTCCTGCAAAATAACCTTATTAACTCACTCTAAGAGGGGGAGAAACATAAGAAAGGAACCATGTTAGGAAAAAAATGTAAGGACACAAAAGCTCTTAAAGAAACTAAAATATAGAAAAAAAGGCTGAAGGATAGAAAAGGGCTGAATCAATATATTTATTTGAGTTTAGAATTAATCATCTGTGTAATTTAAAAATATTTTTGAAATATTTAATAACCTAATAACTATTAAAATTTATTAATTATGCATGTTACAAATAATATTCCAAGACTGTACTAATAATCAAAAGAACGCATTATGAAACAAATTCTCTTACAAGCCAGAAACACAAAGCACTGGTTTGCAAACTGTCTGCTGGCAGAAATTCACTGCTCCAGTCAAATATGCAGCAGAAGTAGAGTAACTGACCTCTTCCTTAACAGGCCATTCGTTTTCAAAACACAGAATCAGAATTAAGACTTTTTTAAAAATTAAGGTCTTTTAAAGAGGTAATAATTCATATGGATTTAACTTTGAAATACTTTGTAAGCTTCCATTAAACATTTCATTCTTTGTTTATAAAAAAATTTTGAAAGAATTAATACAATGTTACCCAATGCCAAATTCCTGACATCAAAAAGTTGGACTATACTGCCTCCTATTGTACAGTTAGCATGCCTGAATAAAATATAAACAAATTTTAAAAACATTTTAACATTAAACTTTAATTTGTTGTTATAACAGTTATGGTATATATTATCAGCAGCCCTTACAATGTTTTAATAATATTAAATGCAATCCATATTAACAGTCAAAATAGGATACTATATTTGACCCAAAATAGTCTAACAACATATGGGTTATGAAACAGACATTAAGTATTTCTTAAGAAGAATCTCTGAGTATGTTTTTGTAAAACAGATATGAATGATAAAGAGGGTCAGTGCATACCCTGATCAATTATTTGGGAAGATTATAATTCAAAACTTAAATTTATCTAAAGCTAAATCTTCAAAACATACAAAGCAAAAACTGATAGAACTACAAGAAAAAACCCCAATAAGTCCACATTCGAAATATTAATGTAGCTCTTCCAGGTAATCAATAAATCAAGTGAACAAAAAATGTCAGCAAAAATGTAAGACTGGAGCCCTGATGGGTGTGGCTCAGTGGGTTGGGTGGTTCGATTCCTGGTCAGGGCACGTGCCTGGGTTGCAGGCCAGGTCCCTCTTTGGGGGCGTGCAAGAGACAACCGATAGATGTTTCTCTCCCTCTCTCCCTCCCTCCCTTCCCCACTCTCTAAAATAATTAAATAAAATCTTAAAAAAAAGAAAAAGAATGTAAGATTGGAACACTTCGCATATTTACTGCAATGTATATATAAACATATATACACATCACACACATATATACGTACTTCTCACTCTCCTCCCAAGACATTTTCAGCAAACATCATATTTTAGGTGATCATGCTGATGTCAAGACATTTTTTTTAAAAGCATCAAAATCCTTTCACTAAATGCAAAACATACTAAAGAGTACTTTTAAAATATGTAGAACTGAATGATAATGAAATAATACTTATCAAAGCTGTGCGGTGCTGTGAAAGTGAAGAGTTTAGAGCCTTGCATGCTAGCTACATTAGAAGAGGAAAAGAACTGAAAAAGCAGCGGCTGAACCGTGTTCCCACCGATGGAAATAACAGCAAACACAACAGACTCACAGCCACTGGGTCCCGCTGGTGCAGCTGGGCAGCTGTTACTTGTCTAAACCCACCTGGGTACCTATTAAAAGAAGCAAAGGTATTAAAGCTGGGAGTAGGCTATGGTACAGTATCCTTCAACATTCTTTCATAATATAAAAACTATTTTTATTATAAAATTATACTTGTTTCTGGAAACTATGCTATTCATTAGTCTTAAACAAATTAATAGTAGCCTGTGTTCTTGGAAAAGCTATTCTCTAAATGGTCGCTATCATTATTTCATAAGAAGTTCCACATCTTGGACAATTTCTTGGCATAACTATTTATGTTTTCATTGGAATTTAAAAGTTCTTCATCATTCATTCACTTGCTCACTCACTCTCATTCATTCTGGGGTAGTTTATCACTGCTTAAATTAAGAAAGAGAAAGCAATGATCAAAATGTTTCCTATTCCTTGCCCAATTAGACAAAATGTTCGTATAAGCTAATGGTCAGATTTGGGGAAATTAGTTGTAGACCATCTGGTTCTGAGGCTAAGTTCAAACTCTAAACAGGTCATGATCCTGTTTCCTATTATGAGTTATATGTTGATCCTAAGTAATAAAATATTTCATTGTGTTCAGATCAAAATTATATATAAAATGGATAAATTAGAGAGTAATAAATATATGTTTGTTTGGGACAATATTGGAGGCAGCTTAGTAACTTGGATTCCTCAGATTAAGGTCTGGAATCCAGATTTGGTAGTGGCTACCAGTATAATATTAGACAATTTACTCATATAAGAAAAATGATAATGTCTACTCCATCTACCTCAAGATTTTTATGAGTGAACTGAGAAAATGTGAAAGTGCTTAAGAAATTTAAAATAAAAACAATATTCAGATATCAGATTTTATTAGACTGAATAAATGAATAAAGCCAAAATGATTTTCAAGGAAGGAAAAAAGAAAATGTAAAATCAGTGAAACTTTGCAAGAAAAGTTTAAGAATACCTAAATGTGTTTCCTTTCATAAATTTCTTCTCAACAAAAGTTAAAAACATTATAAGATAATTTAAAGAACTACCTTTTAGGAATAAAATTTAAGAAAATATATTTAAAAGCTTACGAAGAAAGACAATTTTCAAACTGAAATTCTTTCATTTGTTTTATGGAATTTCATCCTCAGAAGAAGTACCCGTCTAGACTTCTATTCCTGTATTCTTTCTCTCCATGGAAAGAAATACTTTACATCATCTACACTGAAGATGATCTATTTTAACAGTGGATGGCAAACTCTAAAGCACAATACCATTTGCATTACATTTCAGGAGTTGGACTTTATACTAAAAAATTTGGAGAGCTACTCTAAAATTCTGAGTAAGGGAACAACTTGAGTAATGCAATACTCAGCTGACTTATTTTCCAGCTCTTTATAAAAGTCACAATTTTAATTTCAAAAATAGAGCAATGATTAAGTAGGGCAAATCATATTGTGCCCTACTACATATTGTGACTGAAAAATAATACTTAAAAAAGGGAATCTAATGTTAAGTAAAAAAGACAGAAACATATATTTTAAAATGTTGGCTCAAAGGATGAAAGATTTTTATAGTTCCATCTTTAAACTTCTCTGTATTTTCTAATATTAGCACGCATTAAAACTTCTATGACTAGGAAGTTAGATTTTGAATACATAATTGAAATAATGTATTGGGAGCTTAATAAAAGCAGTATGCGCAAAGTGGAAGTCAAGAGTAACAGAGAGGAACAAGAAGCAATAGCCCTATGGGGGATGAGGAAATGGGGACAGCATCACAGAAGAGGTGACATCTGAGCCAGGTTTTGATGGGAAATAGGGGAGTTCTTGAGAAACATTCTAGCTAAGGAGAACAGCACATGCAAGCCAGAGAGATAAGAGCAAGATGTTGGCTAAAATGAAGACTATGAAGCAGCACTGGTAACTGGATGCCAATAATTTGAAAGACGTTTGGATCTTCCTCCACAGGTGAGAGAAAGCAGTACTGACGAGGATACTACCAGCTGGGGGATACATCACCCCCACTGCTCACTACCGGGTGTGCCATCATTTTCCTTCATTTGCACTCGTGCTACAGATGTTATTGCTATAGAAATCATCCTCGGGTTTTCTGTCAATATTTCCCTTTATGTTTTTATCACATCATGTTATCCTGACTTTTCTTATTCCCTTCCCAATTACCTCTACATTTTACAGAACTTGGTTTATATGTAGAGGTTTGCCAAGAGCAGAAATTACTAGATAGACGTGAATTGATTTTTGTTAAGTGAAATAAAGATTTCATGAATGTGTTTAAGTGGAGGAATAGGCAAAGGTTGGTTAAAGGAAGCAAAATGTTATCCCAAGTATTTAAGACCTACTGGGGCAAGAGACGAAAAGAAGCAGACGCGAACATCGAGGTCTACTTCTCTAAGACAAAGGTGCAATTGGTAAGAAAAGAATAATTTTGATCAAGAATGAAACATCAGCATTTCTAACCATATTCTGCAGTAGATGGCATGCTTAATGAAAATTTGTATATGCCCTGAAGAGGAGGGGTTGACTAACACATTATGTGACAGAACCAAGATTTCAAAAGATCTTAAGAGAGAAAACTTAACATGGAGTAAACTTAAGGTACTGTGGTTGGATGAAAACACAACTAAAACACCCAAGAAGGAGGAGACATGGTTGAACAGCAGCACGTTTGAAAAAGACCTGGACTTGTAGCTGATACTGAACTCAGTGGGGAACACGGTCATATGGCCTTGGAGAAAAGTTCTATTGCAACAGAAGACAGAGCAACTGAAAGACGTCTCCGTCACGTTATATTGGGAAGCCATCAGAACACAACCAGGCAGGTGTATTTAGTTAAGAAGGATGCTGAAGGACAGAAACTTATATATAAATTAAAATGCAGATTCAAAGGATGAAGGGGGATTTTTAGTTCCTTCTTTAAACATCTCTGCATTTTCTGATATTAGCAAAAACCTTTTACAATTAGAAAGATAAATGCTGAACACTTAATTGCAATAAAATATTAGGAGCATAATAAAAGTAGTATGTCCAAAGGGTAAGTCAAAAGTCAACAGAAACAGAGAAGCAAAAACCAATGACTGTATCTAGAAAAGAGTGACCATGATACACAGAGGATATCTGAAGTGAGGCCATATAAAGAACTCTGAAGCAACCACAGATATTGAAAGCCTAGGGAAAAGACAAACTTGCTGATAAATACCAAACTTTGAAAATACATTTTTCTTTTAAATAAAGTCATTGGTGCTATTAAAGCAATCTGTTTCAACCACCCGACTTCCACAGCAATAGCATTGTCTTACCCAGTATGTGAAGAGTATACTTTTTGTTCCCATTTGTTTCCAGAAAATGCAATGTGCCTTGTGTTAATTATGACAACATGATCACCGCAGTCACCTAGATTTAAACAAGAACAGGAAGAGAAAAAGATTTTTATATGAAAAACCAGGACTTTAAGAAAAAGTGCCCTTGGTTTTATAAAGCTTATCAAAGTCTAAGCAACACATTAAAAATATAAAGCAAGTCACAGAGCAACATCAAAACCCTTGATTTCTATTACCGCTCTGTGTAACATCTAAGTATAGCAAGCGCTGGCTGGCCGTTTGGAAAATCTCAGCACTGTATGGTAAAAGAGAATTTGGTAAAGAGGCCAATACCAACACTACATCTTTAAGGGCAAACTACTGTTATTTCTATCATATTTTCCTATTAATAATTACACTTCACTAAAAATGTTTATATTAAACATTTTTAAATATCTCATATAAGTTTTCCCTTAAAAACAGAAGAGAAAACGAAAACAATATGCATATAGTTATAAAAACGTATGTTTTGCCAACAGGTAAATTGAAAACAAATGTAAAACATCACAATTTATTCTTCTCAGATTTAGAGAACAACAGAACACTATGGTCTTATATTAACCCAAGGATTTTTCCAACCACATTTATGTAGTTATATTTAAACTGCCACTCTCAACTATGATGATATACATACTAGACAGGATGGGATGACCTGAAAATTAAAATATATATATTTGATTAATTTTCCAATGAAAAGTACCCCTAAGTTTGGCTGTTTGTCTAAAAAAGCTAAACCCAGAAAACTAAACATGCAAGTTTTCACATGAGTTACTATAGATGACAAAAACCAAGTAATCGGAAACATTTATTAAATGCCTATTCTACCTACAGAAAAATAAACTTCAAAAGATTCTAGAAGTTTACTTAAGAAAAACACTACTGAAAAAAAGTATAAACAAACACCGAATATGAAAACTAAAGATTACACTGTGACTCTATACAGAGCTTAGAAACTTGAATGGCAGAATTTACTGGGAGAAGTTTATAGTCTATACAGGACAAGGGTCAAGAAAAGAGGATAAAGCATGTGGGTTTTCTTCACTAGAGTGAAAGGAACCCAGAGGTGTGGGGAAATAACCTGGGAAGCTCGCTGTTAATGTGTTGGAAAAAAAATAGTTTTGACAGTATGTGGCGAATTAAGTTAATGGTAGGCTTCGAAGGCAGTTGGGGGCAAATAAACCAGAATAAGAAATAAAGAGGGTGACAATGTATCGATGTAGTTTCAAAGAATGCTGAAACACTGTAGCTTGCATCCAGACATTTGCAGCTGAAGCAGCTACAGCCCAGTAAGATTAAGTGACTTGCCAAAAGCTCGCACATCAAGTTACTTAAACCCTATTCAGGCTCTTCCCATGACACCTATTCAGAGGAAAAATGGAAGCTTTAACTTTCCATTGAAGCTGAATTTATCTGCCAAATTAGACTGCAAAATTAAAAATAATGCAATAATTAGCATTTGAAATAGACTGACACTTGAAAAGGGTGCAAACTGGGTAACTTCAAGAAGAGAGTCATAAACGTATTTTTCTAACAAGTCCTTAAAAGATCTGAACAAGTAATACAAAACAGAATACCAGTGATTAAATGAGACCTAATCTAATCTTGGTTGCATCGTTTGGTATGCTAGTATTAATAACATTAACCTTTAAGAACTGTACGCAACTATTATTTCATTCCATGCAGACCAGGAATTTTAAGATAAGCTAATAACTTTAGATAGTGCTAAAAACAAAAAAGGTTTGCCTCTGTTTTTTTTAAATGCTCATATAGACCTCCTCAACTAAGGAATGTGTGGGCAGTGAAGAGTGGCATCCTTATGAAGAACAAGTCATAATCCGACAGCCAACACCTGCCCTTTCTTTCCATTAATCACTGAAAAGGAATCATGTTCAGAAAGCTCCCAAGTTCCAAATTTGGGAGGATAGCTCTGATTAGAAGGAGGGAATTCTCTTCCTAGTTCCAAATAATGTGCATCTTGACTTAAACCATATTTTTCTTAAAAAAACAAAACAAAACAAAAACAAAACCTTGTAAATGGAAAGCTGGTTTTCCACAACTTTTCACAAAGCCCACTGGACCTTTAAAGTAGTTAAAATATCACATATGTTCAGACACATTACTGATTAACTTTTACAGCTACTCCTGGGATATATGATCATCATTTATAATACTATTTTTCTGGGAAATTGAATTTCAATTTTCAAGCAAACATGTTTACAGTAAGTATGAGCAAATTTTACTACATGTTTAATAAATACTGGTTAAACCAGTAAATGTTAGAACTAAACTAAACATACAACATATTTGTAAACCGAAAATGGCTTGCTTTTAGTTTTGATTTTAGTGACATCTTGTGGACAGGACAAGTTTTGCTGATGTAAGTTTTATATATTAAATTTAGTGTGAAACAAAAATACAATTCAGACTTCAAAATGTAAATTCCTAATTTTGTAGAAAAGCTATTCACCACTCCTAGAAAAGGATGACCTGACGGGCAGCCACAAAAGTTCTTCTGATGTTCCAATAGAAGGTCTACTCATCAGTACTTAAGGAATATTTTTGCAATAACAGCCTGCTTGTAAAGAAGCAGAACTTTAATTTAGTGGACAGGTAAGTGCTATACCTTAAGAAAGAAATTAGGGGACTACTACTAATTCCACTTTTCCCCCAAATTCTGCATCATTTGCATTTTACAAAGACACCCTAAGAGATCTTATCACCTTGTTGATATCACTGCTAAGGAAAAAGGAGCTCGGTAGGAAAACACAGTGTGCATGGCTAAGAATCACCATACCAAAGTGGAATTCATGGTTTCCTATACGAGGAAACAAGTGCCTGGGTTCTAGTCCCAGTTCCACCATAATATAGCTGAGTGACAGTGAGAAAGTCATTTTATTCTTCCAATTTCAGTTTTCTCACTCATCAATGAGGCAGTTAAACAAACTACATAAAGTCCTAAGGAATTAAAAAACCCTATGAGCTGGTATTCTATGACTATGGCATTCTCCTGATCTGCCAGAAAAAAAGAGATATTTTTAAAATGAGATTTATAATTACTCAAGCATATGTCTGCTGATCACTGTTTTACTTTCTACGTACAGTTGATCCTCATTATTCACAGGTTCCATATTGCAGATCAGCCTTCTCTCTACAATGTATTTGTAATGCCCACATCAGTACTTGCAGGGCTTTCTCTGTTGTTCAGGGCATGCACAGAGCGGCAAAAACTGAGTAGCTTAATGAACATGCTTCCTGAAGAGGGTGAACCAAGTGATGCTTTGCTTTCTTTTTTCAGCTCTTGTACTATAGCCAAGTATTGTTTTGTGGTCTATTTAATGCCACGTTTCTTGGCATTTTTGTTATTTTAATGAGTGACATCACTGTTTAAAATATCCCCCAAGCCTGATGCTGAAGTGCTGTCTAGTGTTCCCATACGCAAGAGGCTGTGATGTGCCTTACAGAGAAAATACATGTGTTCGATAAGCTTAGTTCAGGCCTGAGCTAGCGTAGGCCATGAGTTCAATGTTAAAGAATCCACAATGTACTTATTAAATAGGTGTCTTTAAATGGAAACATACATGAAATAAAGCTATGTGTTGATTGGTAGGTGGCAATGCTGTGACCAGAGGCTCACAGGAACCTAGCTCTGTAGTTCCCGTAGACGGCACGGTTTGGTGTCCCTAACTCGGCATTCACGGTGACTTTATAGAAAGTAACGGCTGTGAATGATGAGAACAGACTGTGCTTATAAAACATCTATTTAAAAGTGTCATTCCAGAAAATATTCCTGATAAGCACCTATTATAAGCCAGGCTTTGTACTAAGTGACTGAAAAAAACAATATTAATACGACAAAATCCTTAGAATCATATTTTTACAGGATGTTGCTTCTTTGATACCCAATGGAAATTTTCATTAAGAAAAAAGGTTAGAGCAGCAAGTATAAGAAATATCAAAAACTCCTTGCCCTTGCCCAAAGGACATTATCTGGAATACTCTTCCCCCTCACTCCACAAATCCAAAAATCTAATTTAGCTTAAATGTCATGGCCCTGGTAAAAAGTAATGTCTTCATTTTCAAAAATAGTATTTGTGGACCATGGTCCACTCAACAAACAGTTACTGAACCCCAACTATGTGTCAAGCCCTGTAATAGGCACAAGGGATATAGCTGTGAAAAAAACCATGCAAAGTTCCCATCCCTGTGGAATTTAGTCTAATGAAGATAGGTACACAATAAATAACAAGTCAGGTGATGAGCAAATGCTAATTTTTTTAAAGGCAAGGTAAAGGTATAAAGTGAACAGGCAAACAGATGCGTCAGGGAAGGCCTTTCTCAGAAAACAAATGACTCAGCGGAATTCTGAAAGATGTGAAGGAGTCAGCCACAGAGGTATCTGGGGAAGAGCATCCAGGCAGAGGGAGCAAATGTGGAAAGGTCCTAAGGCAAACCCTGCCTGGTAGGCACGTGACTGGAACAGTGGGAGGCCGAAGGAGATCACTGACAGTACGGAGAGGTTGGAAAAAACTCAGAGGTGATAGAGCCCCGGTTGGGGGCGTGCGAGAGGCAACCACACACTGATATTTCTCTCCTTCTCTTTCTCCCTCCCTGCCCCTCTCTTTAAAAATAAATAAATAAATAAAATCTTAGGGGAAAAAAAAGATAAAAGAAAAGAGGGCAAGCTTATTTGTTCATTTTCAAAACCCATCTGTTCAAATGTTAACACCGCAATGTGAAGAAACAAGTATAGGAGTGAACATTTAA
Organism: Furipterus horrens; assembly: GCF_987537825.1. NCBI lineage: Eukaryota > Metazoa > Chordata > Mammalia > Chiroptera > Furipteridae > Furipterus > Furipterus horrens. The sequence continues at coordinate 12,655,846 of NW_028327177.1, read as the reverse complement.
TTTATAGTCCAAATCAGGATATTTCTGAGTATAAAAGAAGAGGCTACGGATAATTTTGTTGGGACAATGGTGGAAAATAGGATTGTCCCAGGCAAACTGGTCAGTATGTTTTTCCTATGAATAAGCCAGATTGAATTTAGTGTTGTAGTAGGTTTTTAAAAAGAACAAAATAAAGCATCATCAGAAAAAATGTCCTTAAAAGCAGCCTAGTCAAACTACTTTAAGGTTCTATTCTGGCATGTACATTGTGGTTATTAATGACGGGTCTAAAATGATACTCACTCAGCTGATGATACACAGGTTTATGTAATCCTTGAAGTTTAACTGACGCCATAGCAGCAAGTTTGCCAGGGGGCTGCATTTTCCCATCTAAGAGATACCAAACTCGAGCAAATGTGGCCCATTGCTTGAAAAAAAGAGAAGAGGAAACAAATAAAACTCTAATTAAAATAGAAATAATTAGTATAATACTATGTAACTGTACATGTATTCTATAGTTAATGTCAATAATCACTTTTAAAAGACCTTATCACTAAAGAATTTTTTGTCTTGCTTTGATTTCTATTTCTGTGAAAGGGAGAGGCCTTTTCTCATTATTCTGCAAAGATTAACATGATAATTTTTTCTGTCTTCTATTAGTAATATGCATCATTCTTTATTTAAAACATTCCCAAGGTTTATTTCTTTTTACATTATAATTTACAGTTTTTGTATCACACAGCATAGAACCTGGGGGGTAATAAGTATGTATGAAATAGATGTTGTTTATGAAGATCTTCACAAATATTTTGAAATTAGTGAATACACTGCATTGAAAGATGACTGGCCAATTCAGAAGTTTAATTCAAAGGGAAAATAAAATAGCAGAATGTAGCTGCCAAGTATAGAAGGAAGATGTTGAATAAACCTAAATTTAAAAACTGCCTTAGACATCTCTAGACTGCCTTGGGCATATAGACCACTGTCTGTTCAGTGCCCATCAGTGCCTTCCAGCTCTTAGACACAGCCCAGGAATATCTCGGCCAGATGCTTCCTATGCACGCATAGGAGAAGCTAAACGATGCTGGAAAAAAAAATACAACTAGGCTAGCTGGTTTTATTTTGAATTTAATGACCACAAACCTCAAATCGGCCTATAAAACTGCTTACCAATTCTGTCTTCTTTTTCCTGTTCTCATTTTTCTAGTCTCTATCTAGTTCCCCTTGCATACCTTTTGTTAGATTTATCCCTATTTAATATATTTTGATGCCACTGTAAACAGTATTTTTAATTTAAATTTCTGATTGTTTGTTGCTAACATACAGAAATACATTTCACTTTTGTATATTGGTCTTGTATCCAGCAATCTTGCTAAAGATTTATCAGTTCTAGTGGCTTTTCGTAGATTCTGGTTTTCTTACATAGATGATCATGCCTTTTGCAAATAAATACAGCTTCTAGCCCGTATCCTTTCCCTACCACTCTCAGCTTATGAACTAATAAAATGACTCAAACAGCGGGAACTCTATAGGACCATCTTGTTTCTTCAATAAATTACAAGGTAAAAAAAAGGCACCTTAAACTGAAATACAAAACTGAACTGTTCCTCCAACTGAATCCTTCTTCAAAGTTGATGGCACACCCTTCCAGTGGTTGAAACAAAATCCTTGGAATAATCCTCGTTTCTTCTCTTGCTTTCCTCGTACAAGCAATCCTTCAGGAAATCCCATTGGCTCCGCCTTCGAATAGACCCTGGCCATTTTTCAGCTCTACGCTGTTACTACCCTGGTTTTGTGGCACCATCACGGTTAGCCTGGATTACCGCAATAACCTCCAAAGGGATCCCTGCCTCTCCCCACCACCAATCTCCATCTCTAAACCGTCTATTTTCAACTGGGCAGCCAGAGCGCTCCCTTTAACGCCTGAGCTCATGCTACTCCTTGGCTCAAAAACCTCCAACAGGTCCTCAATTTTACTCAGTAAACATCCAATTCTTACAAAGATCTACAATGCCCTAGGTGATCCATCTTACTCCTTCTCTGACCTTCTCTCCTAAAACTCTTGCCTGGAACAAAACACACGAAAAGGGCTGACAGAGAACAGGAGGGAGCGCGTACAAATATAATAAGAACTAGCGGTGGCCAGGATCACGACCCCGTTTTCTGGGATTCCCCGAGGTGCATCCTGGCCCACGGACTCGGGTCCTCTGCCCATTCAACTGCACTAAGCCTGCTGGAGCCACCGACCTCCCTCTGCAATGAGAGTTCGAGCTCACCTGGTGCGCCTTGGAGAAACTCGACATGTTTCCCCACTAACAGGACCGCGGTCCTTTCCCCGACATCACCGGTCCGGCGGGAAACGCGACCCCAAGCGTGACAGTTCCTAGCCCAGCCGATCCTTGTGAACAGCATTCTCCGCTTCTCCTGGGTCCCCCCCCCCCACCCCCCCATCGTCCCACGATCGCGATTTCGTCACGAAGGAGGACACAGTGCGGTTATTGCGAGAATAACTCCCGAAGTCCACCTCTTGGTAGAAAAGCTGCGGAAAAACCAACAGAAGACACACTGTTTCCCGCCGAGCGGAGTAGCGGGGGGCCGGAAGTGCGTCAGGAGCGCGCGGCTGTTTGGATGTGAAATCCGAGCCCTGAAACTGGGGCTCGGCTCGGAGGAGATGGATCGGTACCTGCTCCTTGTCATCTGGGGGGAAGGAAAAGCCCCGTCGGCGGCGGGTGCGGAGGCGGAGCACCTGCCGGGGTCGCCGTCCGCGGAGGGTGCCGAGAAGCAGCCAGGTAAGCGCGGGGCTGAGAAAGAGCGGGAACGGCTTGCGGGGAGGAGAAATTTCGGTTTGTGATCCCGTTCTGCTGGGGAGGGAACGCGCCGATATATCGAGTTGTCCCAGGAAGCTGTGACGGTCTCTGGGATTGAGCTAATAAGGGCTAAGATGTTTCATTACCTTTGTGGAAAATAGGGACAAATTGGGGGATGCAAGCATCCAACGCCCAGAAGTTCTTGGCAACAGTAAAAAATGCAATTGAATAAATTGTGCCTTAAGTAATGGAATTTATGCTTTTTCGAAATCTATGCATTCCATAGGTATTTCTTCCTCCTGCGTTGCAAGTGCAGGTACTGTAGAAAGGAACAGGATGGAAAAGGGTCCCAGTCTCTTAGAATTTACAACCTAATGGGAGGACACATTCCACACATATGTTCAAAGAACAAATGATAAGTTTAAAACATTGTTAACTGTTTGAAATGGCGCTGCTCTTGTCTAGACTCTGAATTGCATTTTTATTTATTTGTGTGTTTTGACGGAGCAGGCATTTTGAGAAGGAAGTGCGGGTGGTTGTATCTGGGGTATTGTGACAGGGTTTCCCTTTTGGGCGTAATTTTCCTTTGGGGTTGGATTTTGGACACGTGTTACCTGGCTAGCGCGTGCAGACTGGGAGGGTTTCCGATGCGTGCTTTAGATTTATTGTAACAAAACTTGAACAGAGCATAGTTCTTTTATGATCAACATGCTGTTCTTGAGAGTCTGTGGTGGTGGAATTAGAACAGGCCTAGATTATATAACTCTTGAGCCCATTGAGTTAGTCTGTCATTCCTTTTTCAGACTTAACAGCGGCAAATGTTTATCACCTTCTGAAAAGAAGCATTGGTGCTTCAGTGAATCCAGAAGATAGTACTTTCCCTGGTAAGTACAGCATAAATCCTTCTTTTTTCTTGCACAATATTTATTTGTACCGGAAAGAAACCTAATTAGGTGTACAAGAAATACTTGTTGACTGTGTACAGGTCACTGGGCTTTGAAGGTGAGAGAAACGCTCACAATAAAAACTGGGACACAGGACTTGAGCAGTAAAGCAAGGCCTTTATTCACGAGTCTGCAGAGCCGGGCGCACCCTCACAGCCAGGAGAATGTGCGCGCCAAGTAGACAAAGGAAACTGGTTTTATAGTCTTAGCTTCCCCACCCTGAAATTGCCCTGAAAGTGATTATCTTCCCCACCCTAAAATTGCCACCCTAAGGCGAGTAGCTTCCCCACTCGAAAGTGAGAGTGATTAGCTTCCCCGCCCTAACGCAATTAGCTCCCCCTCCCCTCTCCTTCTCCCCCGTTTCTCCATTACTGGTTACTCCGGAGTTACAATCTAACACGGTTATCTAAATGCCCCTATTGTGATTTGTAGATATGCTAATACTGTCAACTCCCTTCTCAGAGAGCCTCTAATTATATTTGCCCTTAAGACCCTTTAATGACATTTGCCCTTTGTTACTAATGACTTTCTACTGGTTTGGGAGTCACTATGTCCTTGTTTCTTACAAAGGTAACTGAGGAAATACAAAACCAAAAAAGATACTGTCCTTCTCTTCCTGATGGTTGAATGCCAAAAAATTGTTATGAAATTATTTTGGGTTCTGACATTGAGTTTTGTTTCCTTTATGAGATTTTCTTCCCATCTATAGCTCCATATAAAATAGGGTAGTATGGCATTATAAGGATTATTATTTTGTCCTATGTACAAATACATTATTACTTCTTTTTCAACCATTTTCTTACTTGAGTTCCTTTAATGCAAAGGTTTTGCCAGCATTGTTTTCTCTGGGATTTCTTCATCCTTTTTGTCACATTTTTTTTTTTTTTAAATCACAGCAGCTATTATTACAATCTTATTTACATTAGATTTGAATATCATTTTCAGTGTTATCACTATGTTTTTTTTGCTGTGCTTTTGTCTTTTTTTTTTTTCTTTTGCCAATTCTCTTTTCCTAGTATCCACTTTTGTAAAATATCACATGGATTTATCACTGGAAGATAGGAGGCAACATAATTACATTTTTTGCCATCTATGTGCGAACTGAATATCATGCAGTGATCACCTGGCAACGAACTTTGAGAGTAGTAAGAGGCTGTCCTGGCCAGTGTGGCTCAGTTGGTTGGAGAATTGTCTGAAGGGTCATGGGTTTAATTCCTGGTTAGGGCTCATACTTAGGTTGTAGGCTCAATCCCTTGTCCTGGTGTGTACAGTAAGGCAACCAATCGGTGTTTCTCTTTATCCCTTCCTCTCCCTTTCTGTCTCTTTTCCTGTTTTTCTAGAAGCAATGAAAAGAGTCCCTGGGTAAGGAAAAGAAGGAAGGAAGGAAAGTAGTCACTGATTATTGTACAAATGTATTATTATGTAATGATTTGTGATCTGAGAAGCTAACGATGAAGTTTTACTTTATGCAATTACAGTTAGTTAATAAACCATGGTAACTGGTATTTGAACCCTATTTTCAGGGAACTGGTATTCTTTAAACCATGGTAACTGAAATATGTACATATCAGAACTATGCAAAGAGAAAATTTCCTGCACTGAATTTTGTACCATGCTAGGATTGTTGCTTACAGTTAAATGCTAAGTCTGAGGATTTGCAAGTGCAAATGTGATTATACTTGAGATAAGGCTGGAGATGTCGTCGTCGTCGTCATCGTCGTCGTCGTCGTCGTCGGCAGCCGTCCGTCTCGAGAGACGATGGTGTAGCTTCTTAAGAGTCCATCTGCACCGCCGAGAATGGCTGTGCAGTCCGACTCGGGAGTGACACGATATCTGTCTCCTCCCGTGTTGAATCGACATCTTGCGATGACGCTGGAGTGTCCTCTCCAGTGAAGCTGAAGCTACAGAGCCTGGGCAGGGTGATATGGAGGGTCTGCTGTTGCCCATGCAGCAGACCCCCCCTCTCTTCGCAGCTGAAGGGTCCAAGGGAAAGACGGAGTCAATACAGCTTGGCTTCAGGTGCGCCGCAGGAGTTGCCGGTGTTGACTACAACGTCAAACCGCCTTAGGGACTCCGGCTCCGGATTTTCTGTCGGGGTTTACTCCCTTAGCCTTTCCCCTGAAGACGTATGCCGCAAGGCAGCGGAGGTTTTTTGGAGTCAGAGTTTTCCTTCTCTGATTATAACTAGATTACCCTTAGTTAATCACACCTTTAGTTAAGTAGTTAATCGCATTAGATTGTGAACCCAGATTAACCAGTAATGGAGAAACAGGGGGAGAAGAGGAGGGGAGGGGAAGCTAATCACATTAATATAAAACCAGTTTACTTTGTCTACTGCATGCATGCATGCCCCTGGCTGGCTTTGCGTCTGACTCTGCAGACTTGTGAATAAACACCTCGCTTTGCTGCTTAAGTCCCGTGTCCCTGTGTTTTACTGGAGCGTTTCTCACAATGAGAAAGGATAAGATTGCTTATGGGTAGTGAGAAGAGCAGAAACTCAAAATGAATGCCACGACTTAAAAAGAACTGAGCATCGATTTTTCAAAAGAAGGAACAGGAGCAGCTGGAAAGATAGGTTCCACACAAGCCAAGTGTTTTAAGGAGATGGAAGTAAAATGTGCCATCTTTGATTTCTTTCTCACTCATATGGAGAGGTCAAGTCACAACCAAACTAAAAGGCGTCTGCTGGAATTAGTAACATGGTAGTTATTGGTGATGGGCAACAGCAGACCCTCCATATCACCCTGCCCAGGCTCTGTAGCTTCAGCTTCACTGGAGAGGACACTCCAGCGTCATCGCAAGATGTCGATTCAACACGGGAGGAGACAGATACCGTGTCACTCCCGAGTCGGACTGCACAGCCATTATCGGCGGTGCAGATAGACTCTTAAGAAGCTACACCATCGTCTCTCGAGACGGACGGCTGCCGCCGCCGACAAGAGTTATTGGTGAGTTTGGTGAGTATCGTTTCTGTGGCATGGTGGATGCAAAAAGACAGATTGAGATGGATTTGGAGGGGAGTAGGACAGGTGATGAGGAAATCACGACAGTCAAGTGTAGACAGCACTTTCAGAGAGTTTATCCTTAAAGAAGAGTAAAGTAGGGACTGGAAACAGGAGAGCCTTTAAAAAACAATTTAAGAACTGTGTGCAAATTTAAATGCTAATGGGAAGGAACTGAGAGAGGGGAAGAGATTGAAGATGCAAGAAAGATAGTAAAACAAATGGCCTGGGGGCCAAGCGTAGTTTGAAGGATAACCCTGGGTTCCAAGGGCAGTGCCTCTGACATGTTACTGGAAGGAAAGAAGAAAGGCTTAATGGGAATGCAGGTAGGGTCCTGTTTGTTAACAGGATTTATGGGAGTTATTGTCTAATGGTATCTATTTTCTTAATAAAGTCTTCTGTTGAGATTGTTGGTATAAAGTTGTAACAGGCACTTAGCATCTTTCCTAGCCTCCATTACCACATTTCTCCTTTCTCACCATTGAATCTAATTTCTGTGCACAGCTCTAAATTCATGATTTTCTGACGTGCTCCCTGGGGAGACCCTTAATTTCATATCCTCGTGTACTGTTCCACTCTCCAAAAAGAGCATCTTCCTTGTCTTAAGTTATAGCTACTCTTTAACTCTTTTCTAGCCAGACCTTCATGGTCTTTGAAGAGATCATGTTTGTCGGACTACCACAGAGCTAGATTTTCTGATGGCTCTGGTTGTCATTTGTTTCTGAGATCTGGTTGTAATTCTTTCTATGGCTGTGTGAGGAGGCAAAGTATGTTTACGTACTCCTCCATCTTTACCAGAACTTTCTTCTAATAAGTGTGATTTTTTTTCTAGCCTGTTCAGTGGGTGGTAGACCTGGTTCCAGGAAGTGGTTCTTTGCAGTGCAGGCCATATATGGATTTTATCAGGTAACGTAAACTTAAAAACACTAGTCATTAGTGAATGGCTTTGCTAATGTCAATAATTTCATGAGTACATCATTTAATGCAGTCTTTTGTTTGATTTATTAGTTTTGTAGTTCTGACTGGGAGGAGATCCATTTTGGTATGGAAAAAGATGAAATTGAAGATGTTCTTCAAGCAAACATTGAAGAGTGTTTGAGTAATGTTGAGTGTTTCGAGGAAGAAGATAGTAATAGCAGGGAATCTGTATCCTTGGCTGAGTATGCTTATATGCTTTCTATAATATCTTTAAAATATTTAACATTATGTAGGACTTTATAGCTATAGAATGAAGATTGGATATTTTTTGCAGCCATAGTAGGGGATTTCAGGTTTTCATTTTGAAAACATTAGGCAATTTGGGCCTTTTATTTGAATAAAATTCTTTAAAATGGAAAAATTAGAACAGATAATATTTAGCTTCTTAAGCTTACATAATTGCAGGAATAATAAACAGTGATATTTAATATTTTACTTTCTTGAAAATAAATTCTTTCTGATATTGTATTTTATAATAAATAGAAACTTTAAGGTTAATAACTGGCATTCAAACCAAATTACCATTTTTATTTTGCTATTTGAGGCTGAAATATTATTTTTACAATTCTTGTTTATCTTCAGTATTTCAAGTACCTTTAAAAGTTCATATAGAGTGTTTGAGGATTAAATAGATATTGAGTTCACTTTTAGGTTTTTTGAATTGTGGTATTAATAGATATAAGTTGATTCAGGTGATACATGTGATGATTTCTATGAAATGCTCCATCTGACATAATTAATGCCTTTTATTTTAGTCTTCCGTATTGCATTACCAAAAACCATGTATTTATTTTACTATTCATGTATTATAATATTTCTATAAATTGTTACAGACTTTTAAAAATTCTGCTTTGCTACTTTTAAATTACATTTCTTTGTACTGATTAATGGAGAGAGATATCGGAGAACCATGGAAAGACCACTATATCAAGGGTCACATAACTGGTCTTTATTTATGATCCTGGACCAGTCACTAAACTTCTGCGGTCCTTTGTTTTCTTATTTGTCAAGTGTTGAGGTCCTTTCAGAGGATTATAAGGTACTTTTCAGCCTTAGAACACTCGTCATTCTGTTTTCCACCACTACTACCAGGTGACAGGTCTAAAAGTAAATACTTCTAGTAAGTAAGCTAATAATTATTTCCACAAGAGGGAGCTTCAAACCTGTAAGATGCCTTAAGTTTGAAAGACAGACGGTGAGTTTATAATAAAGGAATTGAGTACATACCTTTATGCTTTGTAGTAAACTATTTTGTGGGAAAAAAAATCACCCTATGGATAAAACTAATAGATTTGGAAGAACTGGAAGAGAGCATTAGATTTCCCAGTCAAGGCTGTTACAGGCCATTCAGAGGAAAGCTGTACCCTTTATTAAACACTTAGCAATGCCTTACTTTTAGTATTCAGAAAAATGCTTGTCCTATTAGTTGTGATTTATATTTAATATACAAGTATAAGCCCTGGCTGGTTTGGCTCAGTGGATTGAGCGTCGGCCTGCGAGCTAAGTGTCGCTGGTTCGATCTTCCAGTCAGGGCACATCAGAGAAGGAAAACTCTGATTCCAAAAAACCTCCGCTGCCTTGCGGCATACCTCTTCAGGGGAAAGGCTAAGGGAGTAAACCCCGACAGAAAATCCGGAGCCGGAGTCGCTAAGGCGGTTTGACGTTGTAGTCAACACCGGCAACTCCTGCGGCGCACCTGAAGCCAAGCTGTATTGACTCCGTCTTTCCCTTGGACCCTTCAGCTGCGAAGAGAGGGGGGGTCTGCTGCATGGGCAACAGCAGACCCTCCATATCACCCTGCCCAGGCTCTGTAGCTTCAGCTTCACTGGAGAGGCGGACTGCACAGCCATTCTCGGCGGTGCAGATAGACTCTTAAGAAGCTACACCATCGTCTCTCGAGACGGACGGCTGCCGACGACGACGATAATTTAGGGAGTTTTTCTCTGTTGTTATTGTTTGTTTTAGGATATGACTGAGAAATTGAACTCAGGATTGGCATCCTAGTTTCTACACCTACTAATTATGTAACTTTAGGAAGATTATTTAAATTGAGGACCTTAATAGTATTTCAGTAGTACATCATGGCATTATCATGAGGATCAAATGAGATAGTGCACCTCACAAACTTTAATACCGTCCGGCACATAGATCCATTAATATTATCTTTATGATTAGATATAATGATATGTGTTTTTGGTTTTTCTAATTTACCTTTTTATTTTAGTATATATGAAGAATCTGCAGAAAATTTGCATCAGTTATCAGACAAACTTCCTGCTCCTGGTAATATTTTATGACTGCTTTCAATAATTTGTATCTTATCTTACACTTTCTGTTAGTGATAAATTCAGTCTTAGTCCTTGGGTTGTCACTTTTAACTTTGAAATTCAAAATGAAAAATAAATTCTTAATTGAACTTGATATAAAACATAGCTCACTACTTTAATAAAGTACATTATAGGGACATTACAGTTCTCTTAATTATTTTTATTTAGTGAGACAAAAATGAGAACTTATAAAATTAAATACCCATCTATTTCCTTACTTAGTTATTACAGAAGAATCTTTTATATATACCAATGTTTTAGAGTATGTTCTATAGAGCACTAGTCCCATGAAGAACTCCTGGGAAATGTTCTTTCACCTAGATAATATGGATAACATTCTTTTATGCTGTGAAGTCACTATATGATCAAATATAAAGTTGTATAGTAAAAGAAGCCCCTTCCTAATCATTTTTTTATAGAACCCATTTTTTTTCCTATAACGGGGAGCATATTTATAAATACTGCATTATACAAGTCTTAAACTGTTATTTGATTGAATTCATCTTTCTTGTGTTAATCAATTAGCTGGCATCTAAAGCTTGGTATAATTTGCATCCACAAATACTTTAGAAGGGCTTTCTCTGAATGGTTTTTTTTTAAAGATTTTATTTATTTGTTTTTAGAAGGGAAGGGAAGGGACAAAGAGAGGGAGAGAAACATCAATGTGTTGTTGCCTCTCATGCACCCCCAACTGGCGACCTGGCCCGCAACCTAGGCATGTGCCCTGACTGGGAATTGAACCTGCGATCCTTTGGTTCGCAGGCTGGTGCTCAATCTACCAAGCCACACCAGCCAGGGCTGAATGTTTTTCTTATTGAAGGTCATTTATTAAGCAAATATTTGTTGTGTCTTTAATATGCCATGCATTGTACTAGGAGCTGAGTATACAGTGATGAGTGAAACCTAGGCAGTTACCATGGATTTTATAACTCACAGTCTAATCCTTATATTCTATATCATTTCTTAGTGTAAAAGGTCCTACATGGAAATAACAATGCATAGACTAAAAATATATCAGGTTTTTAAAAATGAAATGTGTCAAGTTCAGAATATGTACTGAAATATAAAGTTGCTGTATTTGGTTGTATTTTGATAATAATACGTTTATCAACTTTTTGTTTGACTTCTGTGTCATGATTGTTCTTTATTAAGTTCATAATTTTATAAAATTTAAAGTTTCATGAAGTTACCCTTCTTCGGAACCAGTTATGTCAGTATAATTGAGTTTCTGACTGTTTCTGCTTTTCTAAAAAGAGAAAGAATTTATTTGAACATTACAATTTTATACTAATTCATCCCCTTTTATATACCAAAATTAAATAGAGAAAAATACTATGAAATTGCCCAGTTTTTTGCCTCTGTTCAGTACAGTGGTATTGGTGATCTCAAGAGCAATGTGTATAACTAACCACTGGTGCATAATTGACAAGTAAATGTGTTGTAGTTCATTGTTTTCTGGCATATGTGGTAGCTATTTCAAAATAACATGGCTTTATGTCAAATGATGAACATTAAAAATGTTGCGCTCCTATAGATGTGTTTTGTTTTGAAGAATTTCAGTAGTTAAAGTTAAAATTCTCCTTTATCTTCTAGATAAACATAAAATTCAGTTGTTCAGGGTACAATTTTGAGACATTTCAGATCTAACATTTTCACAGAATTACAAAACTGCCTTTTCTCTTTAGGTAGAGCAATGATAGATATAATACTGTTGCCCTCTGACAAAGATCCTCCTAAATTAAAAGACTGTTTGCCTGCTGTCGGAGCATTAAAACATTTAAAGGAATGGTATTCGGCAAAAATCACTATAGCAGGAAATCATAGTGACATGTAAGTCTCGTTGTTTAGTTGATTACTGCCTTTGTTGTCTTTTTACCATTTAGATGTTATCCTGTTTTTTGTTTGTTTGTTTTTCTGTTCCAGTTGTCCCACTTTTCCCCCATTTCTTCCCCCTACCCTGCCCACCCCTTCTCCCACAGTCAGTCCCCACCCTGTTGTTATTCTGTTTTAATAGACTCAGCATTTAAAAATTTTAATGTGACAAGAGAGTTTTAGATTATACAGTGATTGGGGATTTATTGAGAAGAATCTAGATTTTTTAAATTTTATACTTATATTTGCAAGATGTTTAAGTTTTTGGTAAATATTATCAGTGTTTATATGTATATAATTATTATTGAGCATTAATTCTCCAAAAATAGTGTGCTTTTTATGTAGGCTTGGATTGTCCAATGAGCACCATGATGAATACCATGGATACACTGGATTTATATTTGTTTTTTGTCTATGTGCTAATATAGAAATAAATACATAGTGTTGTGTTTTATGACATTTTAGTAAGCTTCAAATTCTATTACAATTTGATTCCTAAGTACTCACACTAGATTTATGTGCTTCATGATTTTTTTTTCATTCAACAAGTATTTATTGAGCACTTACTTTATGCCAATCACAGCAATTGATGCTGGTGAGTTACAAAAGTGACATTTGATTTTTCTCTTTGAAGTGGGGGAGAAACAGGAGTGGTCATAGTCATGATAGTCTGTGATAAGTGTTTATGGGAATAATTTAGGAGATTGGTCCTTTTTTAAGGTAAGGACTCTGCATTGAATTGTGCGTGTACATCTGGTACATTGAAGCCAATAAACATAAACAGTCAAGTCTATTTCTTCATCTGTCGTATTAAAAGTAATAACTCAATTCTCGGGATACTAGTATTAAATGAATGTTTGACAACAACTCACTCAAAGGCTGACTTAATAGTTATTCTGTATTTTAAAGACTAGATAAAAGCAGCGATATGAATTTGCATTACTGTTAGATGTGCAGTAAACTGTAACCATTAAATCTAAGTAAAATATAAAACCCTATATTTAATTGTCATAATTTTTTGTTTATAGAAATTGTCAGAAAATTGCAGAGTACCTTCCTGCTAATGTTGTATCTTTAGAAGAGCTCACAGATGCTGTTGACTCAAAGGAATTATGGAGGGGAAAGATTCAGATATGGGAAAGAAAGGTAAGCGGATTTGTCAATAATCATGGTTTGCAAAGCAGTCCTTTCGTCTTTATTCATAGCACAGATAGCTGAAATGACTCTTAATGGAAATGTGCCTCATGAAGCTGTTCTAGAGCAGCGCTGTCAGTAGAACTTTCTGCAGTAATGGAAGCCTTCCCTATCTGTGCCGATACAGTCGTCTACCAGCCTCATATTGCTACTGCGCGTTTTATATGGGACTGTTCAACCAAAGAACTGAATTTTTAACTTTATTTCAACTAATTGTAAGTCATCACTGTGATTATGTTTTTGACACAGCAGTTTTACAATGTAACATTTTTAAAAAATGTAAAATTTGACATTAGTTGACTTGTTTTATTTTATTGCCTACATAGGAAAACTATTTAGAACATGATCTCTTACCGATCATACCAACTTAGGTGATCTCTCCTTCTACTAATTAGTTCTCTGATTCTGAGCGATTCTTTTTAACCTTGCCAGACCTCAGACTTCTCAGCTACAAGTTAAGAATACATATTCGATTAGTTGGACCCCTCTGATCTTAAATTTCTCTGAGGTTCCAATTCTATTTGTCGTCTCTTACTATGAATCAATATGTTCGGTGGTTGTGTGTTTTGTTTTAATATAAGTTGTGTCCCTGTTGAAATAAGTGTTTCTAGTATTTCATATATTTTTGCTTTTGTATATAGGCAAAACTAAAACGAGGTTTCTTAGTTATTTGTTCAGGGTGACATGGGGGCATGAATCGGCCCTTGCATCCCTATAGAAATTTATTGCACAGATTACTAGACTTTTCCCCTTTTCATTTCACCCTTAATAATGGTGTAATATAACCTTTAATATGACAACAGGAATTAATGTGGCTAGGTCCTTCTCATTGATTTGAACGCTGTCTCATCCTTAGGTTAGGAATGTAAAATCTGTAGGTAAACCTTTCTGCAGTGCGTTTAATGCAAACAAACTGTATAGCCACTTGGAAGAGTGCAGGAAGAGATTAGGAGAATTGCTTTTGTATACAGTCTCTGGAACTGCATGTTTTTATACAGGGAGATAATGGCAAGTTCTTTTCATGTGGTTCTTTTATTCTTTTCTGAAAAGGAAATTAAATGTCCATATCTTCACAGGATGCATTTAAAACTTGAAATCACTTTTTTCTGGTGGAGAATAGCTTTTAGTGTAGAGGCATTATAGCGATTAAGGGCATAGATTCGATAGATTGCCTGCATTCAAATCCCAAGTCTATTTCTTGGCAGTTTTGTGTGACATGTTGGGCAGTATTTAGTCTTTTGGCGCAGTAGTTGTCATCATCTGTAAGATAGGGATAAGAATAGTTTCGATGTTATAGATTTTTATGAGGATTAAATTATTTAAAGCACAAAGTAACCACTCAGTAAGTGTTAGCGGTCATTGTTGTTACCATAGCTATTATTAGCACCCCTGCTGTTACTGCTTCTGCAGGAATTGATGTTTTCATCAACAGCTTCTGTTGCAGAACTTCCAGACGGATAGGAAGCCAGATATTGAACAAGTATATGTAAAGGTGGTGGTTTGGTTCTGTAGTTGCATAGAATGGGCTTAATGTACTCGCAGGCTGGTGAATGGCCAAGGAGAGCTTTCAATGGAAAATTCATGTGTAAGTTGAAATAAGTAGAATGCGTACATAAATGGAAGAACCACACTTTAAGCTGAGGAAAGAAAAATAAATTTACAACTTTTACATTGCAATAACGTGTATTAACCTTTTGTAACATTATTCATGATGTCTGTTCTCTTGGTTTCTTTACAGTTCGGATGTGAAATTAGTTTTCCTGAATTTTGTTTAAAGGAAGTCACTCCTAAGAGTTTTAGTACGTCTAACTTAAATACTTGCTTTCTTGACAAAAAGATAATACCATCAAAGGATAAGACTTTTTTGCCAAAGGTAATCTATGTTTAATTATTTTTACAATTATCCATTGATATATGTTTTTGTTCCTATGAGATAAGTTTGAATCATGAATTCACATTTACTAATATATGTGCTTAAGCATGCTTACTTGTACAGTTTGTATTATAATTAAGTGTTTATACTGTGTTATCAGCATTGCATGTTGGCAAAATTATCATTGTTTTAAATGTTAAAAAATCCTAACTTTAAAATAGTATAGACCTGAAAATACCTTTGGCGTGGACTTCACTATGTGACCTTTCTAAGACTCATTTTGGAGAGAATATGATATAGTGGAAAGGGAAAAGGCTTTGGTGCTAGGTAGGCCTGGGCTTGAAACTTCACTCTGTCACCTATGAGGTATTGTAACCGTGGGTAGATTAACACTTACCTTACAAAGTTATCATGAGGCTTAAATAAGACATAGCACTGGACATATGCTTCATTTAGAGGGAAAAAATGCTCCTGTCCAATATCACCGTAGATTCTTAAGTGCAAATAATGATAAACTATAATAACTAAAAAAAAGCTTAATTGGTGTTTTTTTTTACATTGGAAAATAATATAACAAATGGTGTTTATATAGAAGCTCTTCAGAAATTCACTTTAAAAGACTCAGTTCAAGAATGTGCAAAACATAACAGTTGTGAAGTTATAATGATGTCAAATTGATGGGAATTGTTTTCTGATTAAAGGGTAGTAGAAAAAAGACATATTTCTGATGTAAATACATTTCCCAATAGTTGTTCAGAATTGATTACTTTAAGTAACTTGTGACGGCCATCTTTCACAGGAATATTGCATTCTTTTCTAAAGTTAGAAACATAAGATTGACGAGTTCAATTTCTTGTCTTTGCTAGTACACCATTTAATTATGAATAGTGTGTCTAATTTTTGCTGCTATTGAAGACTATCTTAGGGTACAACCTCTTCAAGAAAGGTCTCTCAGTCTCTATACACACACACACACATGTGCACTCTATAAATGTATGTATGTGTATATGCACTATATGTGTATATAAATATACTCGCACGCCTAATCTTATAGGTGAAATTACTCAGCTTTCTGCATATTTAAAACTTTGGGTAGGTTCCTCAAGATACCGCATTTGCTTTTCTTTGCCCTTCTTGTGTGAAGCACTCTAGCCCCATCTCTTGAAATACCTGTTCTTCATCGGCTTACTCTTAATTCAGTTGGTGGCTCTACCCAAAGAAATACTGCCATTTTATTTCTCAGAGTGGAACTTCTTTGTTAATCAGCACTCTTGGCTTCACTAGTTCTTGCCTTAAATTTCTTTTTCAGTATTTCCTCCAATGATTTTTTTAATCAGCATACCCCTCAACCTGAGTTCATCCTCAGTCCCCTTTCTTTCCCTGTCTCAGTCTTGCAGGCTCTTATGTATGTGTGTATGTATGTATTTATTTTTAACATCCTGGGCTCGTGGGTTGTCTGTCTGTCTTGCTGAAGATAAACAAGAAAGATTGAGAACTATTGTTCTTTGTTGCTGGCTTCTTTTTATAGCACTCATTTTCTCCCTGTTTAAAACTCCTTTTAGTTCCAGAGAAATTTCCATCTCTGTCTCTGCTCTGAAATGTAGAATCGAAATGGAAGAAATCCTTGTCTGCTACAGAGGACTAAATGTTTGCTTGGCATTGTGTGTAAATACCTGCCTTTTAAGATTCATTTAAAGTTTTAAACCCTGATCTCTAATTTGTTCATTTTCACTTTATAGTACTTAAACTATTGTGTAATTTTCATTTCTAGGTTTTCCATTATTACGGACCTGCTTTAGAATTTGTGCAGATGATAAAATTGTCAGATCTACCCTCCTACTATATGTCAGACATTGAATTTGAGTTGTATCCTTTCATTTACATCTTTATTTTAGATTACATTTCCTTGTACCAGTCCACATTTAGATGTTTAAACATGCTGTTTTTAATAAAAATAATATTCAGTATACTTTTCATTGCCATTGCTTTTTTAACTTAATCTTTATTGTATTTTTTTTTCTATTACCATTCTAGTCCCCTCATACCCCCCACCCTCATTGCCATTGTTTTAAGAGAAATTCTTCATCTTCCCTCAAGTACTGTATTTATGCTTCTAGACGAGGCAGAAGACTTCCTGATTGCTACCTATTGCTTATGCAGTACAGAAAAGGGAGAAATGTTAAGAATACATAGAGAAAAACAGTAATTTATATATTCCTGAAATGTTCAGATGTTACTCTTGACATCGGTAGTATAGGTAAGTGCCCATCTATTGTACCTTTTTATATACTTAAGTAGATATGAATGTGATCCTTTATATCTGCAAATATTCAACAAATTTTAAATTATCTCTTAAGAAAATGTAAGAATTTTTAGAAATACACCTAAGAGCAGGACACTTTGTGTAGAAAGAAATTGTTGACTGGAAAGGGAGCACTAGCATAGTGTTAGAAGCTACAGGTTTTACAAATCTCTTGTTCCTGTAATTTATAGTAGTTTCATTCATAGTAGCACTATTTTTTGATCTATTTTAATAATCAGAAAAATAATAATCCTTAAAGAAAGGAGTAATTGTGAATTTCTACAGTTAAGACTGTTAATCGATGAATCTAAGCCCCTTGTGTACTGGAGAATCGCCTTGTATCAGGGAGTAGAACCGTTTCACTGTTTCCTTGACTCCGTAGCACAGAGGACTGACACAAAGCCCCACCAAGAGGAGTTCCGTGTTACTGTTGGAGCAGATTTCTTCTCTGTGTGGCGAGGTAGACAAGGTTTTGTTTCGTTTTTTAACTTAATCTTTAAGGGTGTGTGAGAAAAGGGACTGTAGTCCGTGAATTTGTTTTTGTAGGATCTGGTTTCTTTTCTATAACATGATTTGGTCCTAATTTATATTAAAATACTTTGGAGTTTTCATAATACCTCCTAAAGTCTTCTTCAGACAGGAAGTGATTTCTTTGGAAGAGATTTTCAAAAATAAGCTTCATGATGGTATTTAGAAATATTTTACATATTTGTAGCAAATGTTTAATCAAAAATAGGCTGTCTTAAAAAGGTGGCCACTTACTTGCCTGATAGGCCAGGATACGTTTATTTCAGGCTATAAGTTACACATTGAGCTTCCTTTAGCATCTCTAAATTGTTAAGCTATAACTGTAATTATAACAATTATGTAATTGTCAAGCATAAGGGGGCCCCGATCAGGCTTGCTCACATTACAGCCTTGTCTATCCTTTGCAGTGTGTTTTGGACTGTGAAATCTTATTTATGCAAGAATGAAGAATTAGAACTTAGTATTTAAAAAATTACACATAGATCTTTTATATTTAATGATTATTTTCATTGCTAAACATTTTTAATGTCTACTTCTTGATTGTGTAAAATACATTTGACTTAAAAAAGGTTATGACTATAATAATAAAGGAAAATAAGCATATTTAATTTTTCTTTCTTATTTTTTGTTTCTAATACACTTATTTTTAAGTCTGCTAATTAAGAATATATAAATAAAGGTAATAAGTAAGCAATAAAACAAGCACATTGATGCATTACTTGAGTGTCACCTGTCTCATGTGACCCATCCATCTATGTAGGACAATTGAAAGTGATTTTGCATTAGATTTGAGATCTGTGGCAAATTCCTAACAAAATTTTCCCAAAGTTTAGAAAATACATATTTATTGGGATGTTCTAACTGTTGTAGCTTGTGTTCTAAAATAACTAGCAAAATACCATTTTCAGAGTTGCAATTTGTTTTATTCAGTGCTTAATCAAACTGAGAATTTGCCTAAATATATTATGGTGGTTTCTTGGAAAGAAATATTTAATGAACATCTGTATGCCCAGCCCTGGGAATACAAAAATGAATAAGTTGAGTTTGCTCATGAATCAGTGAGAAGCTGACGTGTGTTTCCTAGCACGTGATTCATGGCTTCTCTGCATTTTATACCCACTAGCATTAACTCTACTCTCCATGAACAACCATTGTGAAATCGCCTTCCAAGTTAGTCCAATTTTGAAGCCAGAACAATAATCCATCCCACCAAAAGGCTATATAAGGTTATGATGGAGTATGACAAAATCTTTGATGGTAGAATTCCTGGCCTCTCGGTAGTTTGAAGCCATGTGAAGAAATTACACCCATAACCTGAACTTGAAGCAAATATGTGAATAACAAGGTTTTTAGAGATTTAAAACCCAGTAGAAAAAGGATGCCTATAGCTTTGAAGAACTCACTCAATTTTTGTTGTCTGGTCTTTGGCTTTTTGTGGGATTGGGATGGAGGTAGGGCATTGTGTTTGTTTTTCTGTTTTTATAGCGGAGTTGTTGGGAGAGAGCACTACATGTTACACGGGTGAAACAGGAGAGGAACGTTGTCAGGTGATGCTATTTAAGGATTCATCTCAGTGTGTAGTCACTGAACGTATGTTCTGTTTTAAGCAGGTTGGTGCACTTTTTGTGTTGCCATGTACTATTAGTCACATACTTATTCCGCCTCCCAGCCAACTCAGTTCAAGGAAATGGAAGGAATATATAGCCAAAAAGCCTAAGACCATCAGTGGTAAGTAGGAAATCTTTAAATTGTTTTAATGGTACCTTTCAAATGTTGACGAGGATGTGGAGAAACTGCAAACCTCACACTTTATTGGTGGGGATGTAAAATGGTGCAGCTGCTATGGGAAACGGTCTGGCAGTTAAACTTACGCTTAACTACCCAGCCCAGTACTTCCATTCCTAGGTATTTATTCAGGAGAAATGAGACCATATGTTCACACAAAGCCTGCAGGCAACTGTTTATAAAAGCAATATTCATAGGAGCTAAGCACTGGAAACTGCAAATATTCATCAGCTGGCGAATGGACTCACAACGGTTTGTTTTGTCCACACAGCGAAATACTGTCAGCAATAAAAAGGCATGAAAAGTTTTGGGTGTACCTAAATATGCCAAGTTTATAAAGTCAGGCTTAAAAGACTATTACATGGTTTCATTTATGTGAAATTTCTATGAAAGGCAAAAAGAGACAGAAAGCAGATTGATGGTAGCCTGAGGCCGTGAGTGGAGTGGGGACTGCAAAGGGGTAGTGGAAGTTTTTCAAAACTGGATTATAGAGATGGTTGCACAATTGTGTAAGTTTCTTAAACTAAGCAAACTTAGACTCTGATATATGTATGTACATTATAGGCCTTTGAAACTTTTTTTTTTTTTTTTTTTAAGAATCACCTGAAGATTCTTAGACCTAAATGCAGGCTTTTGTTCGGTGATTTTTTTTTTTTTTATCTTTTTTAGAGATCTATTTTTTATTTACTTATTTATTTTAACAATTTTATTTATTTATTTATTTTTAGAGAGAGGGGAAAAGAGAAAGCGAGGGAGAGAAACATCACTGTGCGGTTGCCTCTCACTCGCGCCCCCAACTGGGGACCTGACGTGCAACCTAGTCATGTGCCCTGACTGGGAATTGAACCAGCGACACTTGGTTCACAGGCTGACGCTCAATCCACTGAGCCACAGCAGCCAGGGCTTTGTTCGGTGATTCTTAATACCATATCACATCAGAATCACCGTGACAGTTATTAAAAGGGGGAAAAAAAGCGGGGAAAGTGAACTTGGGTCCTACATGAGAATGATTAAATCTGGGGATCCAGGGCCTCAACAGTCTGTGATAGCACCTAAGTATTTCAAATGTACATCCAGGATTTGAGAACCTCTGTCCCAGGTGTGTTCTCTTCAGCCTTCGGCCTGTGAGCCACTGCTACTGACGAGTCTTCCAGATGCTTTGAGGCAGAAAAAGGATGAAAAATCCCTACGTTAGGCCTTCAATTCCATGGCTGGAAAATGAGGACAATACTTGCTTAGGGTATCTCACAAATTTGTTCGACTCACAGTTGACAATGAAGGGAAAGACTTTTTAAACTCTGCGGTCACTTGTTAATTTGTGCAATTTTAAATGCTTTGTGTGTCTGTGGAACAGAAAGAGGCCATTGTTGATGAGAATGAGTAAGGTGCTGAGGTAATATCTGAATAGCTTCTCTAGCCATTGTAGCTTTTAAATTCCATATTTTACTATAACTAAGATAAAACATATACAGTTTAGGATCCTAATGTTATTTGTCTAAAATAGTCATGGTGGGATTTATAAATCCTGCACTTTTTTGTAATCTTCACAGTAGGAGGCTTCATGCACCTACTCAGCAATACTTTCATTTCTTGAACCACTTTAGATTCTTCTAGAATAGAAGCAGGGGATTTTCTTGGATAGTCTCAGTGACAGCTAAGTTTTGCACTAAATCATTCAAATCTTAGTCTGACAAATATAGTGAGGGAGGAAGCCAGGCTATACACTTTTTTGGAAATACTTTGTGAATATAAAGTAAGTAGATTGATTTATTTTTATTTAGTTCCTCTTCAGCTGACCCTAAGGTCCATTTCAAAATTTGGATCGAGAATTGCCTGAACAATATTATTGGAAAATGTGTAACCTCCTAAAATGCTTACTGTGAGGACTATAATTATTTTATTGTTTATTAAATACCATGATTATCAAAATAATTGGGAATATTATTTTGTCATTTTCTAAGGTACACACACACACACACACACACACACACACACACACACACACTTACTTAACCAGAATATCCTGTATCCTGAATTATCCTGAGGTATTTTTCATTATATCATTTGAAATATTATTTCCCTTTCACATTAATATTATTTTGTTTTTATATTGTTGAACTGCTATAAAAAAGAGGGGGGGTGGCTACAGGGTTTTAAGAACTGCTGAGAAGTTTATTGATATAAACTATGATTCAGTTTTTATTATACTAGAATTTTTTCTTCATTATAGTTTATATGTTATTTTTAAAATTTGATACAACTAAAGAAAACTTGTAATTTCTGCTTCTCCCATTTTACCCATACTTATAGTAGATCCAGAATGGACGTTTGGTTTTGGTGCAGCTGTCCTAGGAGAAACTCCCAGAAACTTGGTTCTTCTTGCTGCCAGAGTAAAGGATTACAGATCAGCAAGCCTATTAGCGTGCATGCAAAGTTTCTTAGTGCTAAGTTCTCATGGGAAAGCTAAAGCAAGGGTGGCAGGACCAGGGTGGCAAGAGCAAGGCGGCCAGGGGCCCGGTGGCCAGCATCCGAGGGGCCAGAGGCTGGCCGACCAAGGCCCACTGTGTGGTGAAAGACCCACGAGAGCGAGTCCTTTGTTCTGAGGACTTGTATAATTGGCTGGGTGAGGGTGAAGGAGTTACACTTTGATTGATGGGTAAAGATGGCGCCAGCTTTCCTGGGGAGACGTGACCACCCAAACGTTAGGTACCTGTGGGGGTCTGTTAGCCCGAATCCTTATCTTACTCCGGACTCCATTTGTTCATGTTGCGTACGTGACAGGAGGCAGGCAGTTAACCCAAGCTGTTGCAGGGGCTTCCTTTGCGCACGGAGGTCCTCCTCCCCTTCTAGGCCTGGGGATGAAGACGCAGTCTCAAGGTCTCCCTTTTCCCAGCTAGCGGAGATGATGCACGTGGACTTTCAAAGGCTCCCCCTGTCCTCCACTGTCATAGTTTTCTTGTGTTGTTCAGAATGCCTGGCGGCCTTGTGGGACCGGGCTCAGGACTACTGGGTCGCTCAACAGGCGAGACAGGTCTTCCTTTGCGTTTAGCCTCCTGTATTAGGCGCTTTGTTAGATTGCGCTGGTGAGAGCCCTGCCTTCATCCCCCTCTGGCCGCTCATGCCTGGCTGCCGCGTAACGGAGCGGGGCCATGCAAGCCAGTCAGTCTCTTATAAGTTAATAGTACAAAAGTAATGGATGAAAATAGAAAGGAATTTACTATTGTAATCATTTCCCCTTATTTCTTTAGGAAGAGCTGTGAGAATTGAATAATTATGCTAATTGCAAATCTGTTACTCTCTTGTATTTACATAAAAATTACTTAATAAGTCTTCAATTAACACCTGCCAAGTCTGGAACATTTTTTAAGTGACTGCATAGTTATTATAGTTAGGGGAGTTCTGTAAAATATTTTTCTTTTAAGGAAAATAAGGTTGTTGAAATTAGAGGCTTCTGTGATTAAAATTCTGTTACAGGAAATGAGATTTAAATAAATGTGAGAAGAGTGTCATGGAGTGAAGAGATACATAACTTTAGTTGGGAAAGTGCTGAATTGGTAAATGAATTAAGGTCATTGTAACTCTTGGAAAACAATAGTTTCAAATACAACTGGTAACAAGTGTTTTTCCTTTGTAATAAACCATTTTCTAAATTCCCTTTCTAAGATCAATGTTTATGAATAGGATTACTGTCTCTTACAAGCTAGCTGCTAAACTTCTTTTGTACTGTGTGATTGTTTGGGGGGATAGGCTTTAACCCACAGTAGGCTCATGTCTGTGAAAAAAACTCTTGTAATAAACTAACAGTAGGCTTTTTTTCTTAGTGTATATGAGAATTTCAAAGTCATTCCCCCATTGTCTTCCAGTTATAGTGCCGTTCTCACTTTTTTTAAAAAAATAAGAAACATGCATTTTCTCTGGCATTTTGTAAAATTGACTTGTTCCTAGTCTTCTGAATTTTCATGATGCTGCACCTTGGTAGGTCTATTTTTATTTTTGTGTTGGGCACTTAGCATACCTGGAAGCTTGTCTTTTTATTGGACAATGTCGTTATACTTGTTGATAATTTCCTTTCCTCCATTTTTTAATGTTCTCTTTCGTTAGTCCTGTTCTATGTTATTTCTCCTGGTTTGGGTCCCTGTCTCCGCCTCTTCCTCTCCTATATTCCTTTATTTTTTATTTTATTTTTTCTCTTTTTACTTTCTGATAGGTTCACTAAGCTTGATCTTTAACCTATTAGTTGAAATCTATATTTCTGATTTCTAAATTTTAATTTCCATGAGCTCTTTCTAAGTTAATGTTCTTTTCTTGTAGTTTTGTCCTTGGTTAGTAGATGCAATATCATCTCTGAGGATTTTAGCGATCTGATTTGTTTTTGTCTTTGTGATTTTTTTTTTTTTTTATGAGTATTCTCTGTTTCTCTACAAGTCATTTTCTTTTTTTTTCCTGTTTATTTGGGAATCTAGCTTTCATAGTAGAGACTTTCCTGAAGGTCTCACAATGTTTGGCTATCTGCTCATATTTAAGAGAGAGTGCCAGAAAGCTGATTGGAAAATTGGGGTGCATGAGTGGAGCTTGTTGACTGGGATCTTCCTTTTAGGGTGATCTCGCTGCAACATGATATTAAGCGATCCCCAATATTGGGATTCTGTAGTCTGTCCTCTAGGACTGACCACGTTTCCAAAAGAAGACTCAGTTCTGCTACCTGGCTTCCAAAATTCTGGAAGTCATGTAGGTAAAGAAAGGGCCTCAGTGTTCTGTACAGAAGCATTACTTAATCCATTGATGATCACTGCTGACCCTGAGCTCTGTTTATATCTCCCAGGCCGGAGACATCTTGTATTCCTTTCTCTAGAGAATACAGCAGTCCCTCTCTATATTGCAGTTTACTTATCGTGGCCTCACTGTATCGCGGGATTTAAAAAAATATTATACTTAATTATTTATCACGGATTTTTCGCTATATCGCGGGATTTTGCAGTACTGTATACGTATGTTGTTGAAGTTACGTAGGTTTAAGAGTGCAGAATATGTTTAAGAACATAAGTAGAGTTTATAAAAGTGTGGAAAAGGTTAATAAGGGACTGGGAACGGTTTATAAGGGTGTGGGAAGGTTTTATAAAGCCTTAAAATATATATAAACACTAAAATAAATGTAAGGTTCCTACTTGGCGGATTCTCACTTATCATGGAGAGGTCTAGAATGTAATATCCGCAATGAGTGAGGGAATACTGTATACCACTAGTCTCCCGGGCTGGGGAAAGGACAGTCATTTCCCTGAATAGATTAAGGAGGAATCAGGAAGCCACACCGCTTTTCAACCAGACTCCCAACTTGATTGTTTGTTTCACCTTCATTTTGATCCCAAGGCCATCGGGGGCCATCACCCCAGAATCTCTCATTGGGTTGTAGCATAAATTATTTTGCTTCTGAACTTCTGCCTCTGTTTTTCTCAGCTTCTTTATCATTTGAGAGACTAAGTAAGGCCTGTTACCAATTGTTCATCCACTTTCCTGCTTACAAAATTTAGTTGCTGTTCTCTTCGCTCAGATATTAGTCCTTGTAGATTTATGCTACTTTAAAATTCTCCTTTTTCTCATTTCCTGGAGTTTCAGGAGATAGTGAAAATAAATGCTCATGTCCAATTCACCATCTTTAACAAAAAGGACTCTGCTTCTATTTTTACTCTCAAAGGCTTCACAGTTTTTCTGCGACCTTCACAATAACCCTCACTTGATTTGTTTTTCAAATATACTCGAAGCTGTCGTTACTGACCTTCACGTAGCTGGCTTGCCAGATTAATGGATGCTCTCCATCTCCTCTGTAAAAATACAGTGGGGCTGCCCACTGCAAAGAGCAAAAAGCTACTCTTAAGTACAACTGTACACTTCTGGTCCCGCCAGACGAGTTGTACGCGTCTGCAGGGGTCAGTTTATTCCCCTTTAAAGAAATGGAAGTTGGAATTAGTAGTTGATACATTATGGGTGTGATTATGTAAGAAGAATATCATGGAACTCCAGTGAGCTACATCAAAAGTTAATAAATGCAATTAAAATGTTTATGCTCTGTATCTTTTTGTTATGATTCTCTGATTTTCTTATTTTCCTTTTATTCTGATTTTAATAGCTTTCTCAGTTAAATGAACAACTAACTGGCTAGCCCCCAAAGTGTTGGGTAACAGGTTATTTTAAAATAACACAGAGAGGTCATTATATTCTGTGGGTCAAGTGTATGATTCTGCCATGTTGCATGCTGAATTTTCACATACTTAACAAGATAATTGTTTTTGTTTAGTTCCAGATGTTGAAGTGAAAGGAGAGTATTCTAGCTATTATCTCTTGTTACAAGGTAGTGATAGTAGGAAATGCAAAGCCACACTGATTCACTCAGCCAACCAGATCAATGGCTCATTTGCACTCAGTTTAATTCATGGGAAGATGAAGGCAAGGACAGAAGAAACCAAATCGAGTAAGTACTAACTTTAGTGGAAACCATTTTTTACAATTGTTTATATATGTAATTAACTTATGTGGTTTTTAATGAACTTTTATTCCCCAAACTCCATTTCACTTTCAGTAAATTTACCTTTTACTTCAAACATATTATAATGTATTTGAACAATTTGGAATATAGAGAACTAATCCGTTTTACATTATAGCCAGTAAAATTTACTAGGTCAGCCCTCGATTCCGAAGAGAAAATTTTTAGTATATTCTATTTTAAACACCTGTTATTTTTCTAAAACTTCTCATTTTCATTTAATTTCTCTCAAGCATCTTGTTCTGTTTTAAATTTCATCTTTTCTCCTTGAACCTGTGTGTTTCGGTAATCTGTTAGTATGTGAAAAACCCCACCAATTCAGCTTAAAAATGACCACGTTTATGTCGCGTAGTCCTTTTGACTGGCCTCAGCTGGCTGCTTCTGTTTGAAGTCCCCCCTGCGGCTGTTGTCACACACAGCTGGGCCTCCATGCATCTGAAGACTTAGCAGGGCTGGGTGCACGAAACGGCTTCTTCACCCATATGTCGCACCTGAGAGTTGACTTTCTTTTCACGGGTCCTTTCCTCACGGCCAGCTTGGGCTCTGTCCCAACATCATAGCCACGGGGTAGTCTGGTTTCTCCTGTGGCCACTGACTTACAGCAATTGTTCCTTACAGCAAGGCTTCCTGTGACCTAGCCTAGAGGTCATGCACTGTCACCTTTACCGCACTTGATTGGTTTCACAGGACCAGCCAGGACTCCTTGTGGAGGGACTACACAGTGGTTGAAGGGCGGGACATGTGGTTCATGGGGGGCCCGTCTTTAGAGACTAGCTACCCCACTCATGTTTTTATTTAATTAAATGTATTGGGTTAACATTGGTTAATAACACTGTAAGTGTCAGGTGTACAGCTTCATCAAACAATATCTGTATACTCTGTTGTGGGCTCACCACCCCGAGCCGAGCCTCCTTCCGTCACCGTATATTTGACCCTCTTTCCTCTCTTTATCTTCCCCCACCCGCTTCTGTGTAAGAGATTTAATAGCTCAGCCTGTAGCAGACAATGTGATGGAGGGAATTCCACTCTGCTACCTAAATTCCCTCAATTTAAGAAGCAGGTCAAACTTTACATGCACAGTCATTTAGTATGTTTTTATTTTTCAGCTTAATTATTATTTATTTCAAAATATGCAAGACCAAGAGAGATGAATAATTTACTTTAAAAATTTTTAATAACACATTAGCTGGGAACTGAATATTAATTGTTGTCATAGAACATTTTTAATACTGACTTTTTTCTGTCTCAGGCTTTCCTTTTGACTTCATGTCGCTTCCACATTTTTCTGGGGAGCAACTTATACAGAGAGAGAAGCAGTTAGCTCATGTTCAGACTTTGGCTTTGAAAGAATGTCTGCGTAAGTAACAATTTGTACATTTTATTTTGCTGTAAGAATGTTGACTCTTCAGACATAATGCATTGTTATTTCCACACTTTTTCTTATATACTTTGTCTTTTAGGGATGACACTCACTTGTAGAACCATTTCTTTTTCTAGTAGAGGTGATGTGGAGTAGAAAAAGCCTGTAACTGTTTTTCCACTATTCCTATTTATTTGTACATCACTTTCAACATTTATATGAGTATTTCTCCAGGAAAATTTTGTATTTCATCATTTTTACCTGTATGCTGAAAAACATACCTAAATTTTATTCTGGTTAGTGTAGATCTCTATAAAATGACTCCTTTTATATTTTTAGCTGTCATTGGAGAATGGAGACTGCAAATGGAAGAAAATGCAAGTTCAGAGAAATTAATGTTAACTTGAGCATTGATTCTTACACTTTAATCGTGACTACTGATAATAACTAAGCATATATCACATACTGGGTGAAGCTGGCATTATGGATTATTTTTTAATCAAGAAATTAACACCTTTACAAGGGTCAGAGTTTAAGGCTTTTACTAGTTGGTTATCGGTTTTAATATTTACTTCCTTTTAATCCTCAGCCAAGGTTATATTTATGGATCCTAGAGAGAGAGGAAGGGAAAGAGAGAGAGACAGACAGACAGACAGACATAAACATGAGAGGAAAACATTGATTGCTTCCCATATGCACCTTAACCAGGGATCAAACCAGCAACCTTGGTATGCACTCTGACCTTGATCAAACCTCCAACCATTGGGTGTATGGATGACGCTCCAACCAACTGAGCTAGCCGGCCAGGGCTGTATTGTGTTTTGATACTTACGTTTTTCTCTCTAGATTTAGGTGATTTATCCACTGTTAATAATGTATCAGTAAATTCCTGTAATTTAAATATTTTCATAATGGACCCAATGTGAATGTGATTAAGAA
The DNA here is from genome assembly GCF_987537825.1 of Furipterus horrens. Taxonomy (NCBI): domain Eukaryota; kingdom Metazoa; phylum Chordata; class Mammalia; order Chiroptera; family Furipteridae; genus Furipterus; species Furipterus horrens. The sequence goes on along the minus strand of NW_028327177.1, from coordinate 12,627,418 downwards.
TAAATATAAGTAAAAGCTGTAATTTTATAATTTATATTTACCTGATTTTACTTGTAATTTCTAACTTTTTGTATTTGGAAATATTAAAGTCTTGTTGCACTGATTTTTAAAGAAAAAGTTTAAGAATGTTAACAATTTTTAAATAAAAGGCTGTTCAGATGATGCAAAAGAAATACCGAAATATCAGTACTCTCATTTTGTTCCAGTATCACTATCACTGCCCTGAGCTTTGCACATTTTTTTAACATTTCCAGAACCTAGTGCAAACCTTTTGATACTCAATCTGCTGATCCTTTAGGTATTCTTCTGATCTGTATGTTTCTTAAATTCTTAGTTATTAACAACAGCTTTTTTACAAATGGCATTCTTTTGCTAATTTATTTTTTTACTTAAGTCCATTACATTTCTTCTAAGTCTGCCTGCCACTTTGCGCAGTCTCATTTGGGTAGAGATTCTTTTTCACCTAGGTAAATTATCCTGCTCGTGACCCTGTTAAATTACATCTACTTTCTTTCTCTCTCTGTTGCTCACTCATCAAGATCAACAGGACGTCTTACCGTGCTCCCCAGATTGCCCAATACTGTCATGTAATTGACAGTTTTAATAAGCATATCAGGCTCATGATTTAAGTATGTTTTTAGAGTTAATAAACTTGTAGGGCTGATTTCCGAAGCACATGACTTACTGTAAATCTTTCAGATGAAAGGAAATCATTGATAACTTTTCGTTTAGAATAGCTCCCAGCAGCGTTTTATCTTCTCACTATGAAGATGTAATAAAAGCAGCATATATGACTACTCCTGCTTTACCATTACTAGTGTTTGTGACTGCAGAGACCACGTGTTACTTATCTTGGATCAGACCTGGAATGCCACGCCCCCAGCCCCCCGAAAAAATATCCACATTGGTGAGGTGGGATTTCAGAGGCACCTCTCATAAAAACTGCGAGTCAGCCTGTTCCCTTGTATTATTGATGTGCTGACCTCACGTAGTGTGATGAATGCGCTTTCATCCTCTGTGCCTAAGGGCACAGTGTGATGCTTTGCAGGCAGCACATAATAAATGTTCATTGAATTAAGTCCTCTATGAATTTATACTTTGCTATTTATTCTAGAAGAAAATATTAATAATCGAGAGGTGTTTTTAAAATGAAGTATTTTTATAAAAGCAATATATGGGTATAGTTTAAACATTCAAATGCAACTGGAAAACGTGATATGGGAACAGCAGGGCCCTCGTCTCCCCTCCCGTCTCTCAGTCTCTGCCCACAGGCAGCTGCCCTCAGCCCTTCCAGCTCCTTTTCCTGATATTCGCTCCAGTAATTTGTGTCGGCCGCTATTTCCTGACTTGCCGGTTTCAGGCATTATCTTAACATCGAAGAGAAAGATAGCGTTCCCGAATCAACTTCACTTTCTCTTCCAACCCTTTACAGTGAAGTCATGAATTTTGGTTAAATCAACGGTTAATTCTAACAGTACTATGAGTATATACGCACTTTTGCTGCTGCATCATGTCGTATATGATGATGATCAATGGTCAACTCTTCCTTTCTGGCATAATTTTCGTTTCGTTTTTGGGTGACGATCACTTCATTTTTAATTTACCTTTTATCCTGTACAGGCACAATTTTGTTCTGTTTTCCAGAGGCTCCATTATTTCTGCCACACACCCATCATTAAATTCATCATATCTTCAAACATAGCAATTCCATTTTATTTCTCTTAATTTTTTCCGGAGTGTTTCCTATTTTGCTCTATTATAGACGAATTGCTTTTTAAACCTCCTGACGTCCTAGAGACTCTTTCTTCTCTCCTTTTAGAATCTCCCTTTCTTTAGACACTTCATCCTCCTTTTGCTTGGATTACTCACTTGTTTGGTTGGAGCATATCTTCCAGTAATTTCCGAGTGAGATTTTAAGGGGTATAAATTTCTCAAGTTCTTGCATGTCTGAAAATATCTTTACTTAATTGATAATTCCTATAGGATTCCAGTTTGAAAATCACTTGCCTCAGAATTTTGAAAACACTCCTCCATTGCTCTCTGCATTACTGTGTTGAGAAATCGAACACAGTTCTTATCCTTCGCAGTGATCTATTTTGGTTTAGTTGTTTTTTACTCTCTTCTAGGACCTTTATTTCCAGAAGCGTTGTCTCTAAAAGTTTTGCCCTGAATCGCAGTGTGTGTATTCCTTCTCCCTCTGCAGTTTATTGAGCTGTGTATTCGATGAACCATTTTAATAGAATATTCACATTCTTAAGTCTGAAAAAACGTCTTATCTCTTTAATAATTTCATCTCTCCCATTTCCTCTTTCCTTTCTTTTTAGAACACTTACTAGTTATATATTAGTCTTTTGGACAGAATGCCTACTTTTCCTTTCCTTTTACACCTTATGTTTTTGTTCTAGTTTCTGGAGGATAGCTTACATTTTAAGCCCTGTTATGGAATTTTAAAAATCTGAAGTTTTATGTGCTTAATTTTAAAAAGTCTTTTCTTGTCCATTGATTTTCTTTTTTATCAGAGCATCCTGTGCTTGTTTCATGGGTATAGTATTTTCTCTTGATTCTGTGAGAATATTAATTACAGCAAACTTTTATTCCCTGCTGTGTTTTTTTTTTCTGCTGGCTCCTTTCTTCTCTTTGCTTACTTTAGACTCTTTCATCCTGGACTTTTTCTTTTTTTTTTTAAGTTGAGTTGGGGGACAGTGAATAATATCCATTTTGCCTTCCAAAGTAGGAAGCAATTAAAATATAAACTTCAGACACACACACACACACACACACACACATGGATGGTGATAAATTACAGGGAAAAGCTGGACTGAAGGACATGCCTTATTAGATCTATGGCTGGGTAGGCTTTCTGATACACACGCCCGGAACTGAATTCATGCCCTGAATGACTGCCAGGGCAAGGCCACCCTGAGGGGGCGGGACCCTCACCACCTTGCGGGGAACATGCATTCTGAGGACTTGCTGGCTCAGATGAAATTTGGAGAGGATGGGTCTGAGCAGAGCATGCCAAGGTCTCTTCCCCAGACTCACTCAGTGAGTGATGGGGGAGGGGAGCGGGAGCTGGAAGTGTTCCTTGCTCGGTCCTCACACGTGTGACCGGGTCATGGCAACGCAGAGTCCCTCTGCCCTCACCATCTTTCTTTTAAATGTCTGATGATTTTTTCCCCTGGTTGTCCTGTTTTAAATGGGAAGTTCTACATGCCTCACTCTGATAACATGTTACGGTATCTGGCAAGCTGCCTTGTAGAGCAGCGGAGGAATAATCCAACATTTTGTTTGTGAGGTTCTAGCCCTACTCCCACTTCAATATCTGTAGCCACGCCTTTTCTCTGGGAGCATTCAGTTTTTCAAAAGGAGAATTCTTTCATCTCTCCAGTGGGCATCTGTGGCTGCTAGCTTTCTGACCACGGGGCTAGGAGTCTGACCATTCTGTGTGAGATTCTTAATTAAAGGTAGCATCGATACTACCTTTAATGCACCTGACATTTCATAGTCTGAGACTCTTTTCTGTTTCTACCAAAAAAGTAAAATAAAATAAGGGCAAAGTCATCTGTCTCTGAGGGCTGGAGGGTGGTGGGTGGGGACACTGAGTTCCCCTTGTTCCCTCCCTAAGCACCCACGGAGCCTGTGCTGCGTGAGCCCAGGACCTCGCCAGCGTCCTCCTGATACGTCACACCGATCGCCTCTGCTTGGCCGGCTCCACCAGTGTCTTATCTTCTGAGATGTGTAGGAAACGGCCACTCTTCATCATTTCTTCTTGGGTTGTCTTTTCTTCTTCCTTTACTGTGGCCTTAGATTTTGGAAAAGAGAAGAAATAAGTGGCCGTGACCAAGACACCACATTTAACTTGTTTCAGCTAAGTCTTACAGGTTTCATCTTTACAGAAACACCAGCATAAGGCTCTGCAAGATGTCTTTCAAGAATTTTGTAAACTTGCTTTACGCTTTATCGCCTTCCAGTGTTAACAAATTATTCGTTTTCTGTTTCTCTCACAGAACTCGAAATTCTATCATTATTTACAAATGGGATTAAAATGAAAGCAGGCCTGTAAAGAATGTTGTGTAGCAGGGTAAATTCACTTGTTTTATTTCGAGAGTATTTCCCAAAAAATGAGTAGCAGATGTGCTTTAGAGAGAATTTAAAATCACAGTGATGCAGTTAATCCTCTGAATCTGTTGTCTTTCAGGAAGGAGAAAGTTGGCAGGGCAGCCTGAAGTGTTGTCGGCTGATGAACTCAGCCGTCTGTTAACACTCACAAGGGAGCGCTTTTTAGATAATTTTGATGTTATTCCTAAAACAATTCTAAGAAAAACAGACAAAATTAATCCCTCCAATCCATTAAATGGTAAGTTTTTTATTACTTTAAATATTAGTCCTTTTTTTGTGTGTGGCATTTATGACAGTTACTGTTTATTATTAAAACTAACAAAATATTGATCAAAAATAAAATGAATCTTATAAGTTTAAATAATGACATGTATTTGTATATGTAAGTACAGCAGGTCCTCAAGTAACATCATTTCATTCAATGTTGTTCCATTATAATGTTGCTGAGATGCCATAGAGACTTAACTCTTGTTCATATCAATCAAGTTGGTTTCATTATGTCTTTTTACTTAAAGGTGCAGTACTTACCAGTGGTGTTAAGTGAAGACTTACTGAATATATGTACATGCATGTGCGAATATATGTGTGTGTCTGTATGTGTGTGTGTGTATATATACATATATATGATGAGCTGTACTTCTAATCTTTTAAACACTAAACATTTTCTGGTTTCTTCTTTTGGAAAGCATGTTCAGTGTAATAATTGTTTTTCAGCAGGAGAAGCTTTTAAGGTGACCCATACTACTCTGTCTTAGCTGCTAGAATGGGTGATTTCTGTTAAACTGTGTTTTCATAGGTGAGAAAAGTCGAACCTACATCAGACATTAAATACAGCTAAAATTACATATAGTAAGATGCTCCACATTTGCCGTTCATTATAGCAGGACAGTCACCAAACTTAACTGAGGGAGGAGGAAATCATTTCTATATTAACTTGTATTTCTGTTTTTCTCATTTCTATTGTGATGAATTTGAATAGGATAAAGCTTTCAAGGTGTAACAAAAAAGCATTTGAAGATTTCCTAGCATTTTAAATGTACAGGATTATTCTGTGAGACTCAGTTTTATTCCTTTGATTAATAAAAAAATGACTGAAGAATCAAGTGAACAATGTTTATTGAGTACCTTTTGTCTGTTTGACAACATGAAGATACACAAAGAAGTAAAAATTTGGGTTCTTGGTGTTCTATTGACTTCTGATCTATTTGGAAAGCAAAATAGAAAGCTAGCATCTAGAGCCTTGTTCAAGAGCCCAGGCTCTGGAGCTAGACTGCCAGTGTTCAAATCTCGGTTTTGTCACTTGTTTGCTGAATGTCTCAGCCTCCCCATGCCTCTGTTTCCTCCTGATTAGGATGGGGGTAATGATGTTACTCACTCACTAGACTTATTGCAAGGATTAAATGAGTTGATACATGTAAGTCACTTAGAACATAATAAATGCCAAAAAATTATTGAGCTGTTTTTTATATTGTCGTTCTCATTTCATCATTGTTACACATCAGTACCAAAGTTAAATAGTGGTCTGGGGTAACTTTAAAGATGCTGGGGACAGTGCATGGCTATGTGTGTAACGGGGATATGTTTGTAAGTGAGAGAGCGCAGCGTCTCGGTTACAGCGTGGGCTCTGGCGCAAAAGTAAGAAGTTTGAACCCCAGCTTTGCAGGCTGCTTGCTAGGCGACCTCGGGCGAGTTTTCTAACCACTCTGAGCCTCAGTTTTCCAGCTTTAAATTAGGGATGATGTAGATTGTTATGAGGATCACACGGGTTATTTGTCAATTGCTTAGGAAGTTGCCTTGTACGAAGTAAATGCTGTGTATTTGTTGGTTAAGTGAATAAATACAAATTTTGAAGAGAGGACTCTTAACTAGGCTAGAATAGTTACAGAACTCTTTGGTAGGAGCCTAGGGACTTGATGGATGTGTTCAGTGATGCACTTATATTATGAGGACATCGTCGTCGGCAGCCGTCCGCCTCGAGAGACGATGGTGTAGCTTCTTAAGAGTCTATCTGCACCGCCGAGAATGGTTGTGCAGTCCGACTCGGGAGTGACACGGTATCTGTCTCCTCCCGTGTTGAATCGACATCTTGAGATGACACTGGAGTGTCCTCTCCAGTGAAGCTGAAGCTACAGAGCCTGGGCAGGGTGATATGGAGGGTCTGCTGTTGCCCATGCAGCAGACCCCCCCTCTCTTCGCAGCTGAGGGATCCAAGGGAAAGACGGAGTCAATACAGCTTGGCTTCAGGTGCGCCGCAGGAGTTGCCGGTGTTGACTACAACGTCAAACCGCCTTAGGGACTCCGGCTCCGGATTTTCTGTCGGGGTTTACTCCCTTAGTCTTTCCCCCTGAAGAGGTATGCCGCAAGGCAGTGGAGGTTTTTTGGAGTCAGAGTTTTCCTTCTCTGATGTGCCCTGACTGGAAGATCGAACCAGCGACACTTAGCTCGCAGGCCGACGCTCAATCCACTGAGCCAAACCAGCCAGGGCATAGTAAGTAAATAAAGCTTAATAATGATTTTTTTTTTTTTTTTCTATTTCAAAAAACCTTTGCTATGGCATTTTACACAGTTCAGGCCATCAGAGATAGCCTTACTATCTCTGCCCAACACCCACAAGGATGTGTACGTGTATCTACATGTATACGTTTTTATGTAGCAAACTTCAGTACATTAATACTTTTCAGTGCTTATATGTATTTCTTTCTCTTTAGACACCAGCCTAATGGAAACCAATCCCCTAGAATGGCCAGAACGGCATGCTCTTCAAAATTTGGAAACGTTTGAAAAAGCTAAACAAAAAATAAGGTAATGTTTAAACATCTCAGTATTTTTAAGCGAACTTTCTTACTCATTACATTGTGTTTTTGAGATATTAGTTTTTTTGTAGCTTTGTTATGAAAGAATTATATGCTTTAGAGAGATAGATAGAGTATTACAGAGCAGTACATGGCGAAAATATTCTCCCTCTGCCTTCCACTTGTGGTTTCTGGGTGTACATAATCCCAGTGCACGTTTTTGTGAATGGCTTTTCAGGCCATCTTCCATTGCCTTCTTTCAAGTATTGCAAGTCACATTTTTATTTATAGCCTTTCTGTTGGTAACACTTATGGCTGGCTGTAACATTTTGTTTATATATATCAACAGGTATTTATTGAGTACCGACTAATTATTCTATCCTCAATAAGTGAAGGAAATGAAGGGACTAGGGGAGAAGAACTTTCTTTGTTGAGGGGAAGGAAGTGGTGGAAATTTAGATGAGACTGGAAGGTCAGGGTCAGTTCTTCAAGGAGGTTACATTTGAGCTGAGACCTAATGGGTAAGTGAGTGAAGTGCATTATAGACCATACAGATTTTGGGTTTTATTGCCAGTGCATTGGTAAGCTTTTGAAAGATTTTATCCCAAAGACTGGTGCAACCTGATTTTGCAGAAGTACTTTTGCTCTTTTGTGGCAGATAGATTGCAGGAGGAAGTATTAGGAGCAGAGAGGTCAGTTAGGTGGCATTTCTGTAGGCAAAGTGAGATATAACTTTGATTTCTCACTAGACTAGTAGTGGAGAACAAATTTGGATATATTTCGGTGGTAAGCCGGAATAAAAGTTTCTGTGATGGATTGGATGTGGAGGAGAGGGAAAGAGAGGCATCCAAGGTAATTTATATTTCTGGCTTGAACAACAGAGTGAGCGGTATTTTCTCACTTATGGGATGGGGGAGATTGGTGGGAAGTGGAAGTTGGGGTAAAGACAGCTTTGGGTAGAAAAATCAAGAGTTCTGCTGCAGGGATGCTAAGTTTGCTCTGTGACAGCAATTTTCAACCTTTTTCATCTCATGGCACACATAAACTAATTACTAAAATCTGCGGCACACCAAAAATATATTTTTTTGCCGATCTGACCAAAAAAAGGTGTAATTTTGATTGACTTTAAAAAACAATAACAGTAATTACCTACCCTCTTAGCTCCAAAGTGACTTTTAGAAAAAAATCAGGTGCCTATACTAGTATATAAGGATTTCTGATACCAAGAGTTCACTAATCAGACACAACCTCATTATGCGACATGACCAGTAAGATACAACTCTCTTATATGACCTGTATGTTTTTGGTTCAAGACAGGGCATTCACACTGGACAGCGTTTGTTGTATTGGCTGTTTTCATTTTTTTAGTTGACAATCTAAGGGAAAGGAGGTCGTTGCTTCTGACTAAATAGTCAGGTATTGCATGGTTTAAAAATTCTTGCAGCACACCAATTGAAAATCGCTACTCTATGTATTATGCATATGTACATATCAAGTGGACTAGAGGAGAAATCTGGAAGTCAGAAATCTGGGGTATCATCAAATATATAGAGAAAAGAAAAGAAGGCTTAAGATTATTCTTTGAAGATCTCTCATGTTTATAAATCAGGAGGAAGAATTCAATCTAGGAAGAAGATTAAGAAAAGAAGAGGAGGACAGGTCACTGACAAAAGAACTTCAATTTCTTGTCTATCAATTTTAGATGGTATCTTTTAATTTCCCATTGTGAAAGATGAGGAAATTAACAGCCCTGTTTCTCTTTGCTTTTAATCCATCTTCTGCCTCTGAACCTTATGTTATTTGCAGTAGATAATTCTTCTTCTTCTTGAGGTTGTTTTCATGCACCTGCCCTAATTGGGACTCACTCTTTCTACCTGTACAGCTGTTATCCTGGTATTTCTTTGATCACATTTCTAGATTAAGCCTGTATTTTCTTGGATCTCATATCTTAAGGAGAATTCTGATGCCAGTGCAAATTTTGCTCTTTAATAGGGGCTTCTTTTCTGTCTCTGGGACATTTAGGATTTTCTGCTTTGCTTAATGTTCAGAAACTACATGATGCCATCATGGTGTGAAGTGTTTGGTCTTAATGACTTTTTTCCCAGCTCTGGGAAATAATTCTTTTGTTATTTCTTTTTTACTGTTATTAGTAAAAATTTTATGTATTTATTTTTAGAGAGAGGAGAAAGGAGAGGGGGAGAGAAACATTGACGTACAAGAGAAACATCAATCGGTTGCCTCTTGCACGCTCCCAACGGGGGGCCGGGCCCACAACCCAGGCATGTGCCCTGACTAGGAATTGAACCGGTGACCTTTCGGTTTGCAGGACAATACACAACCCACTGAGCCACACCAGCCAGGGCTCTTTTGTTATTTTTTAGAGAATATTTTCACATTCATTTTGTTTTTTACTTTCTTGTCTCTCTGAAATATCTGTTTTAACTAATGTTAGACATCCTGATCAATTTTTTCATTCTAATTTGATATTCTCTCAATAATCTTTAGCTTCATCTTTTTTTTCTACCCCATGTTCTAGGATACTTCCTTGACCTTTGCTTTCATTTTTTTCAGTTAAATTTTTAAAAAACATTTTAATTTCCTCACAATTCTCATTTGTTCCCTACCCTATTTTTTTTATTAGTAACCTTTATTTTATTTTATTTTATTTTATTGACAATGAGAACTGAGAAAAATACGATAAAGATATTAGAGTCTTTTAACTTGTTTTATGTTTGTTGAATGATCTCATCCTTTGGATCAGATTTTTTTTTTTTTTGTTCCTTTGGTGTTCTTCTATTATGTGTAGTTTTTTTCTCCAGTCTAGTGCTTTGTACCTGTTCAACAGTTAAGAATTTAGTACTAGGCTTCTCTACATGGGTAGTTGGCATGTACTTTCTTGTATTTGTGTAGACCTGTTCCTAACCTGTTGTAACCTGATTTAATATTGTGTGGAAAGGGAGATGCAGGGTAAAACATGCCTGAGAAGCTTTACTTTAGGCCACCGGGGGCAGGCAGTCTTGGTCTTCACCTGACACTAAGGGGATTTGTTCTGCGTACATCACTGCAGACACTGGGGCAGACGCCTGGTTCTGGATCTTCAGAGAGCAGTTTCTCTGTCTTCAATTTGGAGGAAAAAGCATAGGGGTAATGTATGGTGTGATGGGGTGGTACCTGAACTCCTGATCTCGTGGGATTCTTAAAATATGTCATCTGGTTTCTGCCCACTGTCACCTAATGAACCCATGTTTCGGGTCACTGTGGCTCCATGGTATGGGATGAAGAAGACAGAGTCTACCTGTTTTGTAGGTCTGTCTCCAGTTCTCCTTCAGGCTTTTGCTCTAGTTAATACATTTTTGAAATTCATTGAGCTCATTAGTGTCTAGTACTTCAGTGTGGTAATTTCAGTATGTTGAGTGGAGAGATTAATGTGTGTGTCTAAGCCACCATCTTGAACTAGAAACTCATTTGTCATTCAAGGTCTAGATCAAATATCAGCTTTCTCCTAAGCCTTTTTTAAATGCTGCAGCTCATTGCTATCTTCCTTCTTTAAGCATCCAAGGACTGTGTTATTCTTTCATAAAGTGTGTTTTATTGCACCTTTTCTACTCGTTCCACATCAGTATGTTTATCCCTTTTCACTCTCCTTACCTCCTTCCTCCGACTTCAAGCCAATCTATACACTAAATCCTGAGCAGTGACTATGAATCTATAAATTATTATCAGTGAACTCTTTTTAGTGCATTACAATGGGATTTATAAAGTTAAAATCTGTGGGGATACCATTGAATTCTTGGTCGTGGACAACAGTTACGTTGCATATTTCCAGAATTTTTTTTTGTGTGTTAAAATGGGTTTAACTGGAGAACAAAAGGCCAAAACATGGTGAAATTCAGAAGTCATAATAATTAAGTTTTAGACAAACCCAGTCACCGTTTTGTGACTTTGTGGCCTCCACCTTTAAGATGGGGAAGACAACACCAATTCTACTTCAAAGTTGTGAAAATTTAATGTGATAATATATGAAAACATACTTTGTAAGCTTGAAAACACTGAGCAAAATAAAGTATTGTCAGTGTTCTGGGTTTTGTTTCTTATTTTTGAACCCCAAACATACTTGGTATTCTAATTTATCACAAAGGGGCTTTTAAATTGCTTTGGTACCCTTGTGTCCAGGATTCTATATAAATGCAAATTGTACATTTCCCCATTATATCCCTCCTGTAAAATGATTGAGCGTAATTTTCATTAAGAAACCTTTGTGAGTTATTACTAGAGAATAGCTATATAGAAATTAAATTCAATTCATAATACAGTTCTTGTCCTCCTGGAGTGTAAAGTTCATGGAATATATTTGAGTATTTTCTTGTCTGACTGTTTTTATTAGATATATATTTTCAATTTAGAAATAAAGGGAATGGGAATGGGTAAGTGGCATCATCAGTACATTATTGATCTTTAATGTATAGAAATGTAAGTTCTAACCCATGATGTCAACATTTTAATCATGTAATCATCAGTAAAAATGCTTGATTTGAGTAGTAAAATAATCAGGAAATAGTTGAATTGATATGAAGTCAAGAAATTAATTTCCTGTGCCATTATTGAAAGATTTTATTTACACTTTGGGGACAGAGCCTTAGCATGATCTGTTACTCAGTACTTGACAAAACCTTTAAAATTCTCTGAAACTCAAGTGTTTCTCTCTTTCAAGTGTTTAAAACTTCCTAAGAGCTTTTTGGGTTTATCAGCAGAGTGATAGAGTAGAAATAGTACCTAATTCAGAGTCAGTCTACTTCAGTCATTTCAAATAGCTGTGTCACCCTGGCTGGGTCTCTAATGCACACTGTTGTGCATTGTCTGAAAAATAGAAATAACGATTGGTTTTTTAGGCTTGGTGTGCTGATTTTCACTTTAAAAGGTACTTATTTTCAGGTGTTAACTTGATTTTGAAGTAAGACCTGTTCTGTCTTTTTTGAGGAAGTTTGTGAGGATTAAGAATGTATTGCATGTACAATAGTTGGAGCAGTGTACAGTGCCGCATATTATTTCAGGTATAGTGGCGACTCAGTGATTCCTCATAGTGTCACAGTCGTGGCTACGGGAGGCCTCGAAGAGATTTCTGATCACTGCCTCAGTTCATGGCTGTGCTTCAGGTCATCTTTCCAGGTCAGAGAAAATTGGAACAGTCAGTCTCTATCCATAAAATTTACAATATTCTGAGGTTTCAGAACACACAAGAGAGCTTCGGTTTCACTTTTATAGATTTGATAACTTCATACTACTACATGATTAATCATGCCGTCATTTATAAAGAATATAATTATTTTAGTTAAGTGGTAGCATTGCTGATACAGTAACTGCAAGTTTCACTGTGACCTATAGGTTTTTAAAAAATATACTTTGATACTAAATGATTTGCAAAGATTTTATTCTATTTTCTTCCTAAATGTGGAGTATTTCGACTTTCTTGGTGTATTTTCATGGTTTCCGCTCATGTCATCCTTCCTGACTGTGGTGAACTCTAACTGACCTTTACTGAGCCTCCGTAACATTATTTCCCCAGAGCTGGTTCGGGACCCCGCTCCTCCGAGCAGTTGCTGGGCCACAAAGAGGGTGCACGGGACTCGATTGCACTACTGGATGCTAAAGAGCTGCTGAAATTCTTTACCTCGGATGGGTTACCAGTTGGAGATCTTCAACCTTTACAGATTCAAAAGGGGTAAGTAATAAAGTTATAATTTCCAGTTAATTAAAGAAGTCATTTAAAAAACACATGCATCTCTTTTCCCCAGGTCACTGATGGCTCTCGGGCAAAATTTGCACAGTGATCCCAGTGTCTCCCAGTTGGCCCCAATCCTCGTATTTTACCGTAGCCAAATGCCTAGTGTGTGGTGGTGGTGAATGTAAGGGAGACAAAAATAAAAGCAACCTCAGCACATTCCTTACAAAAGTCAGTAGCTTCTACTTTGTATACAGAGGATGGTACTTTTTAAGAAAAAACATTACCATTTGACTTGCAAATACATATTTCTAATTCTCTTTTCTGTGTTACTGTCTAGTTTTGATTGTGCTGCTGTGTACTTGTCATGACATTGTCAGTCGCGCCTGATAGTAGCAAAAAGCAGAGTCTTTCAACTGGAGAAAATAGGAAATGTAATAAAAAAATTGTTTTGACACTAACATTATCAAGTAAGAATTCAGTGTCTGCATGAATAATTTATAACTAATTTGACTTCCCCGACAACTTCTACTAAGGTACTAGTTAATAAAAACTGAATGTTGCTATAGTTGACTTAATTACAGGTAAAAACATGACATCTGTTTGGTTTTAGATTATTATCCTTTTAAATAATTAAGCATGAACTGGCAGTCAGATGTGTCTTTCCAAACTGAATTATGTAGGTTGTCCCTCTTTGTGGCCAGATGTCTTTCTGGGGAGGCGTATTTAATTCTTTCTGTAGTTTACAAGTAATTTATATGGGGAAGTTGGATATAGTTCCTTGGTGTTAGTAAATCACTACATCGTTATCAAATATATTTTGTTGAGGTTGGGGGGGTGAGCTTTCATGGCAGTGAATCAAGAACCTTTGGACTCCTATTAAAGGTCTACCTATTCAAGCAGCCATTGAAAATGCTATGTTAAATTAAAGTTCAGGCATAACTCCCCTGTATATACCAATGAAATATTAAGCATTAACAAAATGCATATTTGTTAAAATGTTTCCTTTAGAACAAGGTGTGAGTAAAACTAAACAAAAATAAAGTTGCTGAGAGCGCTTGAAATAAGAAATGGACTACAACGTGGTAAAGGGAAGAAATAAAATGCTAGGTACCTATGAGTTCTATCTTACAAAGTTACTCACTTTTATAGTCAGTCATCAAAATATTGGAGTCACTGAAACTTATTAGTGTTACTTTTTGTGGAAGACTTTAAGTGGATCCATTAGAATATAAACTCTGGTTTTTAGAATTTATTAATGAGCATATATATCTCTTACATTTTAACATAGTAATTTCAAATGCCTATTACAGTACCCTAGATAATTTTCAGTGGCAAGTGGGCAGTTTCATTACCAAATGCCTTCAGGGGAAAAATGTGATAGAAAATTTATTCTTTGTATTTTACTATCTGCTTGCCTTTCTCTACACCACTTCCAAATCTTCTGAATTTAAACCCCAGGCATTTCATTCTTATTGCTATGTAAAGACCACTTCCATCCAACTTGTCTGAGCTTCAGGAGCATGAGCCCGGACGTCAGAACTGCGCCTCTGCACTCAGGCAGGGGAGAAGGCCACCTGTTAGAATAAACAGGAGAGCTTAACCTAATTTCAGTGACCTTCCTGAAACTTCGATATGCCCTTGCAAGTCGAGGTGTGGAAGGGGTTAAGCATGAACATTTTATGTAAAATCACCATACGATTAGTTTACCATACCCGCTGATCAAGAACCTGCCTCCTCAGAACTGAAGGCAGCATGTAGTCTCTGATACCGTCTAATATTTTAAAGGTTGCCGACTCCTAAAGTAGGTGTTAAAGAAAGATCTGGGTCCTCCATGTGTTAATAGCAGGGAGTGAATATATCCTTCATCACCAAAGATTCAAGCTGACCTTAACTATTCCTTTGAAAAAAAAAAAAAAAGAATTTAAATGCATAAACATGAGTTCACTACATCAAGAAAAAAATCCTTCTAGAATGATGCTGCTTCTTGGATTTCCACTACAAATCATTGCCCGTTCTTGACTTATCCATGTTTCAGAATAGTTTTGCGAAATTAAGTGCCTTACAATTTCAGAAACTTGAGGCACAGAAAACGTAAGCGACAAGATCCACAGGCCTGTCCCTGCTTTCTTTTCTTACTGCCCTTTCTGATGCAACCTCCTTTTTATCCCAGGTAAGATTCGGTTGTACTGAAAGAAATCAGATTTCTTTATTTAGACATTTTCTGGAATTTTCTTTCACGGAATAAACTTTAAATACCAATGAAAAACTTTTTATTTCAGGGAAAAGACATTTGTTCTGACCCCGGAACTTAGTCCTCGGAAACTTCGAGTTTTACCTTTTGAAAAAGCCTCAGTATGTCATTATCATGGAATTGAGTAAGTTTTCTTATTTACACTTTACTCTTCTCTGTTGTTGATGTAGTTTATCTTATGTGAGTTTTAAGAGTGAGTGTAATAAAATGTTATAAACTGAGATAGAGAGCCAAAGAGAAAGTACGTCAAAACACAAAGAAGCACGTACACAAATAGTTTGTCTTCTGTTATAACAAAAAGTTATTTGATGATTAATCAGTTTTATAGCATTTAAACATACTATTATTAGTTACTAGCTATTTTAATCAAAAGTATTTTGGTTCCTGTGTTATAAGTGTGTTTATACTACTGGTCATGTTAGTATTCCCTGGTCACTAATTACACTAATTGCTCTGACACTGTTAGATGAAAAGTGTTCCCATATGTAACATGTTCATTGTGTGTGCATTTTTGTAGATTGAATTGACCAGTTTGAATAAAATTTCAAAGGATTCTCTTGCTTAAAGGTATTAGCAGTTTCTGAGGGCATGTCTGCCATTTTCATAAAGACAAGATGGTGATAATATATTTACAATAAATTTTCAGGACCTTAGTGATTCATTTTGTAAAATATTTCACATTCTTAAAGCAAAGCCTTATTTTATGTAGATTTTTCATAAGTTAAAATAGAAAAGAATGTGATTTTACCTGAATTTTTAAGAAGCAACTTTTATGTTTACCAGTGAGCAACAGAAACATCCTCTTCTGATTGGCTTGTAAACTTGGAACACGTGGTTTTAGCACAGCGTTCAAGTACAGCTCCGTAACTGCCCAGGGGATGGAGCAAATAATTGCCAGGGACGATTCAAGAGAACTTCACAAGGGGTGTCTGAACTAAGTTTGAAAGGATGATGAGGCATTTACCTGGCAAAAAGGGAGTATCTGCGGGTAAATGAGGTACAGATTCTAGAAGAGGAAATAGCATTTTTGTTTTTTAATAAAACTAATAAGCATATTGTATTATAATGAAACCACGTCATGAAGTCATGAAGATCACTGTTGACGTGGCAGGGGAAGGGATTTTGATATTCGAAGCAGTAAAAAAAAAAAAAACAAAAAAAACTTTATTTTTTAAGCATGAAATTAGGTGCTTGGGTTTGTTACATTGAAATAAATCTCGTCCTTTGATAAACTGAAGCATTTTAAGCAAGAGATGTTGAAAGACTAAAATACTACGGGACAGGGAAAACAGGAAGGAAAATACAAAAGAGCTCTGAAAAGAACTTGAGAAACCAGTTAGATGTTGGGGACGGGACAGAAGAACGTAAGAATATTGTTAATGTCCCTAGTTTAAGTGCAATCTGAGAAAATACAGATGTTCACCACCCAGCAAGTCATTCTAGGGATGTCTAGGTTCTTTGTTCTGTTTAAATAAGATTTATTTTAGTTAAGGAATATTTATGTTTGACATTAGAGGCAAAATCTTCAGTTGCTTTATTTTTCAGGCATCAGAATGAAACTCCCATTAAAGTCAGGTGTAATTAAAGATTCCTGTGATCATCACTTCTTAAAAAATCTTTGTTCTGCAAGTTCTAGCCAGTAAGTTAAAATAAGGAAAATTAAAGAGTTTATAAAAGTTACATGTATTGAAAAGGAGACCAAAAGTTTTGTTTGTTTCTTTGCATTTTGTTTTGTAGAGAACAGACCTGAAAAACTATTGTAAGTAGTGGGAGAATTTGCAAAACATAAAAAGCATAGTTTTTCTCTAACCAACTATTTCCAGTTTTACACACAATGAAAAAGAACCCCTTAAAAATAGCAAGTCAAGCCATAAATATCAGAAGTGATCTTAGTAAGAAATGTAGAATAGAAAAATTTGCGAATGTTAATAACATCTGATTGATTAACTTAATGGAAAAAAATTAGTGATCTATACTAAGAGTTTTTAAGCAGGTTATTATTCACAGTGTTATTTAAAATACTAAATATCGTGGGAGGGAGAGAAGGGGGTAACAAGGGGAAGGGTCAAGTCAAAAAACATGTATAAATGACCCACGGACATGGGCAACTGAGTGGGGACTGAATGTGGGGGAAGGGAGGGGCAGGGTGCAGGAAAGCAAGAGGGTGAAAAAAGACCAAAAAAATAAATAAATAAAATAAAATAAAATAAAATACTAAATATTAGAAATAATGTCTAACTTTAGGGGCTTGGTTAAATAAAATGTAGAACATCCATAAAATAAAACTCTGTGTTGCCACCAGAATGACCGAAATCGAAAACTGATGAATATTGGCAAGTATATGGCACAGAGTTCCCATATATTATTTGTATATTATATCTCTGCTTCAGAAGAGGATCTGGCAGGCTCTTACAAAGCTAAACATACTGAGACCCTGTGACTCAGAAATTCTATTACTAGGTGTTTGCCTAAGAGAAGTGGAAGCATAACTTTGCAAAAAGACTTGTACAAGAACATATGAGCAGTGTTATTCATGATAGCCCCGTCTGGAAACTGCCGAAGTGTACAATAGAAGAGATTAATTAGCTGGGATATGTAATCAAAGCTATACTACTCGGCAATAACAGGGAACAACATAATTGAACATGCAACATTAAACTAAGACATTAAACTTCTATCTCTCTGAGTGTTGAAAGGACAGTGAAATTTGAGGACTTTAAAATGAGCACTAGGAACTACAACATCAAATAAATCATTTCTGAAGGAAGTCCCATATGAAATGCTAATTCAGACCTGAATGGTTCAGAATTTTAAATTGTTAACAACAGGCAACTCAAAGATAATTACTGAATATCCAGCAGAGCTATCGTTTAGGATGGAAGGGCAGATAAAATGCTTCCCGGTAAAGGTAAAGGTCATCATCACCAAGCCCTTATTGTATGAAGTATTAAATGCCTCTTGCTGCTTTGAATATTCTTACATCTATTCTAAGAGATCTGGCAGTTTCTCATGCTCTCTTTGGCATTGCTTGGTATGGTAGGAAGTATCTTGCCTGTTAATGTATTTACAAGACAAAAATAGCTTTAGAGGTATTTTTTCTTGGGACACAAAGCATATAGTTATTGTTTTGCAAGATGGTACAGAACTATAGTCATTCATCCAACTATGCATGTTTTTCTTCAATAGTGTGAAATATACACTCTGCTACTGTTTCTGTTCCCTTATTATTTACTAAGTACCATAACTTGTTTCAGTGACATCATAACATAATCATGTGAACACATTATAAATGGCAATTAAAGGCAACATGCACAGTGCACATAATTCACTTGAGGGGATAACATCATGAACAGCTGTGATCAGATGTTAAGACTGTAAGAAAAAAAATCTGCGTCACCCTGGCCAGTATGGCTAAGTTGGTTGGAGCAGCGTCTTGTAAAGGTCGTGATTCAATTCCCAGTCAGGGCACATACCTAGGTTGTGGGTTTAGTCCCCAGTCAGGGTGCTTCCGAGAGGTAATAAATTGATTTTTCTATCTCACATAGATGTTTCTCTCCCCCCCTTCAACCCTCCTCCCTCCCTCCCTTCCTTCCCCTCTGTCTAAAAATATCAATAAGCATGTCCTTAGGTGAGGATAAAAAAAAAAAAAAAGTTTTGCATCTTAGTATCAAAATCTTAAGAGTAGAAAAGATATTCATTTAGAGTCAAAAATATGCATCTTTTCTCTCAAAAAGTTTCTATAAGCTAATCAGGTATTACATTGCTTCTTGCCTAGAATCTTTTTAACATTTATTGTTCTTAATTTTACTCTAGATTATATCAGTTGCCCGTTATTATCAGTAATCCTTAGGGTTGCTGCTGATTTTTAACAAAATATGTTTTATTAAACAACAAACTGGAGAAAGGATAGTAGAGAATTGAGAGACCTAGGGTCTAGTCACTACTCCGCCACCAGTTAACATTCTGACCTAGCAGCTCAGTTTTCACCCCTGTTAAATTAAACTGTTGGGTTAGAGCAAAGACTTGACAGCCCTAGCTACACTTTAGAATCACCTAGGCACCTTTTAAAAAAATGTCCATGATTGGGGCTCTCCAGGACCGATTAAATCAGAAACTCTGGGCATGCAGACCCGGTGTCAGTATTTCTCTAAAATCTTCTGATGATTCTGCTGTTCAAGGCAGAGGTTGACCTCTGAGGAAGATGATTCATACACTTCACACAAGAGTTACTGTACCTGGTGGTTAACGTCAGGCTCTGAAGTCATCAACCTGCTAAATCCTGGCTATTCTGTGTATTATCAGCATCCTATAAGATATGCTGTGGTAAAAAATAAACCTAATGATGACAATTATATAATAATAATAATAATAATAATAGTAATGACAGCAACAGCTTACATTTATTGACTGCTTTGCTGGCACGTTCCAGGCATTGATTTGAGAGCATCTTGGAATTTTACAGGTGGACAGGTAACAAAGCCAGGTTTCAATTTTTATAGTCCTGGGATTAGTATGTGAAATTATCTGTGTTTCCTGGTCGCAGCTGTAGCACGAGAGGAAGTGAGGAGGTTCCGAGGTCCCGCATCTCGTTCGTGATTTTCCTTATAGGCTTATTTGTTGTACTTAACATGGGATTCCTTCAGGTCCAGACGTCTCCATGGAGCTAACATCTCCCTGCCCCCTTGAGTCCCACTTGGCTAGAGCCCTGATGCACAGAGACTGCCACAGTATTTACAGGAAAACCTGTCAATCAGTCAATAAGGGGGAAGTGAGTTTGAAAGGAAAAATCCAAAGCGTTCTGAACTGTGTTTTGTGAGCCAGTTTAGAATGCCTTTATGCGCTTGTAATCTTTGTGTTGAAAATAAACTTGCCCTTTCTAACAGAAGTCATCATTTCTTGTTGCTACATATCCGCCATGCTGAGAAATCAGAGGTTGGTAGAGACTTAAAAGGTATTAAAACAGCAACTGTATTATTTAGAAAATAAGCCAAAGGATTAACCTAACCTACCCAGAAACAGTCAAAGAGGAATCAGACTGTACTTCCGATTTTTAAAATCTTTTGCCATGTCATCTAGCAGGCTAGAGGACACTTGGGAGAGAAGGTGGCCATTCACTCCACCTTCCAGCAATTATTAGGAAGTGAAATGGGAACTTTTTAAGTAAATGGTTTGTTGTTTTTTTTAACTGGCAAGGCTAAGCCCAATGCTGTCGTCAGGGCTTCAACTTTAACTGATCTTTCTCTCCTTAGATATTGCTTGGATGACCGAAAATCTTTAGAAAGAGACGGGGGATTTTCTGAACTTCAATCTCGTCTTATTCGCTATGAAACCCAAACCACCTGCACCAGAGAGAGTTTCCCAGTGCCCACTGTGCTGAGCCCTCTGCCGTCTCCTGCAGTTCTGTCCGAGCCTGGAAGTGTCCCCGACGGGGAGGCTTTACAGAGCGAACCTCTGACCGAAGCATCCCGACTGAAGAGGAGATCAAAAGATCTGAATTGCCTTTATCCCCAAAAAAGGTGCTATGTTAAGTACATACAAATCATAGTAACTTGACAGAAAGTATTGTAGTTCCTAGGGTGATTTCTTTTTTTCCATACTAGTCTCTCATATTTTTAAGTTGCTTTCTGCACAGATTTTAATTAATTCCTTCATACCAGGCATTTTGTTTTTATTGTGAGCAGTTGATGGTTTGCTTGTAAGTTATAAAAAGAAACGACTTGGGAAAAAAACAGTTTCTTGCATTATGTGCTAATATACAGTCCATTAACATGATGGATTGTGAGGTTTTGAAGCTACGGAACACGGGAGATCATATCCCATAGATTACGCCGCTGAGCCGCTCTGTCGCGGAGGGTGTTTGGGGACAGCAGGCGTCTGAGCTCCGGGTTCCCCCTCTCAGTGCTCCCTCCCTGCAGAGTCCCTTACAAAGGGGTTCCAGGAGGCCCCATTTTACAACCACTTGTTTTGTATAAACAAAGCTTTAAAAGCTACATAATGTAATAATGCATCATGTGACACTTTTTCGAGATACTTTGTTTTTGCTAGCTAAATAAAATGTCCCAACACTTGAAACAGAAATTAAAAGTTGATAAAATAAACTTCTAATTCCTATTGAAATTTATATATCCTTAGATTCTTTGTCAGCTTTAGGTCTTGGGCATCTAAAGCAAGCCTTAAATTCTTCCTGTGTTTAAACCTTTCAAAAAGTGAAATGTGTTAAAGTGAAACTTTCAAATATTTTTTAAATAATTAAAAATATCAGGATACTCTTTCTCTGATATGGAACAACTAAATTATTTTCATGAGGACTTCACAAATTCATGGCCCTTGTTACACCCAATAAAACTAAAAAGCAAATCCATTAACATTTAGGATACTGTATTTGGTGATCCTATTTCCTGTTTCTGCCATGCATGTGTTCCGGAAAAGAAAGCAGACTGCGACCCACTGGTTAGCAGAATCAAAGGATATGAGATCCTGTCTTGTAAAAGGAAATTTAAACATTTAGAAAGGTTAAAAGAAGAGTCCGTTTTCTAGTGATATTTGCATTTGTTTTAACACTTGCTTACTTTGCACAGGTAGTTGTATAGGTCCAGTAACTACAGGTTATGGTTTCTTCATCAAGATAATTGTAATAAACAAGTATATGAGCAGGTACTTAACAGATGAGTATTGAATCTCTCAGTAGCCCCACCAGGCGTTCCCTCGCTGATTTACGTGAGATTCCGCGACTTGCTGGGGAGGGTGGCACTCGTGTTGCTTGACGCCTTTCCTGTTAGCTGGAATTCTGGTTTGTCATGCATTGCCTTCCAGTCTTAGCCACTCGTCCGAGAAACTAAGGGAGCCATTGTATGATATGACGGGGATTGCTAACTTAAGGCAGTAGTAGCAAGAAATTTTGTTGCTTTTCTCGGGTGGCTTTATGTGTGTCAGTGGGTATCGTCGTGACACTTAGGACAGCAGATGGTCTTCATTACTGATTCACTCAATCTTTGTTTTTGATGTTTTTCCCCACAATAGACTTGTGAAGTCTGAAAGTTCAGATTCGCTTCTTTCTCAGCTGAGTGGCAATGCAACTCATAACCACCATGCAGCAATATCCAAAAAGCCACGGAGAGAGAGTTCATTATCTGCGACTGGCCCATCAGTTCACAGCTACAAAACGTCCAAAGTCACTGCAAAGGGCAGTTCAGGTCAAAAGCCTGTGCATGAGCCAAGAACGCCAAGGCAAATTAAGGAATCGAGATCACAGAAACATACACGGGTAAAGGTTTACTTCTTATCTCTCTTAGTTCTATAGAGCCAGAAATTCCTTTATTTGATTCCTTTAAAAGCTATGTCTAAAAATGTTACGGAAGAAATGAAATGGTACCTATAATTTACTTTAAAATGACCCAGTGCAAGAAGGATAATGAGATAGTGGGTGGCCAGTGAGTAAATGAAACAAAATTAGCCACAAATGTACCCTCCTTGATGGGGGTTGATAGACACACTGAGAAAGAGATTTGTTAGAAAATGTTCTACTTTTCAATGCATGAAATTTTCTGTAATGAAAGATAAACACACATCAATACATCCCTGCTGTGCATGACTTTTACACTCAGGTACCAATTCAGAACTCACAACTGAATTCCCCTCTTCACACACTCCAGTCATCCCTTCCTAGCAGATACTATCCTGTGACACACGTGAGCGTGTAAACATTTCAGATCTCTCTTCTTCTCCGTTCTTTTTTCCTACTGAGCTCCCCTGACTTTAACGTAACTATGTGATTGTGTAATTTATAGAATTGAACTCAAAAGCTGAAATAGTATTTGCATCTTTTCCAAGAAATATTAGTCATATCTTATGTTCTATTCAAGATGTTGAGAGAAGTGGTTACTAAAACCCTGAAGAAACACAGAATTACTGAGGCACATGAATGTTTCACTGCCTGTAGTGAGCGTCTCTTCGAGATCTCGAAGTACTATCTAAAGGTACAGCGTCTTCTCTCCTAATGGCAAAATCAAGGTCATGTTCTCATGTTCCTATTTCAAATAATGTTTAGTGAGTATTTTCTATATGGATTGGTTATCGCTTGTTGCCAGACTCTTAAGAATGGAGATAGAAAAATTGGAGTGAAAATATTTAGATTTCTTTGATTTTAGTCTTCGTATGTAGAAAACTACACTTTAATTGGTGTCATCAGTGGTGCCCCCACAAGTCTTTGACTAAAGTTGATAATAAGCTTCAAAAGTATTTAATTAGTAATTTTAGTATATAATGAAAAAGCTACTGGAGTGATTATCAAAAACACTCTGTTTCTAATTTTGGATCCACTATCAACTAGTCGTATGACATTGGACAGATCAGCCTTTCAGATGACAGTTCTTTAAAGCTTAGATGGTATTAGATTACGTGCAGTGTTAAGAGTTTCAGACTTGAATCACAGTTTTATGTGGGTTTCTGGTTAATATTGCATATAGGCCACATGTATTCAGTTCCCCTCCTTTCTAAAAATCTCTCAAAAAAGACAGTATTCACATACAGAAACCAAGAAAAGAGGGAAGAAAAAAAGACTAGATTTGCCTTTTAGTAGATTGTTGAACAAGAAAAAGCACGTGAAAGCGTGGTACAGCAGAGTGAAAAGTTACAGCGTGAATGCCTGCCTGGGATATAGAACATCAGTGAAAAACAAACCACTTCAGCCTGCACACTCGCCGGCCTGCCTGGGACCTGACGACCCCAGAGAGCAGGGGCAGCATGCCAGGTGGAAAGGGGAATCAGATCAAGTTCTGCAAAGGCAGCTGGGGAGGCTTCACGTGCCCCGCACGCCCTCCTCCCCCAGTGCTACCTGCAAGGTCTGTTACAGAGTTTCCGTCCCCACTCCTGTGACACGGCACAGAATAGTCTGGGTAAAAAGAAGCAGAAACTGCATTGAAAAAACCAACTGGCCCCAGTCATCCTACTTTGTTAAGCCGCCAGTGAATAGATTCTACACAGACAGCTTCCAATAAGATTTTCAGCATCTCTTTTGAAATATGACTAGACTAGACAGGCAAGGATTAGCAGACTTTCAGTATAACCTCAAGTTTACTTAATAACGACTGGTCTATGTAATTGAATGTGCAAGTTGTAAAATGCTGTATTTTGTTACGTTTAGGATCTTAAAACTTCAAGGGGTCTATTTGAAGAAATGAAGAAGACCGCAAACAAAAATGTTCTACAGGTAAATCACGTATTCCCACAGAGCTACCTTCAGTTAAATTGCCGTGGTATTTGAGGGTAGCTACACTGTTGTTTGTTATCTGTGCAGTAAGAACACTCTTTAAAATACTCAGTTATAGGTGTATGCCAGCAGAGTATTCAGTGGTATTTATCAGGTTGCCTTGTGAACAAAGAGTTTCTAAAAGGATAGAAAGAAAAATTTAAAAATAAATTATCCAAAGATCTGGAAAAATTAGTCCATTTTGATTAGTTGGGTTGAAAGTTTGGTTTGATTTCTTTCTAGTGTTTTTAGATAAAGGTGAGAAATGAGAGCAAAACATAATTTAGTCCAGTGAGAAGTTGCTATCCTCTGCAGTGGAAGTCAAGCAGAAAGTGCTCTCCAGTGAGAAAATAAAAACACGTTTTTAAGATAAAATAGGTTTTGAGATTTTGACATGTTGCTTTTTATTTTAAATTTCTACCAGACTCTTTTGAAGTTTTAGCAATATCTTTTCCTATCACTTATATTTTTAGTAGAAATGAACCATAACCATATTTTTTTCTCCCCCTAGGTGATTGAATGGGTGTTAGAAAAGACAAGCAAGAAATAACACAGAATCATTCTCTTTGGACAATTGTTAATTGGGCAGAGCTATTACTTACCACTTCCTTTTTTAGTTTGAACATTATAAACAAATTTCAAACTTGATTCAAAGAATAGATGTTACATCTCTAAAGAATTTCATGAATATCCCATATTTATGTAGTTTTGAGGATGCTGAATGTATTTTTAATTATATGCATATTTTATAGTTTCATTATATTTTAATTTTTTAACTTAGTATTTTATATGTTTTGAAAATTTTACTCTTGGTTATTTAATTATTTCAATAAATAGAAAAATATTTCTTCTTGGTAAATGTCCTTGTTAGGTCTGTTTAAATTATTGAGCCCCAAATAAGAGAGACAAATGACTTTTCTCATGTATTTCAACAGCATAATTTATAGGACTGCTCCTGCTTCAGAAAATACCAGGAAAAAAATTCAATCAAGTCTTCCCTTACCCCCTGCTCTAGAGCCACCACTGGGAGCTAGTACTAATGTTATTTGGGATCAGAAATGAAGAAAGGACAGGAATTGTGAAAATATAGCAAAAATGACTAAGTACAGATTTCCAGAAAGAAGTCTTTTCCCCATTGTAGAAAATCTGGAAAAATCTGGAAAATACAAAGAAAAATGAAACAAATTTCAACATTGCCCTCATTATCTATATATATGTAATTATTTTAAAAATCTTTTTAAAATTGGGCTCATGTGTATGTTTATGTGTGTTTATATATCTGTTAATTTATAGTCTGCTTTTCACTTAACAAAGTGTCATGAATTTTATATCATATATTATTTTTTAAATTGCATAGTACAAATGAACCAAAATGTGTTTAATCAATTCCTTGTTGAACATATAGGTTCAGTTTTTTCCTATTGTAAATAAAACTTTAATGAATCTTCCTATGACATCATTGATATTTCCTTACTATAACTTTTTTAGGAGTGTAGGTCTTATGATTTTGGTAAATATTTCCAGATTGCCTTTCTAAGAGATCAGTTTGCACATCCCACAGTAGAGTCCCTGTTTCCTTTTCTGATAACTGAAAATAGTGAGTGGGAACATTTTCTTTTTTAATATATTGACCTCTCTTTAATTACCTGTTTTTATTATGAATATTTTGCTTTTTGTCACTGGTGTGTAAGGGTTCTTATATATGAAGGGTATTAACCCCTTGTTATTTTGTATATGGTGTTTTTTGACCCTGAGAGGGCATTGGGCAAGAACATCTGGCAAACACCACGAGGTATAAGCTAAAACTCATGGAATAAAGGCAGGTGGAGCTGAAGGACAGCTGTGCTCTGTAGGACAGAAACCCAGCGGACCTTTGCATCAAGTAAGCACGAGAGGGACTTTGAAAGGTGTGTGGGAGAAAGAGTCTAGGCTGTGCTCAGACATCAGCTCTCTGGGGAGTTACTTACCAGTGCTGGAAAAAGGATCATAGCAAAGGTGAGATGATACAATCCTTTAATAAGACCTTAAAAATATTTAATGATCTAAACATGATGGCAAATACTATGAAAAGTGAAATTGTATCTCGTAGGTTTGATTTACATTTCCCTGATAACTAATGATATTGAGCATATTTTCATGTGCTTATTGGCCATTTATATATCTTCTTTAGAGAAATGTCTTCTCAAATCCTTTGTATTTTTATTGTTGAGTTGTAAGAGTCCTGTATGTATTCTAGATCCTAGTCCCTTATCAGATACATGATTTACAAATATTTTCTCCCATTTTGTGGGGTGTCTTTTCACTTTCTAGTTTTCTTATATGTAGGTTTATGATCCATTTTGAGTTACTTTTTTGTATACCATGTGAGGAAAGGGATCCATCTTTGTTGTTTTGCATATAGATATCCAGCTGTCCAGCAGTATTTATTGAAAATACTGTACTTTCTTCATTGAATTTTCATCACAACAGAACGTTCATAAAGTTTTAAGGAATTTGTATCACAGTAAAAAGAGGCCCCCTAACCACCAAATTCCAACAGGGAGAAAGCAGGATAAGAAAACTACTAAGTTGCAAACAGAGACTGTTTCTCATGGAAAAGAGACTTTTTAGAAAGTCATAGCCAAGAGTCCACAGGGCAGAGCGAAGAATAATGGACTAGGGTACCACTTCCAGGTATCAGAAATAAACCCGGTTCACATTCCCCGCCTCTGACAGTGAGAACTGGTCACATACGCCCAGTTGGATTTCAGACTTACTATGGACTAGTGATCGGTCCTTCGGGAAAGGAAGGGTCTGCCGCAGTTATCCTGCTCCTCCCTTACCATTGTGTGTTGGGTGTATAAATGGCAGTTAAGTAGTTTAATCAGTTAATTAGGTCACAATATTCTGGATTTTATAAAGCCACACCCTAGGAAGTCTCATCCCTATCTGGACCAGGTGAGTATCACGAAATACCAGACTTGAGCCGTATTGGGAGGAAATGAGCCTATTTCACATATAGGAGAATGAAAATAATTGTGGCCAGGGAGTGGAAAGTGGCGGGTTAAATATGACCACAAGGCTTAGAGCTCTTCCCGTGAGTCGATGGAGTCTTTCCCTAGTCCTTGCATCTGGATCTGCAATGTGACTTGCTCTGACCGTATATGGTGGCATAAATGACATGACGTGAGCTGGAACCTAGTCCTCAAGGCCCTGCAGCTTCCAGTTTGCTCTTACAGAATCTGGCTGTGACTGTAAGGGCCCTGGTTGAGCCCACTGGGCCATGAGAAGCCAGGAGAGAACTGAGGTGCCGCATCTGACAGCCAGCACCAGCTGCAGGACGGTGAGAGAGGCCTCTGGAACCTTCCAGCCCAGCAGAGTGCGCCAGCTAAGTACAGCCACACGAGTGAGCCTGGGCAAAGCCAGCAAGGAGCTGTCCAGCCGACCCCCAGAACAGTGAGAAATAGTACATTGCTGTGTT